>NC_052160.1:113912914-114215510 GCF_902713615.1 Scyliorhinus canicula
AACTATTACAGACATATAAACTGTCAGAATATATGTCGACTGGGTTCGGGAACGAGTTGGGTTGCTGTACAATATACGCCAAGGCTGCCTGTGAGCCTAAATGTCCTGTCAATTTCAAGGATATTTCCTCTAACACGCATCCCTGCGCGTCCTCCACATTAATACCGCAACCGGTAATCCTTTTTCCGTTCAAAACTATGGAGGAGCCATCCACATAAATCCTAAGGGGTGCACCTATGTTTGTGGGCTGGGGTCTCTGGGGCGTAGTACCTGGTTTTGGGGGAGTTGACTTTGGTACAAAGGGTCCTGTACTGTGCCTAGTGGATATTATTTCACGCTCATGTGAGGTACCTGCATATTGTAAATTGTCAGCAAGGAAAGTGTGGATTTTTGTCCTCTTTACAGTAATGTCCCATCCCTGTAAGAGAAGGGTCCAACGGGTTGCGCGGATTTGGCTGACTGTGCCATCCTTAGGTCTACCATCAAGTAGGAGCTGTGTTGGGGTGTGTTCAGTTAAAATGGTGATGGGGTTGAATCTGTAATGTAGGCGAAGTATTGTACTGCCCAAAAAACTGCGAGCAGATGCCTTTCGCAGGCAGAAAATCCTTGCTCGACTGGATCAAGTACTTGTGAGGCATATGCAAAGGGGCCTAAACGATCATGTCGTTCTTGGAGGAGTACGGCCGAAAGGGTTCGGTTGGTAGATGCAACTTCAATTGCGTACGGGGAGAGTGGACCTGGGACCTGTAACACGGGGGATGTGCTGAGGGCTATATTTAATGCATCCATGGCATCCGTGTGCTGTGGAAGCCATTCCCAAGGTGCTTGCTTCTTGAGAAGATCAGATAGGGGCGCTGCTTTTGTTGCAAAACCGTCGATATGGTTTCTACAGTAAGCCAACCAGTCCTAGAAATGACCGGAGGGTTGTGACATTGTGGGGCCGGGATAATTTGACGATCAAGTCGATTCTTTTCTGCTCGCTCTCGCGCTTACCATGTGTGATTTCTGTTCCTAAGTAAATCACCTTTTCCTGTAAAATGTGGGCCTTTCTGGGGTTCACTTTACAGCCAATTTGTTGTAGGAGTCCTAATAGTTCGTTGAGAAGCAAAATGTGCTCTTTCTTTGTGTCTGTCTTTAGAAGGAAGTCATCTACATATTGGACCAGACAATCGGGTGAGGAAACTTTTGCTAAACCATTTGCCAGTTGTCGGTGGAAAATGGAGGGGGAGTTGTGGAAGCCTTGTGGAAGGCACGTCCACGTATATTGCTATCCCTGGAATGTGAAAGCAAATTTATATTGGCACGCTTTATCCAATGGAATGGACCAAAAGCCATTGCTAATGTCCAAAACCGAAATTTCTTTTGACTGTAGTCCCTGATTGAGCATGGTCTCGGGACTTGTGGCTACGGTGGGGGGCTGCTACTGGGGTTACTTTGTTTAGTTCCCGATAATCGATGGTCAGTCGCCATGATCCATCGGGTTTCCTAACAGGCCAAATTGGTGCATTATTCATTGAGGCTACTGATCGAAGTACGCCTTGGTCAAGTAGACTCTGTATAACTTATGAGATTTCTCCCTCTTCTTCTTGGGGAAAACCGTACTGCTTTTGGGGTCTGGGGTCAGGATCTGTAATGTTCACTAAGCCAGCTTTCTTGCCACAGTCGTGTTTGTGCTCTGCAAATGCTGCTTTGTGTCACTGCAGGACTTCCCTAACTTGTTTTTCCTGACTAATGGCTCGAGGGTCGAACCAGAAGTCTCCTACTGCGCTAATCCTATTTTCATAGTCTCCAACTGTGAGCATGTCAGGGCCTCATGTGGCCTGTGCCATTTTCCACACACATTTATTTAGCGGATCGAATTATATATTGTGGGTGCACATAAAGTCAATTCCTAAAATGTGTTCGGCTGTCTGGGGTAGGTCGACCAGAACAACGGGGTGCTTAGTTTTAATGTTCCCTGAATGGCTACAGGGGTTATGATGTGTCCCTGCTGTATGTGCCCTGTAAAACCATTGAGAGTAACGGTGTCCGTGGTGGGCCATGTGTCTCGCTGAAACATTGTGGAGGAATTTATCGTGGCACGGGACCGTCCTGTGTCCCAAAGAAATTCCACGGGGTGTCCCCGGACTGTGCCTGCCACTACCTGTCTACCGGATTTGTCCCAAAGGGTGTCGCAGACCCAAGTTGGGGTGTCCGAACACCGTCAATCGGTGCCGTTCATATCTGCGTTATCAGGACGGGTGCTAACACTATGGATTGGCTTTGCCCTATTCTTATTTAGGGTGCCTGTCTGCTGGTTTCTCTGCTGCTTCTGAAGCGCATTGCACTCTCGTGCGAAGTGTCCTAATTGTCCGCAATTGTAACATTCTTGGGATTTGGTCTGCTGCGGGCTGTTCCTTCCCACATTTACCTATGTGGGGTTCTGGTGCGTCCTAACTGGACGCATGTCTGCCTGCTATTCCTCGGTTTTACCATACGCTGATTTACGTTGGATGGACTGCTCCCAAGCATGGGACAATCTTTTCAAAACCCATTTCTCGTTGTGGGCTTCGTCTGAGGGGTCGTAATTTGCGCAAGCTCTCTGTCCTGCTTCTGTCGCATGAGAGACAAGGATTCAAGTCCATTTGGCCATATTATCTGGGGACAAATGGGCGCAGGCTAACTCTCCGAACATGGCAGTAAAATGTATCCACAAGCGTCCAGCAAACGTTGTGGGGTGCTCTGTCTTCTTTTGCCGACACTTGTTTAGGTCTCGTACGGGGTCTCCTTTGTTATAGCCGATCGCATCTAGGATCGCTGTGTGCATTTCTTAGAGTGTGCCTCCTCCTACATTTTGTGGGTCGGGAAGGGCTGCCACGACTGAAGGGTCGAGGCTTAAAACTGTGAGCTTTACCTGCTCTTTTTCATCCAGGCCGTACATGGTCGCCTGCTGTTTTACTCTTGCAAAGAACTGGTGGGGTCCGATGTGGGTAGGAACGGTGTAATCTTCTCACTCACGTCCCTTAATTGAGTGACGGTTAATGGGGTCATGTACAGGAAATCTGGGTCTCCGTCTGTTGTGGCCCTATGCTCTGTGGTTACAGGATTCATAGTGGTGTGTTCTGCCTGTGCAGTCGGGGGTTGGGGTGCTTTTCGTTTCTGGGGTTTGTCCTGTGTACATGTGCCATGTACATATCTGTGGGCAGTCTCATTTAACTCCTGCCAATCGGGGCAGTTTTCTTGGTCCAATTGGGGACCAGACGTGCTCTGGAACCCATTCTGAACAGAAAGCAGAGATTGCAGTTCTCCAATTTGCTTCCGGCACTTTGCGTGATCTACCGAGCTCTGCCTTTGTTCTGTCGTTGAAGTGTGGAGTGCTCGTAGGGCTGCTTTTAAATCGTTACACCATTTTTGTAACTGCTCAACTTGTTGTTCTGTTTCGTGTCTTACCAAGACCGCGTGTTGCGTGTCTTGGTAGGCTTTGTCGTATTGGGACTGAAAACTGCTCAAATGGGCGAGACAAGATTGGTGTGCCCGCTTGGCATCAGCCACCTCTTTGTCCCTCACTGCTAACTGCTCTCTCAGTTCCCTGTTCTCTTTCTCATACTCCCTCATGTCCTCTTCACCATTCTTATCTCTCTCTTCAATCTTTCTGCGGAGCGTCCTCACGACCTCCTCTGTGCCTTGCAATTGTGCCAAGCAGGACACAATTGCCATCGGCTTGCGAGCTTTCCCTAAGCTTTTCTTATGAATCCCTATCAGGTTCTCCCACCAAATATGCCCTATACATCCAGGACCTGTTTCATCATTCGCGCAGAGTTCGCTCCAAAGGGGCCATCCTTTCCCTTTGAGGAACTTTCTGATTTCCTCTTCCCATACGGGACATTGTTCTACTCTACTAGTCGCCGCGACCTCAAATTCCTGGGGGTTCATAAGGCGTTCCATTGCCTTCTTTGCCATTTCTATCGCTATCTCTGGGTTTCTACCGAATTTGCAACAGGGGGTGATTAGTGGTGATGTAAACACGGGTACGGTTTACGCTATTTTCCGGCCTACAAAACTCCCGACAGTTTTACGCAACAAAATCTGAAATGGTTTACCTTATATGCCTGTTAGTACGCATGCAAATAACACACTTCCGAATCTTGGAGGTTTGATCAGTATTGGTCTATGCTTCTGGTTTTTCTTTTTCCAATTGGATTCTAATTCAAATCTTAGGTTCTCTCGGAGTGACTAGGCCACTTCTAGGTCGAGTCCCGTCAGATGTCACCAGTAAATGTTGCTATATTTATTTGGTTATAAATATGGCGGTCAATATGGTCGCCTTCCTTAATCCTAATTATGTTTACACTTAGAGTCGCCAGGTATCTTTTGATACCGCCACAAGGTTCAAACCCGAATACTGATCAAAGAACCAATGCACCAGTTAGTTAGTTCAAAGTCAATACTATTTATTTACATGCACAGTCAGATCTACTCATGCACAAAGCACTACAAACTAAACTATCTCTAACCCTAATGCCTATACTTAACTTCGGGTGCCCACACAGTCAGAGGAACAATGGCTGTTGTTTGAATCTGAGGTTGTTGGGTTTGAAGTGGCACAGGAGAACAGCTAATGTTGTCCGTCTGGTAGCGAGCATTGACCTTGGACTTACTTGCTTCTGGTGCAGCTGCTGGACGGGTTTCTCCGCTTTGAGAGCCGAGCCCAAGAGAGCAATTCTCTCTCGGGACCTTCTTCTTATACCCGAAAGGGCTTCGCGCGCTTTTGGGCGGGCCTTGAACTTGGCCCCAATTAATTGGGCCGTATCTTGATTACTCGTATTTATCTTGACCAATAAAGGGGTGGGTGCCCTGATGGCTGGGCGTGTCCTAGGTGGCCGTTGGCCTTGCTTTGTTTATGCTTTCGGTTTGGGGAACTGGCGCTGCGTGTCTGGAGCTAGATCGGTTGCTTGAGTGTCTTTCCTTTGTTCCCGGAGATGGGCCATCAATATGTTAATTGCCCTACAGTTTTAGTCACGTCTGGGAGCTGTTTCTTCAATATGCATACATGCTCTGTGCCTGCTTGCTTTCTTAACATTGTCCATAGTTCCCTACAGTCATTTAGAGCATCCATTTTGTATTCTGGAAGTGGCCATCCCAGATGGCTACTGCACCAGGGTGATGGTCCTGGGTTGACAGTCTCAATGAGTCTTAGAATGGTGACTTGCAGTGAGCGTGCTCTGGTTCTCTTCGATATCTGAGAAAAGGTCTGACTCCTGTTATTCTGATTATAAACCCCTGCCTCATCCCCGAGTGTGCGATGGAGGCATTTACTTCTGGGCCACAGTCTTTTTGGATGTGGGGGGGGATTTGGGGAATGTGGATGGAGAGGGAGCGATGTTTGGCCTCATAGACTGGATGCTATCATACCAAGGTGTCTCAGATTTGCGCTCTCATGGCCCGTCACTTCTGGGTGAGGCTGGCGGGCCTGTGGGAAGATCTGTCTCATGTGGGTAACCGCCCCCTACCTGACCCCCCACACCAACCCCCAGCGCCTCTGTCCCTAACCCATGGGAAAGCAGTGAGAGTGAGAGCCAATTCAGAATGTTAGTGCAAATGTGTTCAATAGCGCATATTTACATTGAGCGTCCCCTTCCCCCTGAATAACTCGGTGTAAATACACCCATGTCAGCCCAGGGGCAGCACGGTAGCCTTGTGGATAGCACAATCGCTTCACAGCTCCAGGGTCCCAGGTTCGATTCCGGCTTGGGTCACTGTCTGTGCGGAGTCTGCACATCCTCCCCGTGTGTGCGTGGGTTTCCTCCGGGTGCTCCGGTTTCCTCCCACAGTCCAAAGATGTGTGGGTTAGGTGGATTGGCCATGATAAATTGCCCTTAGTATCCAAAATTGCCCTTAGTGTTGGGTGGAGTTACTGGGTAATGGGGATAGGGTGGAGGTGTTGACCTTGGATAGGGGGTAGGGTGCTCTTTCCAAGAACCGGTGCAGACTCGATGGGCCGAATGGCCTCCTTCTGCACTGTAAATTCTATATGTCAGTTTAGTGATTCTGTGCCTTCCTACACATATGGCCTCCCACTTCTACAAGGTATTCCTCCAGAATGCACAACAGATGGAGAGGTGGCCTGCTGCTCTACGCACCCTCTGGTCTGCATGCCCTATGCACCCTCTGGTCTGCATGCCCTTGGCAGGCGTCTTCTGGAGGGCCTGGACCCAGAGGAGCCTGACCGTCCTTCGGGTATCACAGGTGATGGATGTCACCCTGTACATCCCTCTGCCCAGGAGATGTGCGAGTGCCAGGAAGGGGTGTTTCAGAAGGGTTGAAGACTTCCAGCACCTCCCTGGTGGGAGGCCCAGGATGGCCTTCATCACTTCCTCCTCCCCCAAGGTGCTTCCTGGTCCCAGGTCTACTCCATGGGATGGAGGGACAGCTGGAGTGAGCTCCAGAGGCCTCAAAGTCATCTGGAGATACAGCCCTGGAGTCCCGCCATTGTCTGAGCCATATTGTCAACACCCTCAGCCATGTTTCACTGTGACTGGGATATGTCACTCTGTCAGTGGGCCAGGTCCCTCAGTGCCTCAGATGTGACCCTCTGTGACTAGTACACGTCACTCAACATACGGCCAATGTTTTTGATGCCCTCCACCGTGACCCTTTGTGACTGGGCCAAGCTCAGGAGCACCACAACAATGTCCACCTGTGCCTTGGACATGTCCATGTGTGACTGGGTCCATGTGACCGGAGCCTCAGCCATGGACATCACATTGTGACCCTACACTTGGACATCTCCACACATGGCTCGGATTTCTTGCCCCAGGCTTTCCACTGGGGCCACCACCCTTGCAGTTTTGCCCTGGTGCCACACAATGCCCACAAGCAGCAGCAACACTAACAGCATCTATGACTCAGACGACAGCCACAGCACTCCTCGCTACCATCCCCGTGCAACAGGCCCCACTCCCAGCGACTCTGACCACGACTCGAGTGATCCATTCCTGATCACATTCCTTAACAACCCACACCCAACACCCCCGCCCTACGATGATGACCCCGACTTCGTTACCACAAAACTGGACACAAGTATTTGGCACCGTGACAATTCGCTCAGGCTCGTCCGGAACGACGAGATGAACCCAAAGTCACATCATGCAGCTTTGGCAACCCTTATCCATACAAGAGTATGGCATCCAGGAGAAGATGATGACATTGAGTCTGACTCCCAAAACAAGAATCCCTTTGCGACCCTGTTCGCAACAGAAAACTGAGGTGTCCAGATGATGTTTTAAAAAGGAACCGCTTAAGAGAGAAACGGTGTCCTTTCTGATCGAACCTGCACGATATTCATTGCATGTTTGTTTGTTTGTGTTTGTCAGATGTTCTATGTTTGAATTTAAACAGCCTTCCACAGCCCCACACCAAATTTGTCCACAGATACCTATGATAACTTGACGGCATGCTTCTCAGCATAAACCGCTGAGAGCTTGCCAGAATGCACATCATAACTGCTCTTCTGATTCGATGGCCAGCTTATCAGCCGAGACCGCTGAGACCTTGCCCGATCCCAGTTCGTAACTGCTCTTCCGATTCGCCGGTAGAGGCACTACTGCAACCCCCATGATGACTACATTCTTGCCTGTTCTTGCCGGTTACTCAGGCAGTGGAGAAACGGCACTGACCCCCGCCCTGTCTGAGGAACCCCCCCCCCCCCCCCACTCTGGTCAGCCAAGCTCGGGTAGAGCACAGTCCGCCCTACCCGGGGATTCCATCCAACTCTTACCCGTCGCGGCCCATACGCACCTCATTTCGACTCTTTTGGTTCAAAAGTTTTTGTTTTGTTTTAAGGTGACCCTTCGGTTGCTACCCCTCCTGCTATTTACATCCTCAAACATTTGGATGGTAAATCGCACAGTCTGCGAGACGGCTCGCACTGTTTCAGTACTTTTAAGTGTGTCTCGTCCTGAAATTCGGTTTAAAAAACAAAAAAAAAATGAGGGAGTCACAGATGGTGACCAATTATGAAGGGAAATTGGCACTACAGGACAGACAGACTAACACACGAGATATTAAACAAGATAATAACAGAAATTATGCGTGTATAACACAGAATACCAGAAGCTCCAGGAAGAGAAGAGAAGAGAAAGATGAAGACGACCTCCGCTTTCTGTTATGGACTGTAAGCATTTGGTTACCCATGAACACAAACCCCCTCACCCCCACTCCACCGGCCGTCAATGATTCACTCCCCCATAGCACACAGAGCCCAGTGACAAGTAACAGTACCCCAACCTGGTGTGATAAGTTTATCGCTTCTAGCATTGGCAATACTCTGCAGCATCGTGCAGACTATCCGCATGAGGAAATGGTGAAGGAGAGCCTACTCCTCTCGCACCCCAGTGTACAGGATAAGATCCCCTATTTTCGGTTTCCACCAGGCCCCCAAGCCCCTCGACCTACAATATAGAACATTCGTTTGTTTGTGCGTCTTCGTTGTAAATAAAGAGAGATGTTCATTTGTGAGCAAAAGATTGTAAAACTCTGTGTTTGACTGCCAAAACCAGAGGAAAATGTGAATGTTGCTATTTTTGTATTGTTAGGAAGCTAGTATGTTTGGATGATTTAAGTGAGAGCAGTTTATTGAGGATAGTTAGAGGTTCCAGGTTTTTTGTGTTGTAATGCATGTCCCTTTATGAAATAGCACCCCTTAGAATTGTTAGTTAAAATTTTTATTGCATAGTTATGATCAGTGTAGAGGCCAAGGAAGAGTGCTCGCTGGGTCAGGGAATGAAGACACCGCAGTAATGTGATCCTTCACGCTTCGTGTTGAGGATCACAAGGAGGGAGTGTAGTCACCTGGGTTGGCCACTTCCCGATTCCAAAATGGAGATCCGCAAAGAATGCAGGGAAAACTGGCCAGGCACAGAAAACAAGCAGGTGCAAGGTTTCCTGTGTATTAAGACTTGCAGAACCCAGACAGAACCGAAACCAGTAGCCATCTACATATTAATGAGCAATCCCCAGGAACAATTAGATACATTGAAACGATCGGGACCAAACCAGACTCCCCGGCGCCAGAGGGAGCCAGGACAAAGGAAGGCCAATGGACACATAGGAACTGCCCAGCGATCAGGGAACAGCTCCAGTATTGGAGAAATCGATCGAAACGATTGGGACTTGGTCCAATTAATTGGGGCCAGGTCCAGGGTCCGCTCAAAAGGGCGCGAAACCCCTGGGGACTATAAAATAAAGTCCCCAAGTTCAGCTCGTCCTTCTTGGCAGGTTCTCTTAGCAGCTCGAAAGAACTCTTGATCGTCACTCTCAACAAGGAGAGGCTTGCCTAGCAGCTGCACCAACCAAGTAAGTTTCCAGTCAACGCATGCTACAAGATAGGCGCTCCTATTCCATGCCAGCTTGAAACCTGCAGCCTCAGAACCGAACAAAGGCCATTATTCCTCTGACCTGGTGGGCCCTTCCAAAAGCTAAGCCTTTAGTGTTAGTAATAGTCTAGTAAGTAGAGTTTTATGCATGAGTAGTGATTGACTGTGTGTATAATAAATGTGTTTTGGTTTGAAACTTACTAACTGGTGTATTGAGTTATTGATCAGCACTTGGCTTTGAACCTCGTGGTGGTATCAGAAAGATACCTGGCGACTCTAGAACAAAGGTTATTAAAACAGAGCAATTAAGTAAAAGCACAATTAGCAACATTTATTGGCGACCTCTGATGGGACTCGACTCCGAGAGAACCCAAAAATTTGAATTAGAATCCAATTGGGAACAGAAATAACCACAAGTGTTCAAGCAGTTCTGGTCAATACTCCAGAATTCGGAAGCGTGTTAATGCATGCGTTCTAACAGGGATATAAAGTAAAACTGATAGATTTTGTTGCGAAAAACTGTCGGGAGTTTGTATTCCGGAAAATAGCGAAAGCCGTACCCGTGTTTGCAACACCGCTTTATTACCCCTTGTTCCAAATTTAAAGAGAATTCAGATAGGAAAATGGCAATGAAGGCAATGGAACGCCTTATGAACCCGCAGGAATTCGTGGTCGCAGCGACCAGCAGTAGGATAGGACAGTGTCCCATTTGGGAAGAAGAGATCAGAAAGTACCTCAAAGGGAAGGGATGGCCCCTTTGGAGTGAATTTTGTGCAAATGAGGAAACAGGTCCCGGGAGTATAGGACATACTTGGTGGGAGAACCTGACCGAAATCCATAAGAAGAGCTTAGGGAAAGCTCGCAAGCCGATGGCAATCGTGTCCTGTCTGACACAACTGCGAGGCACAGAGGAGGTCGTTCGGACGCTCCGTAAAGAGATAGATGAGATGAATAGGATGAGTAAAGCCGATGTTAGTGAGATAGAGAAAGAGAATATAGAATTAAAAAGGAAGTTGGCGGCGAAAGAGAGTGAGGTGGATGATGCCAAGAGGACACACCAGTCTTGTCTGGCACACCTGAGCAGCTTCCAGACCCAATATGACAAGGCCTATCAGGACACACAACATGCAGTCCTGGTAAGAGAAGAAACAGAACGGCAGGTAGAGGCATTGCAAAAGCAGTGCAGCGATTTAAAAGCAACATTAAGAGCACTCCATGCTTCCACCACGGAGCAGAGACAGAGCTCAGTAGATCACGCAAAGTGCCGGAAGCAGATTGCAGAACTGCAGTCTCTGCTTTCAGTCCAAAATGGATTCCAAAGCACATTTGGATCCCAATTAAATAAGGTAAACGGCCCTGATTGGCAAGAATTAAATGGGACAGCGCATCGGTATGTGCACGGAACATGTGCCCCAGAAAAGCCCCAGAAGAGAAGAGCACCCCATCCCCCACAGAGCAGAAAGATACCTGGCGACTCTAGAACAAAGGTTATTAAAACAGAGCAATTAAGTAAAAGCACAATTAGCAACAAAGGAGGTAATTAATCTTCTTGCGGCATTGCACGCCAATCCTCCTGGTCATGCTGCCAGCAATCACAGCCTCCGCCACCTCATCAGAAGCTTGGGATATGACATTGGCTGGGTGTCCTCTGCTCACCCTGAGGAATAGGATGCCCCTCCTCTCCTGCACAGCATTCGGCATCCTATTGATGTCTGCATCCAGAAACTGTGGTGCAGCTCTTCTTGCAGTCGTATTCTTGGCTTCAAGGACAGTCTGTGCTTAGTGAAGTGTTTGGAAGCTGCTCCAGGCCATCATGATTACCGACCTTTGCGTATCACTCACCTGGGGAATCGGGAATTCAGCGAGATATACGTGGGCAGAATGGTTGCCCATTTACATGAACTAAATCTCGCCTCTTCAGCGCTCCTCGCGCCAATGGGAATCAGTCTGGTTTTCCTGCTGGCATAAGCACCTAGCCTGCAAATGGGAGAACCATGCACTCAGTCTTTTTTGGGAGAATTCTGCCCCATAATACAGATGCCAGATGACTTTTGGTCCCATGATCACTGTTCACTGTAAGCCGACTGAGTGTCAGTTAGCTATGTGGGATTCAGGGTATCACGGGGAAAAAAAGAACACCCCCCTTCCACCCCCAAGCCGATTGATAAGAAGTGGTCAGTGGGTAGTGAACATAAAACTGGGGGCGGAATTCTCTGTCGGGCAATGCCAGAATCAGGAAATGTGACTGGGAGGAGAATTGGTTCCGAAGCTGAAATTGCAGCGAGCACCAATTTCACGCCAAATCGCAATACTCCGTCACCTCGACAGCAACGATGCGTTCCAGAATGCAGTAAACGTCGTTGGCATGCCCTTAGCGGGCCCGACCTGGTATTCTCCACGCCCTCTGCGATTCTCTGCCTCCAATGGGTCGAATTTCCGACGGCGAGGTTCACTTGTTCTTTTAAACATCGTGAAACAGGCGCCGTGGCTGCTGAAGGAGAGCGGGTACGGAAACTGTCCAACATTGCCATAGCTTTCTGTGCACGCCGCTGACTGCCCACTGTGAACATACGGCCACGGGTTATATGGGTGTCCCCCAGGCCACCGCCCAGGTGCCCCCTGGCCGACCCATTAGCGGTGTGGGCGCGCTCCAGCACAACCAGTGCCGCCTTGTTGGCTGGGATGGTGTATGTGGGGAGTGCAGTGTGTATATGCGACTGCAGCTTGTCAGCCTTTTGAGTGTCAATCGCAAATCCAGCGAAGCTACGCACCGTTTCTCATTGGAATTGGTTGTGTTCCATGTGGCACCAGTGCTAGTCGCTCAATAGGCCACAAATCCAGCCCTGGGGGTCAACACTTAGTCTCAGGAACAGATAATCCAGCCAAGGATCTCTGGTTGATGTCTGCCCTTCCAGTGGAGTGGAATTGAGGTCAATATTAATGCCTGCATTGCTGCCACAGCTACAATCATACCCAAGAATGCAGAAAGTCAGAACTTTACGACAATAAATAACGGGCAGGTGGTCATGTGTACCTCAATGAGATTTCTGCAGGGTTACTGGGACTGTAGGTGTGAGCTGTACTCAGAAATCTGCACATTTCAAAATTGTTTCACAGGCACAGCTTGGTGCTTATGGCCTTTTGAGTTAACCTGCTGATCAATCTTCCATCTCAGCACAATACACAATTGAGGAGATGGGGGAAGCATTCAATTTATCAAAGCCTTGCCACCCACCCGTAACAGTGTGGAGGATTTTTGTTGTTGTGATTTTTCATTCAGCTGTTTAAATGAGCTTGCTAAATAATTTCTTTTAGTTTGAAGTTCTTTCCTTATTCAACGTGTTTCGCCAGGAGCCTGCACGGTGGGAGATTCATTTCAGCGTTTAGAACTGGCATTCTGTATCTGAGTTTGTGAGAAAGATTGCAACGAATTGAAATATAAATCCATTTTGCTTGTGCAATCACGTCCACTTGGTATTTCCACTGAGAGGATCTGCAGTTTCAGTGTTCATGTTGTGCCACTTACATTGATTATTCTCAGATTTGCAACTTATTTAACAGAATGGCAACAAAAGAAAACTGGTCTGCATACATTGCACTCAGATTATGCAATGCGTTCTCTTCAAAGCCGCCTTGTGAACTCGGAATCGTGAGGACATTTTGATTTTGTATTAATTTTTATAAAGACAAAATAGTTTCCACATGGCCAGTCAATGAGTTTGGTAGGTTCTACCAATGGGACAAAGTTGCGTGCATCATCCAGATCTGCCCTGAGGACAGAATCTTGTAGAGCCAAAGGGGGTTTTGGCTTCCTGCTGGAGAGCTGGCAAGACCTTCCTCTCACTTGCTTTCAAGACTGCCAGCTGCATCTTCTTCCACTAAGACACTTCACAGGCCAATGGCAGGCTTTGCCCCAGGATCATGGACCCCAGGGACGGATGTGCTGCTCGTTGAAAGGTGGTCAGAAGTCGACAGCATGTCTGTACTCAGCAGCGCCACGAGGGAGGTGCTGCCCGCTGCTGGTATGGTGCCCACCAAGGCACAGTGAGTGATGATGGCAAGGGGGTTGTGGGAATTGGGTTGCTGGGAAGGGGGAATCAACAATAAGGGCAGGGGGTGGCTTTTTGTTGTTTTTATTCCCCCTGCCCCTTGTTAATGTCTTATTATCACATTGTTAAGGTCCAATGGCAATTATATTTTTTATTTTTTTAAATACATTTAGAGAACAATGTTCTCTACACTAAATCCACCTGCCTTGCACATCTTTGGATTGTGGGGGCGAAACCCTTGCAAACACGGGGAGAATGTGCAAACGCCACATGGACAGTGACCCAGGGCCGGGATCAAACCTGCGACCTCGGCGCTAACCACTGCGCCACCCTGATGCCCAGCAATTTTTTTTTTTTTTTAAGTACAATTACATTGAAAAGGTTTAATGGCAATTATATTGCTAACGCAATTGCATTGTTAAGCAGGTGATGGGTATTGGCCTTGCTATCAACGGGGACAGATTCAGGCAGTGGGTGATCGATGGGGTCATCTGGCCCGACTGGCTGCCCTCTACCAAGGCTACATTCGCGGTTGGGTGTCCATGACGAGGGGCATTTTGGTGTCCGCCAGCACCATCGAGGCCTTTCAAGCTTAGTGGGCACTGCGGGGACTGAGGTGTTTTCGTGACTCCTTAAATCACACTTTATTTGATGTCTTAAGTTTCATAGGTTACATAGAACATACAGTGCAGTAGGAGGCCATTCGTCCCATTGAGTCTGCACTGATCCACTTAAGCCCTCACTTCCACCCTATCCCCATAATCCAATAACCCACCTAAACATTTTTGGATACTAAGGGCAATTTAGCATGGCCAAACCACCTAACCTGCACATCTTTGGACTGTGGGAGGAAACCGGAGCACTCGGTTTCCTTTGCTTTATGTTTGATGCAGAATAGGGCTGATCTGTTGATTTGCCCCACAGTCTGTTTAATTGGTTACACTCAAAATAGTGTAAATGTAGACAGCTGGAACATTGAGGCAAGGAGTTAATTGGGAGAGTATGTTACATTGCTCTGTAGTCTTGACAATAAACCTGATTTAAGGCAAAGGCTAGCTAACACCCTTCCTGATGCTAGGCCTCTTGTTCAGGCATTGAGAAAAAAACGCTGCTTGCCACTGTGTTAATACGAGCTGTGGTGGGACGAGGCCCACTTCAGGACCTCACTTGGCCATCCACGGGCCTTCCCGCCCTGGACTTAGAACATAGAACATAGAACAGTACAGCACAGAACAGGCCCTTCAGCCCTCAATGTTGTGCCGAGCCATGATCACCCTACTCAAACCCACGTATCCACCCTATACCCGTAACCCAACAACCCCCCCCTTAACCTTACTTTTTTTTTTCTAGGACACTACGGGCAATTTAGCATGGCCAATCCACCTAACCCGCACATCTTTGGACTGTGGGAGGAAACCGGAGCACCCGGAGGAAACCCACGCACACAGGGGGAGGACGTGCAGACTCCACACAGACAGTGACCCAGCCGGGAATCGAACCTGGGACCCTGGAGCTGTGAAGCATTTATGCTAACCACCATGCTACCCTGCTGCCCCACTTAGTCTGTTTGGAAGCAGAAAAGTGGCAGCGTTTGCGCACAGCACCCTCCCACCTTATTAAATGTCCTTCTCCATCAAACTTGCCGCAATATTCTATCCCTAGTCTGAGAGGAAATCTTTCATTCCCTCAGAGCAGCCCCGCTTTGCGCAGTTTTTTGTTATCAACCTTTCCTCCCGAGTGCAGAATATGTTTGCAATAAAAGCTTCAGACGTTTTTAATCTGACGACCATTTTACTCACTTGATCTGTGGAACAGGGCATGTATCATCATCTGCAATTCACAAATAGAAATACAGCACAACATTGATATGCCTATCACCTGACCTGACATGTCTTGGGATTTAAGAAATTATTATGAGGTACTGCACTATCTGGCCATTCTCTGATACCAGGCACCACATAATATAATTACATTTCCTGTATTTATCAGTTTGAATGTTGATAAAAATATTTCTTTATTATTCCTTTGAAATTCTGTGCTACACATAATGTAAATGTCAAGTTTATAATTATTTGTATAGGGGAATGTATATGTTAGATAATGAATAGACTAGAAGGTGTTAGAAGATAGTAAAAATAACAAAGAGGTTGAGCTACTTCACAAACCTCAAGAGCGTACTGCAAAATTCCACCAGCATATCTCCTGTCCCACCAGGGGCGACAACACTCTTGACCACTGCTACCCAAAAATCAAGGGCGCCTACCGTTCCATCCCCCGACCGAACTTTGGGAAATCAGACCATAAGCCATCTCCTGGCATACAAACAGAAACTTAAGTGGGAAAATCCGGCTAAGAAGGTTGTGCAGTGCTGGTGTGAGGGAACCGAAGAGCTCCTACGTGACTGCTTGGAGACACTGGACTGGTCCATATTTAAGAACTCGCCGACCAACCTAATTGAGTATGTCACCATCATCACAGACGTCATCAGCAAATGTGTGGAGGACTGCATGCCAAAGAAAGCAATGCGTACGTCCCCCATGTGGAAACCATGGCTTAATCGGAAGATTGACTCCCTACTGAAGGACAGGTCCAAGGCGCTCAAGTCAGGTGACCCTGACCTATACAAGAAATACAACCTCCACAAAGCCATCCGGGATGCCAAAAGACAATATCAGGTCAAGCTAGAGTTACAGACTCTCATTGGTTGTGACAAGGCCTAAACGACATAACAGGCTACAAAGCCAAGCCGAGCAGTATCTCCGGCAGCAGCGCACCCCACCCCGATGAACTCAATGCATTCTATGTTTGGTTCGAGCAGGAAACCAACGATCTGCTGTTGGGTGCCCCAGCAGCCCAGCACTGCGCTGAAAAAAATATGACAAAGTTCCACCCTTTGTGTTTGCCACCCTTGCCGATTAACTTGTGCGAGAGGACACATTGTGTGTGGGGTCCAGAGTGATGTGCGCAAGCAACTTTATTCACAAGAAAAATCTATCACTGGAATCTGTCATCAGCATCTCCATGCTGAACAGGCAGTCAGAAAGAAGCAGCAAAGGGTTGACGTTTTCATGGCACAGAACATGCCCCGCCCTAACTGTGGCGGCCACCACTCACAGAACAAAACTGCATACTTTGCATTTAGTAGATGCTGTAACAGCAAATTGAACCATTCTGCGAGATGCTGCAGATCCAAGCCTATCGACCTGCCTATGCCATCAGCCACAACACAGACGGTCATTGCTCCAGGCTTCGGAGCACGAACAGGGTAAATGAGGTGCAGCTCAGAGTAACCAAGGCACTGAACCTCCAGAAACACTCCATTGTGTCAACAATATCATAGAGAAGGGTGAGATTTGCACCAATTTAAACATTGGCTGCAGTGCAAACTAGAAGTAAAGCTCAACACTGGAGCAAAGTGCAATATTCTGCCCAGGCAGTTAGTGGAAAATTGATCCAAATGGTGCACCTAACACTTAAGTGGGTGGATCCGTGGCGTCTGGTGGATAAACTATCTGCAAGGAAGGTTACGTCACTCTCCACTGCACACAGGTCAACTTCCAGTTGTGTCATGAATCAAAAAGTCAAGCCGCTGTTGGGTCGTCAGGACAGCATCACATTGGGGTTGATACACCTTGGTCCAGATGTACACATTCTGCAGTCCCAGGTCCCAAAAATGAAAGAATATAAAGATCTATTCAACAGTGACGTCAATGGGAAGCTACCCATTATATGACATGTCAAGCCAGATGTCTTGGTAAGAGTGCCCCTGGCGATGAAATAGAAAGTAGCCGAAGAGTAGGACCAGATGACAAGGCTGGGTGTCATCGCCCTCATAGACGAGGCACAGACAATGGGGGCTACTGTAAGGAAAGGTTGAATGGTCAGGATCTGCATCGACCCAGTCCACCTGAACAAGGACCTGCTGAGACCTCATCTGCCCGTGAAGATGGCGGAACAGGTGAATAGGTTATAGCTGCCATGCCAAATACCAAACTTTTCAGCATCCTTGACACAAAGTGCAGGTTTTAGCAAATCCCATTGGATAAAGAATCCTCAAAACTCACTATGTTCGTGTCTCTGGTAGACAGATATCATTTCCTCCAAAAATTTACTTCATAGCTTGTATATCTTCTTGCCTTCTTGAACATGTCTTACTGGCAACAGCCTGATACACCATGCTTATATAGGTATTTTGCCAGCAATTCCTCAGAGGAATGGCTGTCTCTAGATAAATTACGGGCGGCACGGTAGCACAGTGGTGAGCACTGTTGCTTCACAGCTCCAGGGTCCCAGGTTTGATTCCCGCTTGGGAATTTGATCTAGGGATCAAATTGCAGATTTCCATTTCACTCCTATTCATTTACATTGGTTCAGAAGGCTTTATGCATTCACTGAGAAGTCTATATGGTGAACAGACAACTGTTTCACTTGAGGCAAGGAAAGAGGACACTGTGTGTGTGATGATTCTCCTATCAAGTTTACTGTAGAGCTGAAGTCAGTACAAATAATAACCTTATTTTGAACTCGCCAACCTTTATGCTATTAACTATTAACAGTGAGTATCTTTTGAATCAAGCAAGGACAAAGTGATTTTTTTTCCCAATTAAGGGGCAATTTAGCATGGCCAATCCACATACCTTGCACAGCTTTGGGTTATGGGGGTGAGACCCACGCAGACATAGGGAGAATGTGCAAACTCCACATGGACAGTGACCTGGAGCCGGGATCGAACCCGGGTCCCGTTAGTCAACAGTGCTAACCACTGCGCCATCGTGCAACCCAAGCAGTGACAAATTTTGATGGTAGCAAGGCATCTCAGGCTATCCACCTCTGCAAGCTTTGCAAGGTAAATCAACTGAACATGATAATGAAAAGGCATTCGGTGGCTGGGAAATACTTAAGAAATTAATAGCACATAAAGCAAACAGACCCTGTTGTAACTGTAAGGGAGCTAAGGTTATGCAGAAGCGGTTTGAGAAAGAATGTTTCTGTGTATTGTGGAAGATCTAAGCCCAGTAAGTTTTATATTTTGCTGTGAGCGCAGTTATATTATCTCCAAGGGGGGTATTCCTAATCCATTCGTAATTCGAGACACCACTTGATCTGCCAAAGGTTAAAGGAGCCTGGTGGAGTTTAATAGAAACAACTAGAGGTTTGATGGCAGAGAGATAAATCCTACTCACAAGCAGCATCATTAGGAATAATTGCACGCAAATCGAAACCCATCAATTTGCGTTGGTTACCGCCTTCTGAGATATCTACACTCATCTAATTCTGGCCCCTTGAGCATTACTGATTTTTATTGCTCCACCACTGGTGGCCTGCATGTCTTTAGCTACCTGGATTTGAAGCTCTAGAATCCATTCCTGAACATTTGCATCTCTCTATATCTCTTTAAGAAACTCCTTAAAACCTATTGCTTAGACCAAGCTTTAGTTATTTGTCATCGTATCGTTTTTTGTGTGTTTTGGTGTCAGACTTTACTTTTAATCTTCTGAAGCACCATGGAACATATTATTGCATTAAAGGTGATCTTAAATACACGTTGCATTACATGAAGCCTCGCCACAAGGGTTTGGAGTTCTGCTAAGAAATTGAAGTTTTATAATTAGCGTAAAGCCTGTGCAGGCATTTGTCACAATCATACAACAAAATGTGTAACTATTTTGAGGGAATAGCATGGAACAAACAATGTGTTACATGTTCCTATTCCAGTCAATCAAATAATTAATTAAAATTGTTCTTTAGACAGCAGGACAAACAAGAACATGGATATCTCAACAAAAATAAGCTCGCTCGATGTCATTTCTGGGTAAATTTATGAAACTATCATTTCTGTATGCAATGCTACATGTCCTCAACAGGTGGTATATTAGCTGCAGAGAAGGCAAAGTTGAAATTAAATTAGATTTAAATTTTGTTTCGTTAACTCTTTGTAACCCAAGGTAATTCTTAATTACACAGAAAATTAGGCAACCTCTTGGCTAAAATTGCATTTCCTCATTGAGACTGGTCCTCAAGATTGTATTTAAATTTTTTTTTAGAGTACTCAATTATTTATTTTCCAATTAAGGGGCAATTTAGCGTGGGGAATCCAACTAACCTGCACATCTTTGGGTTGTGGGGGTGAAACCCACGCAGACTCGGGGCGAATGTGCACACTCCACATGGACAGTGACCCAGGGCCGGGATTCGAACACGGATCCTCGACGCCGGAGACCCAGTGCTAGCCACTGCACCACCGTGCTGCCCTTCAAGACTGTATTATAAATAACATTAACAGAAAATACTGGACAATCTCAACAGGTCTGACAGTATCTATGGAGAGAGAGAAGGGAGCTTATGTTTTGAGTCTGAGTGTCTCTTTGTCAAAGTACTTAGGTTCTAGGATACAGAAACTGCTGAAAAGGACTGTGAATCAGGATAATCAGTACCAAAAGAAGCTGGCAAAATTACATCTTCTTTCTTCTTAAATTCTCTATTTATCTATTACCAATTAATAATTTGGCACCCTTATCGTTGCTTAATTTAATCTATATTGCCTTAATCTTGCCTGCTGGGCTGTTACACCATCTTGCCATAGTTACTGTTACCTCTTATTGATAATACAGTTCCTCTACTGATTGACCATCACCTGATTACAAGATGCTAATAAAGACCCTACTAGTTGCATATACTTCGAACTCAATAGTTTATTCCTGCTGTTCTTCAACGCGTTTTAAGCTTTTCCTTCAGAGCATTTCTCATTTTGCTAATGTTGTTAAATTGTTTTTGGTTCATGAAATCCTTTCCCATTGCCTCTTTATCTTTTTGGCAAGGACATCAGCATTAGTGTCCAAATAGGAGACCCTCTCTCCCAAACCATCTCTCTGGTCCTGCATTAGTAAATGTACTCTTTTTTTTTCACGATCCTATTGTAAAACGAAAATGACTGAGCCTGAGGTCTTCTAAGATCCAAGATACAACCACTCAACCCCCTTTTGCGAAACTTCCATCTAGCTCTCCCGTTTAATTGGATCCTATGTGAATCACAACTTCTGGTTGTACACTCTCACTTTCCCATTGGGAGAATTTCTTAATACAGTGCGTGGTGAGAATGTGGAACTCACTGCACATGGAGTAGTTCAAGCAGATAGTGCTGCTTTGTTTAAAAGAAAGGTTGGTGCATGCATAAAGGAGAAGTGGTTATAGGAATGATGCTGGAATGGGGCTGGGGTGGGGACAGGGTGAGAACAAGTAATTAACGTGGGAGGAGACTCAAGTTGGGTATAAGTGCTAGCGTAGACCATTTTCAAAATGTTATTGCAGGATGGGAGCATACTGGAAAGGCAAGCATTTCCTGCTCATCTACATTTGACAGTGAACTGTGTTCTTCAATAGCTGCAGTCCGACTGGCACAGGTACCACAGTGCCAATCGGGAAAGGAATTCCAGGACTTTCGACCCAATGACAGCGCAGGAACGCCGATGAAGCCTCAAGTCAAGATTGTGTGGAGCTTGGAGTGGTGGTGTTCCTATTCACCTGCTGCTCCATGTTCTTCTCGGAGATCATGAGTTTGAAAGGTGTTATCAACGGAGCTTTGGTGAATTACTGCAGTGCACTATGTATGTGGTACACACTGCTGCCACTGTGCATCAGTGGGTGTATACTTTTGTACAAACGTTTATATAAATTGCGTGAATGTATGAGTTTATGGATAGGGTGCCGAGCAAATGGACTGCTTTGCCTTGGATTATGGAAAGCTTCTTGAGTGTTGTTGGAGCCGCACTCACCCGCGCAAATTGAGAGTATCCCATCACACTTCAGATTTGTGCCTTGTAGATTGTGGACAGGCTTTGGGTAGTCAGGAGGTGGGTTACCAGCCTCTGGCCTTCTCTTGTGGCCACTATATTTATATGGCTAATTGAGTTCGGTTTCTGATCAATGGTAACCTCCAGGGTGTTGATCATGGGGGATTCAGAGATGGTAATGCCATTAAATGTCAAGGGGTGATGGTTAGATTCTTTCTAGTTGGAGCTGGCCATTACCTGATACTTGCTTGACCTGGATATTACTTGCCACTTACAGTTTCAAGCCTAGCTGCTGTCCAGGTCTTGCTCCATTTAGATGGATATGAGCAGAAGAAATAAGAGCTGGTATAGGCCACTTGGCCCCTCAAGTCCGCTCTGCCATTTTTGGCTGATCTAATTGTAGCTTCAACTCTAATTTCCTGCCCGCATTATCCTTGACTCCCTTGGCCAGAACGTGATTTGTGCCAGCGAGAACTCCTTTTAAGATTCTCCCGCCCCTGTTGAGTGTCAGAATCTGGTTCATGGCCTCGCTGGGCATGAAATTCCAATTTAAATATGCAGAATAGGCTTTAAGCCAAATTTATCCCGCTCCTGCAATTCTCCCACCCACCTGGGCAAAGTGAAGCCAGCAGGAATCACTACTGGTCTCCAAAACCGGAGACCGGAAGTGATGACCACGCCAGGGGACTCGGAGGCCATTGACACCCCTGAGTGGTCAGGGACATGGCTCACGCTGGGATCACGCTGACCAACTTGGTGGGAATCACACCTCGTTTCCTGCCGTAGACCACACACAACTTTTGCGGCAATTGTTTCAGCATCTGATCTGTCCAGCGCCTTCAGAATATTGGGGCCTGGATTTTCCGGCGCATCAGGAACTCTGCTACCGACAGTAGGCGGTGGAGAATCCAGCACCGGGCAAAAAACTGGATTGTGTCCGCGTTCCGATGCTCTGGCCTCCCAGCGCCAGCGGGATGATGCAAATGGGTATTAACCAGCACAATATTCTACAGGTCCATGTGGTTCTCTAGTCCTCTGGGCTGGGAATCACATCGGCGAGAATTGGTGCAGGTCTTGACAAGTGTGTACCTGATATGGTGGAGCTCGCGGTGGGCCAAGGGGATAACTCTTTAAGGGAATTTCCCACCAGTCCATTGGAGGGCCACGCTTTCCCGCACAATACAAGTTCTGCCCATTCCCACCCCCACCAGAAACCCCTTACTGTCCCCACCAGAGAACCACCTAATTCACAAGACCCAGCCAGAGACCCCATAATTGAAGCAACTCCCACCAAAGACTCCCAATTAAAGAGAGCCCCCTAGATACCATCTAATCAAAGAGACCCCGCCCCCAGAGATCCCTTAATTAAAGAGATCCCCAACAGAGACTCCCTAATTAAAGAGACCCCCTCAGAAACCCCCAGAAGAAAGACTCCTGACTGGAGTCCCCCCCCCCTGAAGAGAGACTCCTGCCTGGAAGCTAGAGAGCAACCCAGACAGAGGCAGTGAAAAAAAAATCACTCCTTTAAAACTCACATTTGCAGTCCACCTTATGGCTAATGCAAAGGAAGCAGCACCTATCAGCACCTGGAAAGAGAAATCGGTCACCTGGATTTAAACCCCCTCAGATATTTGATCTGCAAGCCATTCATTCATTTCTCTTTGATATTGATTTTACTAAGCTGTGATTGACAGCTTCTACACCCACCCAGCTGTCTGCATTGTTCCATTCATCTCTCTTCATGCTTGAGTGACTTTGAAGTAGTCAGCTGTGAAACTAACAGAAAGCACTTAACTCTCTTTGATGTGGTCCAGGAATTGTCAATCAAAGCTTGATATTTATAAACATTGCTGTCAGCCCAGCTGAGATTGTCCAGCATTTTCTGTTTCTGTTATTTAATTTTGTGTTATCCTGGAAGGTTGAATACTGTGTCAATCACTCAGCAGTCTCACACATACTTATGAAAAATTATAGACAAGGAGGAGAGTGCACTATTACAAGTTGCATATAAAAGAATGGTTCATAGTTCACGTTTGGCTCATTATAGGAATAACTGTCATTCTGTGATCATTGAACAAAGCACCATCACTCCTAAAGGGTAGACTAGGTGGTTTCAAAAGCTGGAGTTATTTAATCAGGATTATTGCAGGATTCCATCAAAGAGATGGACATTTAGCAGATCATGAGGTGAGTCACTTGTAGTTTCCTTACCAGGAAATCAGGTTCTATATGGACAGACTTTGAATAAGAACCAGGCTGGGAGGCTGTTATAGAATTTACAGTGCAGAAGGAGGCCATTCAGCCCATCGAGTCTGCACCAGCTCCTGGAAAGAGCACCCTACCCAAGGTCAACAACTCCACCCTATCCCCATAACCCAGTAGCCCCACCCAACACTAAGGGCAATTTTGGACACTAAGGGCAATTTATCATGGCCAATCCACCTAACCTGCATATCTTTGTGACTGTGAGAGGAAACCGGAGCACCCGGAGGAAACCCACGCACACACGGGGAGGATGTGCATACTCCGCACAGACAGTGACCCAAGCCGGAATCGAACCTGGGACCCTGGAGCTGTGAAGCGATTGTGCTATCCACAGTGCTACTGTGCTACCGTGATGTAGCTGTCAGCAGGTTTAAAAGGTGTGAGCTACTACCTTTTCTGTACCTGCTGTTCTGAGTAGACTAACCAGTTTCTCTTTGGCTTTTGGGTTAAAGAAAATAGTGATCTGAATGTGGTTTTGGTCACATTGCCACCTGCTATTGACCACTCTGAATGAGCTGGAAGTCTGAAGTCATTGCTACATAATGGGATACAGTTGATAGACATTGACACCCACTTGTGATTAATTGGTTTCTGCAGCTTTTGTAAAATTCGGATGCGGTGGGTCCAGGGCACCATGTGCGGGATTCTCCATCCTGCCGCATCCATTTTTTGGTGCGCCACGCCCTAGCTGGCAGCGGGATTCTCCGTCCCGGCAGCCGGTCAATGGTGTTTCCCATTGTGGGCACCCTCATGCCGTTGGGAAATCCGCGGGCGTGAGTGCGCTCCCGGTGAAATGGAGGCTCCCACTGATGGAGGGTCCCGCTCTCTAAATTGTGAGTTTCACCTTAGTATAGATTTTATCTTGGTATGCCCACTCAAGGGGGATTCTCCCGCCAATTGGTTATTCAATCAGGAACTTTCCGAATACTTGAAATTGTTAGCCATCTTAGCCACCTGATAATGCCCACTTTTTAAAGCAAGAAAGCTAGTTCCAGAAGATTCCGAACAGATTACAGTCTGTGCTTTAAAGTTATGGACAGAAAATGACTCTACTCAGGACAACAATAAGAAGACTGAAACCATACACAGTAGTCTAGGTGAAGCCACTGTAGTGAGCTCTGTATATGTTAATACATGATTAGTTAATGTGCAGTCAGTAGTCAGATTATCACTAGATGGCAACGCTAACAGGGACTATCTAAGGAGTTTTCCGCTCTTTCTTTAGGTTAGTGTGGTGTATTGCAGCTAGCGGATAGATGCGACCAACTCAGAGTGTAGTGTATTATATTAGTTGTTAATTTCATCTAATCTCAGTTAATTCTATTACTAGTCAAAGTATTAAAGTAAAATAACTCACAAGTGTATTATTTTGTTACTCAATAAATAATTTATCATCAACTGGAAGACTTTGACTGTTTATCATCAAGTTAAATTCAACTCGGCAAGACAAATGAATAATATACATTTGACCCTCCCCACTGGCAGGATCTTCTGGTCTACCCCAGCCCCGCCAATAGCAGCAACAGCACATTCTGTGGTGGTGAGGTAGGCAAGCCACGCAAAATTCCATAAACATCGGCAGGACAGGAAGATCCCCCCGGCAGCCAATGGTGATGCTGAGCCTCCACCCTGCTGGAAAACACACTGTGGGGGTGCTGGGATATCCAGCCAACTTGATTTCCTATCTATTTTTGTATTGACTGCTTCAGTATCTAAAGTGTCACAAATGGTGCTGAACATTGTGCAGTCATCAGCGAACATCCCCACTTCTGACCTTATGATGGAGGGAAGGTCATTGATGAAGCAGCTGAAGATGGTTGAGCCTTAGCCATTACCCTGAGGAATGTCTGCAGTGATGTCCTGGAACTGAGGTGATTGACCTTCAAAAACTACAACCAGCTTCCTTTTTGCTCGGTATGACTCCAACAAGTGGAGATTTTTCCCCAATTCCTATTGAGTTCAATTTTGTTGGGGTTCATCCATGTGACTTACAGTTGAATGTTGCTTTCTCAAGGATGGTCACTGTCACATCTCTTGAGTTCAGCTATTTTATCCATGTTTGGACCAACACTGTTTTTAATCAGGAAATATGGGATGAAGGAGGACAGATGATTTGGGAGAATAAGCAATTAAGTGGATAAATATGTTGGTAAATGGCATTATTCACTGTATTAAAATAACAAAGGATGCTGAGAAAAACATAAAAACTGATTATGAAAAACATAAAACTGGACAGAGCGATAAGGATAGATTAGAGAATACAACATGGCGCCGGCCGCACACGGACCTAGCCTGCCAGATAATGCCCCCCCCATAACCCCCGGACCACCCCTCACCAATCCGCCCCCCCTGCCAGCGGAACTGCTCCCCACCGACTGTGGCGGCATGGGCCACAGTCCGCAGCCGCCATGCCAGGTTCATGAAAGTTGAGAGGACACGTGTCGCATGAGGTCGTGAAGTCTATTAATTTGGATGTGTTATGATAAATTAGCGCAAATTATTGTTCGGATTAAAAGGGCACATCTGTTTGAATAAAGTGTAGCAAACATGAAATCATTTAAAAAAATGCAGTGCACAAGAATCACCATGAGATAAGAGGAAAACGTTCTGCTTGCTGAAACTGAAACCCAGGGCGTGATTCAGCGGCCTTGTCGTGCCCGACTTGGTGTCGGGACGAGGCCGTCGAATCTCGCGAGAGGCTTCGATCGAGAATCGCGACGCCCGAAACATCTTGCGCGATTGCACGGAATCTCGTGGCGCATTGTGATCTGCATCTCGCTCTCGCTGGATGAGATCCAGGCACGTATATTTAAATGAGCCATTAGGTTCATTTAAATTTGCCCTCAGCCAATTATCCCAGGGCTCGGGATTCACCAACCACACCAGCAAGGTCTCAACCGGGCGCCGTTTGGTACTGGTTCACAAAATCGTGAAACAGTCAAGGTGGCACCTCGGGGGGAGTCTCGCTTGGGAGTTGAGGCCCCGGGTGGTCAGGAACTAGGTAGGGTGGGTAGGTAGGGTAGGCAGGGAGGTACACTGGCACCCCTCTTGGTGCCTGACAGCCTGGCAGCATAGGCTGGCAGCCTACTACCAGCCTGGCATCTTGGCACTGCCACCTGGGGATCCAGTCAGTGCCACCCTGAGCTCGCCAATACAGGAAATGACTTTAAAGGAGTGGCCTCAATGGGGACTTCCTCGCCAAGACCTAAAGAAAATGGCAAAGTGCCAAGACACGCCTGCAGGCGCCGAGTAAACCCCCGATAAATGCGCCGTTCAGCAGACTTTAACTTGAGTCCACTGAATCACGCCCAGAATGGTTGGTTTTAACTCGGCATGTCTGATGGAAACAGGGTGGAGGTTAAAATCACTGTGCATCACTCACTGCCGCAGTGGTTAAATGGCCCAGGCCCTGCCTGAAACACATGAGGGCATTGTCAGCGGTGGCGTTAATTATGGCTGACTAGGGGAGGGAGTTGGTCGGAGGGATATGAAGCTGTGAACTTGAGAATGTCGACTTACTGAGTCTCAAGGCAGAACTAGGAACCGCACAAACTTCCAAAATAAACCCGAGGCTAAAAATGATGTTGAACAGAGGTTCCCAGGAACCGAGTAGAGGTTGCCTACTCGTAGAAGTTTCATGCTCAACCTGTTTTGGCCACATTATGAACACACTTGACCATCATGTCCTGGGGTGCAACTCAACCCAGAGCATTTGGCTCAGAGGCAGGGACATTACCCACTGCACCATAGGGCCTCCTACAGCTGCATTGGATGACTGCAAAATGATTGGAGGAATTCATGACATCCTCCTTATCCCCACAGGTGCTACTGTAATAATACAGGTTTGCCGTAATTTGACCAAAAGCTTAAAAAGTGACAAGGTTTAAGCATGCATTGAGACATTTAAAATGTGTGCTGATGGGAAGATTGCCCTTAAAACCTGCTGATCTGAAGCATTCTGAAAAGGAACCTTTGCCGGGATTTTCCTGCCCTGCCCTGCACTGCCCACCATCAGGACTGTTGGGTCCAGCAGAAAGCCAATGGACTTTCAGTTGGGCCACCGGATCGCCGATGGTGGGTGCCGAAAATCCCGGCCTTCTCTTCCAGGCTTTCCAAAGGCCAGGCAATGATATCGGTTTGAGGGGGGCCATGGTGCTGCTGAACTTAAAAGCTGTATTAGGTCTCTATGCTTCCTGTCTGATAAGGAATGAAACTGGATAACCATCCTCAACAGCTGCGAGCATAACGGACTGATAACAACAACTGCGAACAATGAGGCCGCTATAAAGGATATAGTTACTGGAGTTGTCTGTTTCAGGGAGGTGTTAAGGGGAAAAAAAACAGAAATATGTAAAAACTAATCAGAGCATCCCCTCTGTGTAAACAGGCCTTGCAAGTTCTGATAAGGGAATTTGAAGGAATGTCAGTTCAGCTAACTTAAGTGGCATGAAAAGAAGGGAACGCCTTTGGGCAACACCAGGGTTATTGGAAATTTACTGAAGGGAGTTTAAGATGGATGACCAATATCAGGATTGGCTTATAACTCCCTGGCTTAAACAAAAATCTCAACTTGCCATTGGATATTGTGGCTTCAGGAAATTTGGATACCCCCATGGCCCAAATGGGTCCAGGCATTTTAAAAAAACATGCCCTTTCCTGTCACTTCCTATTTGCGATGCCCCCTAGGTTACCCTCTGCCTGAGAAACATTCCACTCTCCCAGTGAGGCAACTAGACAGCCATCCCATTGAGCCATCTGATTGACCGCCCTACGTCTGTAAGTCACACGCCGACCCTAATTCTCTGATGAACTTGAAGGCAGCCTGTTAATTGGCTGACTCTCGTAAGCTTACACAGGCGGGCAGATAGCTGGAAATAGTCCTGACGCCAGTAAATTTTATAAATGTGGTGGAGTCCTGCCAATGATGATTGGTTAACACCATAATTTTTCCAGAAATGTAGACAACTAATAATTTTTGAGAGCTAGGAGGAGCAGGGAGTTCCAGAGGAATGATGGGGGCCGCTCTGCCCCCCCACCCACCCCACGCTGCCTTGCCACCTTGTTGAAATCTCACCACTATTCTTAGAAGTCCCCCTGTATCAAAAAGGGCCAAAATTCTAAATGGTGAACAGGAATTCTCACTCCCTGACTCCGATGCAGGCTTTGATAGGTGCTATTCAGGTCAAACTATATTTTCATGTTATCTCCCGGTATAACCCATACCTTCACAGAAAATTTAGCCTACTTACCACTTAGTAGCATCGATCCTGGGTCCCGCATTGCTAAGTAAGTAAAGTAGACTTTGGAATAACCACTGTTTCAGGTTAAAACTTTTAAGTTATTTTATTATTATATTTTTTTTTTAAAAAGCTGCAATCACTGTCTGTACAGAATGGTAAAACGATCTTGCTTCTGGACCCTCCTGGTTGGTTGAAGGGACCTTCAGGCCCAACTTGACAATCAATCTTCTTTTTTAAAATCTGGTCTTCTTTAGATGTAAGAGAGCTGACTCTGCTGGCTGCCTCTGAGCTGACTCTGCCTCCTCTGTAAATTCTGGTCTTCCTTAGATGTATCAGCTGTTTTAGCTCGGCTGCTTTGTTCTGTCCCTTTCCCATGACCGAGCTGACTGTAAGCTGACTCTGAGCTGACTCTGATTCCTTCTCTGTTTCTCTGCCTCTCTGCTTCTCTGCCCCTAACAGTTTTTCTAATAGTTAAGTTTTTATGACTTTATTGTAAAGTAACTTTTATTTCACTTGGATTGTAAATTTTTCTAACACGACTAAGGATTCATTTTGGGCATGACCTCAGCCCATAGATCTCTGATTACATTGTTTCCTTTATGATGTTCAAAATGCTTTGATTTCAAGAGGGGTATGAATTTTGGTTCCTGTCATTTCTATAGTTTTATTATCGAATTGTGTCCCCAGCTCATAATTTTGACTTTGATTTGGGTCTAATTTGTGTTCTCGTAGACAGGTTGGGCGCGATTCTCCGCTGCCCAGGCCGGGTGGGAGAATCGCGGGAGGGCCACTCTGGCACCCCCCCCCCCGCGATTCTCCCCCCCCCAAAATGGGGGGTTTTTCATGGTGACCCGCGATTCTCCGGCCCGGATGGGCCGAGCGGCCTGCCGTTCCCGACCTGTTCATGCCGTCGGCAACCACACCTGATTGCTGCCGGCATGAGCATAGCGCAAAAGGTGAGTTTGGGGCCTGTGGGGGGCGGAGAGGAGATCGAGCTCGGGAGGGGACTGGCCCGCGATCGGTGCCCACCGACCATCGAGCCGGCGTCTCCAAGAGACGCACTCTTTCCCCTCCGCCGCCCCGCAAGATCAAGCCACCACGTCTTGCGGGGCAGCGGAGGGGAAGACGGCAGCCGCACATGCGCAGGTTGGTGTCGGCCAACCTGCGCATGCGAGGCTGACGTCATTAGGCACCGCCGGCCACGTCATTCTCGGCGCGCCACCTTGACGCCAGCGTAAAGGCCCGGCGGCCGAGTTGCACAAAATGCCGCTCCTAGCCCCCGGGGGGGGGGGGGGGGGGTGGGGGGGAGAATAGGGGCAAGGAGCGGCCTCCGACGCCGTCGTGAAACACTCCGGGTTTCACGACGGCGTCGGCCGTTGCAGAGAATTCCGCCCGTTGTCTCTAGTTTTCTTTAATTTACTTGGTGTTAGCAGAATTTCACACCTATATATTTGCCCCCCTGGTCATTCTTTTCTATCTGCTGATTTTACTTCAATGAAGGTGTAAATCATTGCTTTTAACGTAATGCTAAAAGTCCACTTGGTTATAACTTGAAAGGTTTACATTTATCACCGAACTCAACTGAAGCCCTCATCCATGCTTTTCCAGATGCTTACTAAGATGGTTAATTTCAATGAAGGTGTGGGCCATTGTTTTTAGGTTCATACAAAAATCCTGTTTGTTTGCTAAGCCAGTTTGGAAGAAGGAAACTGCATTTTATAATCCTGCTCTTTGCAGCTGTTCTTAACCCTTCGTGGGATCTTTCCCTGTATCCTCTCATGTTTCTCTCAGACCAGATATCGCCAGACTTCCATGTTTCAAATGACACATCTTTCCATATTTTCAATTACAACCTACCACTCTGGATATTGTGACAGTCCAGAGCAGAAAAACAGTAATAAGATGCCCGTTTGAGGTACCGAGCTTGCTAGTGGCATGGTATTGAGAATTGTTCTTCAAAGTGTTGTTCAACTGTCATTCTAATTCAGCAGGGGGTTAGGAACCTGAATTGTAGCTCCAGTATACAGGAGGTTGAGAGTAGTGAGGTCATGAGTAAGGTTTCAAGGTTGCAGGAGTGTACCGGCAGGAAGGAAGGTGGTTTAAAGTGTGTCTACTTCAACGCCAGGAGCATCCGGAATAAGGTGGGTGAACTTGCAGCATGGGTTGGTACCTGGGACTTCAATGTTGTGGCCATTTCGGAGACATGGCTAGAGCAGGGACAGGAATGGTTGCAGTTTCCGGGGTTTAGATATTTCAGTAAGCTCAGGGAAGGTGGTAAAAGAGGGGGAGGGGTGGCATTGTTAGTCAAGGACAGTATTACGGTGGCAGAAAAGACGTTTGATGAGGAGAGGTCACCCTGTTGGGAGTTTTCTATAGGCCTCCGAAAAGTTCCAGAGATGTACAGGAAAGGATTGCAAAGATGATTCTGGATCGGAGTGAAAGTAACAGGGTAGTTGTTATGGGGGACTTTAACTTTCCAAATATTGACTGGAAACGCTATAGATCGAGTACTTTAGATGGGTCCGTTTTTGTCTAATGTGTGCAGGAGGGTTTCCTGACACAGTATGCAGATAGGCCAACAAGAGGCGAGGCCACATTGGATTTGGTAATGGGTAATGAACCAGGACAGGCGTTAGATTTGGAGGTAGGTGAGCATTTTGGTGATAGTGACCACAATTCAGTTACGTTTACTTTGGCGATGGAAAGGGATAGGCATATACCGCAGGGCAAGAATTATAGCTGTGGGAAAGGTAATTATGATGCAATGAGGCAAGACTCAGGATGCATAGGATGGGGAAGGAAACTGCAGGGGATGGGGCAAAATTGAAATGTGGAGCTCGTTCAAGGAACAGCTACTGTGTGTCCTTGATAAGTACGTACCTCTCAGGCATGGAGGAAGTGGTCGAGCGAGGGAACCGTGGTTTACTGAAGTAGTTGAATTACTTATCAAGAGGAAGAAGGAGGCTTATGTAACGATGAGACGTGAAGTTTCAGTTAGGGCGCTCGAGAGTTACAAGTTCTCTAGGAAGGACCTAAAGAGAGAGCTAAGAAGAGCCAGGAGAGGACATGAGAAGTCTTTGGCAGGTAGGATCAAGGATAACCCTAAAGCTTTCTTTAGGTATGTCAGGAATAAAAGAATGACCAGGGTAAGAGTAGGGCCAGTCAAGGACAGTAGTGGGATGTTGTGTGTGGAGTCCGAGGAGATAGGAGAGGTGCTAAATGAATATTTTTCGTCAGTATTCATGCAGGAAAAAGACAATGTTGTCGAGGAGAATACTGAGTTACAGGCTACTAGACTAGAAAGGCTTGAGCTTCATAAGGAGGAGGTGTTAGCAATTCTGGAAAGTGTGAAAATAGATAAGTCCCCTGGGCCAGATGGGATTTATCCTCGGATTCTCTGGGAAGCTAGGGAGGAGATTGCTGAGCCTTTGGCTTTGATCTTTATGTCGTCATTGTCTACAGGAATAGTGCCAGAAGACTGGAGGATAGCAAATGTTGTCCCCGTGTTCAAGAAGGGGAGTAGAGACAACCCCGGTAACTATAGACCAGTGAGTCTTACTTCTGTTGTGGGCAAAGTCTTGGAAAGGTTTATCAGAGATAGGATTCATAATCACCTAGAAAGGAATAATTTGATTATAGATAGTCAACACGGTTTTGTGAAAGGTAGATTGTGCCTCACAAACCTTATTGAGTTCTTTGAGAAGGTGAACAAATAGATGGACGAGGGTAAAGCAGTTGATGTGGTGTATATGGATTTCAGTAAAATGTTTGATAAGATTCCCCACGGTAGGCTATTGCAGAAAATACGGAGGCATGGGATTCAGGGTGATTTAGCAGTTTGGATCAGAAATTGGCTTGCTGTAAGAAGACAGAGGGTGGTGGTTGATGGGAAATGTTCAGCCTGGAGTTCAGTTACTAGTGGTGTACCACAAGGATCTGTTTTGGGGCCACTGCTGTTTGGTATTTTTATAAATGACCTGGAGGAGGGAGTAGAAGGATGGGTGAGTAAATTTGCAGATGACACTAAAGTCAGTGGAGTTGTGGACAGTGTGGAAGGATGTTGCAGGTTACAGAGGGACATAGATAAGCTGCAGAGCTGGGCTAAGAGGTGGCAAATGGAGTTTAATGCAGAAAAGTGTGAGGTGATTAATTTTGGAAGGAATAACAGGAAGACAGAGTACTGGGCTAATGGTAAGATTCTTGGCAGTGTGGATCAGCAGAGAGATCTCAGTGTCCATATACATAGATCCCTGAAAGTTTCCACCCAGGTTGAGAGGGTTGTTAATAAGGCGTACGGTGTGTTAGATTTTATTGGTAGAGGGATTGAGTTTCGGAGCCATGAGGTCATGTTGCAGCTGTACAAAACTCTGGTGCGGCCGCATTTGGAGTATTGCGTGCAGTTCTGGTCGCCGCATTATAGGAAGGATGTGGAAGCATTGGAAAGGGTGCAGAGGAGATTTACCAGGATGTTGCCTGGTATGGAGGGCAGATCTTATGAGGAAAGGCTGAGGGACTTAAGGCTGTTTTCGTTAGGGAGAAGAAGGTTAAGTGGTGACTTAATTGAGGCATACAAGATGATCAGAGGATTAGATAGGGTGGACAGTGAGAGCTTTTTTCCTCAGATGGTGATGGCTAGCACGAGGGGACATAGCTTTAAATTGAGGGGAGATAAATATAGGACAGATGTCAGAGGTAGGTTCTTTACTCAGAGTAGTAAGGGCGTGGAATGCGCTGCCTGCAACAGTAGTGGACTCGCCAACATTTAAATGGTCATTGGATAAACATATGAATGATAAGGGAATAGTGTAGATGGGCTTTTGAGTGGTTTCACAGGTCGGCAGCACAACGAGGGCCGAAGGGCTTGTACTGCGCTGTAATGTTCTATGTTCTATGTTCTAAAGTGGAATTGGGGGCCTGTGAGCACGAATTGACAGGCATTTCACTGTTCCTCATCTGCCCTGTGATTGGAGTTAAAATCTATCCCTTCCTCCTTCAAACTCTTGTCCCACCAATAGGATTTGGTAGTTATATAATGATGGTAGAAGTTAGCTGCTTTAATAATAAAACAATCAAATTGATGGAATCTAAGTATCACACTAGGTTTAATGGAGATATCTGGTATTCTTGTGTATTTGTCAGTTAACACTGTTTGTAAATTGTTTCCTTATGATTTCTAAAGAGAAAATTTAAGAATATCTGGAGTATTTAGCAAGATTTATTTGGCAAAATGTTTAAAGAGGACACATAGCAACACCACCACCTGAATGTTCCCCTTCAAGTCACTCACTGACTTGGAAATATTTTACTGTTTCTGGGCCTCTTCTGGCCTGTGATCCATCTCCTGGTATGCTGTGCTTGGCGGATAAAATGCCACTGCTCTCTTGCCCAAGGCCTCCAACTAATACAGTACTGATCCATGACTGGGCCTCCTTGCTCCCTATTTCCCACTTTAACCTGCCAACCCAATTTTGGATCTAGTTGGGTTCAGTAAAACTCTGTGAAAATTGACACAAATGAGGCCCAGGTCTTAAGATCTCAAGGTAGGCTGCCCATTGCATGACATTTGTGCACTTCTACTGCATCACCCACCACCCAGCCATTCAATTAAAATCAGGGCCCATAATGTGCATGTGGAATATGAGCTCTCAATGTGGCATCTATATCTACACTGTTAAAGCTGCACCTCACCTGTGCGACAGTCACAGAGAAAATTGCTAATGTTGGCCTAATAGTAACTGCAAAAATCCAAGATGCTAAATTTTTATTGCAGAAGTAAAGCATTATAGGCTGCTAGAAATCTGAAATTAAAATGCAAAAACTTGGAAACAACCAGCCGGCGAAGTTGCATTTGTGGGAAGTAAAAGAGAGGCAAGAGCCTGGATTCTCTAGGGCCGCCAGCCAGTGATAGGAATCCCGATGGCCTGGTGAATTGGGCATCAGGCAAAAAAATGGGTTTCATGCCTGTCAAAACCCATTATAAGTCTCCTGCCTGGCCCTGCCAAGGTTCCCAACAGCCCCAATGAGGTTCCTGTCAAGACCCAGCGGAAACATGCAAAGTGGTCATCAACCCTAATTTGAATGATGTTTATGGGCAGGGCACCCGATTCACCCGCCTCTTGGGATGCCCCGCCTCCCCAGCTGAGAGTCCCGTTGGCATGATTTGGTGCAATTCCTGAGAAACGGGGGCCTGGTGGCTTGCACTCCAAGGGGATGAACACCCTACCTACAATTGCCTCCAGGCTGCCAAGGGGGGTCCTTCATGGAAGGTGCGGGTCAGGGAGCTTGGATGAGCTCAGGTTTAGGGTCATTCCTGGGACAGGGATTGTTTAGCTGGTCTTCCCATTTGCAGCCTAAAACCCTTTGAACAGCCTGGTAGTATGCCAATTCAAAGATCTGTGCAATGAAGATAAAAGTATTCCTTTTAATGTAGTATAAACCTTTGAAGTGGTTTCTCACAGTCAATTTTATTGTCCTTTTTGTAGCACGTTTGAATGCCAAGAAGCCTAAAATCTTTGAAATGCTTTGTTTTCATTTAATTTCACAGACCTTTGCCTTTTACAAGCTTTTTCATTGACAGTCCCACGCAGTTTCAAAGGGAGGATTGAGGTTGATTATTTATACAGCTCTACAGGGGTCCACGTTAGCTCAGAGGAGGAGTTGTTTTTCTAATCGCCATTTTTAAAATAAGGCTGACTCTTTGTTGTGAGCACCTGGAAACTCTTTGGGGGATGATGTTGGGCACTGAGAGCGAGGATCCTTGCCAGCGATTAGAGTGCTGGGGAGCTCTTGCCAGTTATCTGTGGGGAGGGGGACACTGCTGCAGCAGCATTCTGATTTTTAAAGGTCGCCCCAATTTCTGAGGGGAAGGTTAGTCAGAGAGATTAGGTCCCGCCCCTCTCAGGTCCAGCTAGGACCCCATGGCATGGGAACTCCGTTCTTGGGTAAAACAAATGCTATGCGGTATTGAATGGCATGTTGGGTTCACTACTGGTATCAGGGGGAATCGTTCTAGTTTTCAGACTGGTGGGAGCACTTGGGGCTGCAGCGCTGAGAAACACCCCGCTGTTCAACGGAACTTTGCCAGTTCCTCTCTCCTGAGGCCACACTTGGAGCGATTTCCTGCTGGAGAGCTGATCTCACAGCAGAACCGGTTCCTCACATATCGGGGTGCCATTTTGATCAGCGCAATCATTTTCTTCTGCCCCCTTTTCAGCCCCTCCCCCTGCTTTATCCTACACATCCCCTGCTCCAAACCCCCCCAGCCTTAATGAGGCCCCCCGGGAAACCCCAGGCACCCTTCCAATTGGCAAGGACCCCGGCAGTATCAGGGTTACACTCCCAGGATGTCAGGTTGGCAGTGTCCAGTGCCCAGGTGCCAGGGGAGTGCCAGTGTACCATCCTGCTCTGTCCCCGACCACCTGGATGTCTTTAATGGCCTGTGAGACCTTCTCGAAGTGCCGCCACACCTGGTCCACGTTTGTGTGAGTCAGGACTAAATGGTGCCCTGGGGAGATCTTGCATGCTCGGCCATTGCATCCTGGGCGCCGGGTGAATCCAGTGTCTGGGTATTTAATTGAACCATTAGGATCATTTAAACACATTCATCTGAATCACGGCCAGCGAGGGCGAGATTCAGATTGTGCTGGGTGGAACGATTCAGGTGACTCGTGATCAGCCCGGCGCCTTCTGCGGTGCCCGTTGTGCCCGGATCCGCGACTGGCGCAACGGGGTGTCTGAATCGTGCCCTTGGTCTCCAATTGGGAGAATCGCAACCAACATTTCAGGTCTGTGAGCTTTCATCAGAACTGAGTGCATTCCAGCATAATCCAACCTTTATACTCATGAGCATGCATCAGAATGAATGCGTTGACAAATTTGTTTCAAAACATTCACAAATTAACTGGGTTGCAAAGTTTAATAACGCTGTTGCCATTTGTATTACTTAATCATTTTCTTATTTTAAACTGATTTCAGGGGAATGGGGAAAAGAGTGCAGGAGTAGGAATAAGCAAAATCCTGCGAATGCTGGATTCTGAAGCAAGGACAGAGGATACTGGAACAAGTAACAGGTCTGGCAGCACCCTTTCGTTCTGACCCAGAGTCAAATGAACTGGAAACGTTACATGTTTCCTCTCCCTACAGATACCGCCTGACCTGCTGAGTTTTCCCAGCATTTCCTGTTCTTGTTGCAGGAGTGGGAACAGTTGAATAGGCCACCGAAATAGCAGGTACAAGTGTGATGAGCTGATTGCACCCCTCTATATCGTATTATTGTTTATTTCTTTGACTCTATATTCATCTGGATATATCCTTAACTGAAGGGATTTGGAACCATTGGAAGTACGAGGAAGCATGTCATGCATGCTAATAAATGACCAGAGATCCACTGGTACACTCCTAGAAAGGTTAATAAGTACCCATCCAACAAGCACTGTATTAAACTGCGACAATGGTATCAATGATATCATGTACGATGGCGCTGACATTTATGGGGATCTGAGGAGGGATAGGGGAGCGTGTGTGCGGGGGAGGATGGGGGGGGTGGAGGGGAATGGGAGGAGGGGGGAGCAACAGCGAATCTCACCAAATTTAATGGTGCAATCTTAAAAATCTATTTTTAACTCCATTTGCCACCTACCTTTGACAGGCCGGCTGATTGATGTGTGGAAAAGTCAGTTGTCGGAGTTTGCAGCTGGACAATGTTAGGAATGATCTTCAGCTGCCTGCCCGTCCTGGCCCAAAGGCACTTTGGATTCTGCTGCTCCCATCTTCCTTCAGCTCCCAGGTGTCCCAAACCTGGGTAAGAGAGGTTAATTTTAAATCACTGCTAAAAATCTCAGGAAGTAAGCCTCATTTAAATGGTGCCACAAGATGTGAGCAGCTGAATCATTCCGTCATGATTGGCCAGTCTGCTGAGGCTTGGAGACTGGTTGTGTCGGCTGACTATTAGATTGATTGAAAGTTGCTCGTTCACTTCCAGCTTTTGTTTTCATACCCCCGTTCTCATCATTATTTGTAGGTCTGTTCTTAGTAAATATAGTTCTCACCACTTAAATTAAGTGTGTTGGTGGTAAAGTGATTTGCCTCTTATAAGCAATGGATGGAAAAACCACGCTAAATTGTAGCAATCTAGCAGCTTGAAAGTGCACCTTGCAATGTTGTTTGTAACTTCACAGCATCACAGAATTGTTACAGCCTAAAAGGAGGTCATTCAGCCTGTCTTGTCTGTGCTGGCTTTCCCAATGAGGATTGATTCACCTTGTATCATTCCCCCGCCTGCACTTTATGACCTGCATGTTCTTCCTTTTCAGATAATAATCTAATTCCTATCCCCTGAATTTGTCCCCACCGCACTTTCAGGCAGTGCATTCCAGATCATAGAATTGTTACAGCGCAGAAGGAGCAGGCCATTTGGCCCATCACGTCTGCACTGGCTCTCTGAATGAGCAAATCACCGAGTGCCATTCACCTGCCTTCGCCCCGTAACCCTGCAGATTGTTCCTTTTCAAATAATCGTTACTACCCTTTCGAAATCTTAGATTGACCCTGCCTCCTCCACACACAGGCTGCGCATTCTAGATGCTAACCGCTCGTTGTATGAAAAAGTTTTTTCTCATATTGCTATTGCTTCTTTTACTATTTACTTTAAATCTGTGCACTCTCATTCTCAATGTTTATATGTGTGGGAACAGTTTCCTCCTACTTACTCAGTCCAGATCCCTCATGATTTCGAATATCCCGATCAAATCTCTTTTCTCCAAGGAAAACAGTCACAATCTATTCATGTAACTCAAGTTCCTCATTCCTGGAATCATTTCCGTGACTCTTTTCTGCACTCTCTCCAATGCCTTCATATCTTTCCTAAAATGAGGCTCCCAGGACTGTACGCAATACTTTGGCTGAGGTTTAACTGGTACCGTAGGCAAGTTCAACATTACCTCCTTGCTCTTGTGCTCTATGCCCCTGTTAATGAAGCACAGAATACAGTATGCACTCTCAACCTGTACTGCCACCTTTAATGACTTATGCAATACACCCAGGTCCCTATACACCCAGGCCCCTCTGTTCTACACCCCCTTCAAAGTTGCACCCTTTTTTTACTGTCTTTCCATTTTCTTCCTGCCAAAATGAATCACCTCACATTTCTCCGCAGTAAATTTAAACTGCCACCTATCCATCTGTTTCAGCACCTTTTTTATGTCTTAATCACTCGCTCTGTGAAAAAGTTTCTGCTCCTGCCTCCATTGCTTCTTTTACCAAATACTTTCAATTTGTGCCCGTTCATGCTCAATCCTTCCATCAAACGGAACTATTCTACTCTGTTTTCACAACTCGTGATTTTGGATACCTCTAACTAATCAGGCCATGCAAAACTGTTAGTTGTGTCCTAACTCACACCAAGTGTCATTCAGCCATTGTCCCTGTGTTCTCTAACGTCTGCTGGCTCCAAATTAAGAAAGTCCTTAATTTTAAAAACTGTTGGGCAGGATTCTCCGTTCCCCAACGCCAATTTCTTAATTGGCGATCTGGCGGAGAATCCCTTCTTATGATGTAATTGGGGGCGGAGCCTGTTTTCAATTGCTCCACCCTCTTCAAAACGGCATCTTCTAGGAGTGTGCCGCACACTAGCATGAGGATGTCACCTGAAAGCCCTCCCCCCCCCCCCGATGCTCCCCTCACGGTGGACCGAGTTCCCGACTGCACGGGGCACATGTGGTCTCAGCGGTATGGAACCAGGCATGGCAACTGTGGACTGTGTGCAGCCCCACTACAGTCGGGTGGCAGCCGTGCTGCTGGCCAGGAGGGCTTCGGCGAGGGGCTGGGGGACCGATAGGGGATTACTGGGGGGGGGGGGGGGGGGGTGGCAAGGCGATGTCCAGGGGGGCACTATCTGACAGTTTGGGTCCGCGCACAGCTGGCGCCATGTTGTGCGACCGCTGAAGGTCGTCGCCGTGTGCTTGCGCAGCCACGGACCTGCCAATTCTCCGGCCGTTTGTGTGGTGGAGGCTGAGCGTTTTACGCGGCGCGGCTGCTAGCCCCTCACCGGTCGGAGGATCAGTGGTGGGGTGGCGCCGATATTTTTGATGTAAAATGCCACGGATCCTCCGGACAAAGCCTGGAAATTGGAGAATCCAAACCCTTACATTTTCAAATTCCTCCATGGCTGTGCCCTTCCCTGTCTCTGTCACCTCAACCAGCCCCACAGCCTCTTTCAGGTATCTGCACTTTTCAATGCTGGCTCTCTTGAGCATCCCTCAATTTTAATCACTGCACCATTGGTTCAGCTGCCAAGGCCCTACGCTCTTGAATTTCCTCCTTAAATCTTTCCTCCTTTAAGGCCAAGCTTTGATAAAGGTTTTGGTTATTTGTCTTAAATCTCCTTCTGTGGATTGGTGCCAAAACTTATTTGATTATGCTGCTGTGAAGGTTTAACCATGTTAAAAGCGCTGCATAAATACTGATTGTTGCTATTGTAATACATATCAAAGTCATCCAGCCTTTCATTCTTTAGCTTTTTCGAAAGCTAAAACAAAAATTGTCCTTACTCATTTGTTTTACAATGTGGCTACTGTTGCAAAATCAGAACTGAAGTGACCATTTCGAATTGGAACATTCACTGACTTCCAAAGTGAGCAGGGATAACTCAAATAAATTGTCAAAGTGCTTTGGCTGATGCTCAAATGCCAACTCTTTTATCTTAGGTGACTGTGCATATTCATTTGTCGAAATCCAAATGTACAAGCTGGGCCATTTAAAGTTTATATAATCCCCCCACTCGTGAAATTTAAATTACCAGCCAAGGTAAGTGCCTGTGCACACCTCCTGTGGTAGAATGTCAGCAAAATGGGGTTTCTTTACTGTATAACAAAGAACAATGGGAAGTTTGAGTCATATCCCGCAAACGCCTTTCGAGGTGGGAATTTTCACATGGGTCTTGCAGAGTATGAGCTCCCCCACTGAGGGGTGGGAGAACTTCATTCAGCTATGTCTAAAAGGTTGGCCAGTAAGGCACACACCGAGGAGAGACCAGATAGGGATCTACCGGGAGCTGTACATAACATAACTGTAAATAAACCTTACTTTAAACTTACTCGGCGTGGACTCTCCGTGTCCTTACTAAAGCTTGTGCATTGGTAAATACAGGCCATTCAGAAGGTGAAAAGATCCTACTTAACTGCCTAAAACAAAACAGCAGGCTTAATACATTTTCAATGGCACCTTTGTTACTGGTTCCTATGGCACTGGTAGCTATCCGTGATAACCATGGACTGTATATCCATTATTTATCCGCTCCAGGCTATGTAATTCTCTAGGTTTCTTATACACTGCAGTGCTTAATAAACTTTCATTTCTTTAAGCATGAGAGGAAAACTGTGGAAATCATCCCATAATTAGCACAAACCTGGAGTTGTCTTCACCAATTTATCCTATATACAATTTCCATTACTGCGAGCCCAGAGAGGAAAATTGCAAGCTGTCTTTGACCCCGAGGACCTTGGTTTTCAATACAGCTCAGAGTGATGAGATTCGAATTTCTCTCTCCGATGGCTAATGTGGAATCTTCAACATAAATTGTCTGGACAGTCAGGATCTAGTTTCCAGCAGGACAAGACAAAATTGCCTATCATTTAGCACCAATTGAAATTCACACTCGTTCAAGCAGGTCACAAGGATGGCAGACTTGGGAAATGGGACTGTCAAAGTGTTGCATTACAGAATGTTCTTCTGAGGCTGTGATTGAGACATATTGCTGGGCCAACATTCAGTGAAATGTACTCTTCATTTAACTATTGGATACGTGACTTGAGAATGCTTGATGTTGACACTAGGTGCAAGAAGTAGAAAGAAACGTCTTCTGTTTCCCCAGGATTGACTTTCCTCAGTTAAACAGCACAGATTTATTTTCCTGGAGTGCATTGGGCATACTGTGTGTGATGTAACATGAGCTTAAATGTATTTTAGCTGATGGTTACTGAAAACCACAAGTCATATGCCATCATTGGACGTGAACTGAAACATTATAAAGATCACTTTCTTGGTGTTGATTGCTGGGAAGTAAAACTTGTATTGTATTATATCTTCCATTAATCAAGCTGCAGACATTTTTTTTTGCGGAAAATAACGCGCCATCTGTATACCATAAATTCCTCAAATCTGCCAATAGAGCTAAGGGGAAAATAAAATTATTTCTGCATCACCATAATCTTATTCTCTTGCAAGCGGCAGGTCTTTTGGCGTAATAATCAATCTAAATAAAAAAAATAGAAATAATGCAAGTCTTCCGTTTTCAAACCATATGAGGGTAGGAACAGCATCCCTAAACTGTTGTAACTTCCAGAATAGGATTACTGCACATTACAAGACTGAAGTAATTTCCTTTTGTGAGTTTGGATGACTGGTTATTTGTCGTTCCGTTTATAAATAGATTTCAATATCTACTTTGGCCCAATCAGAATTACTGAATAAGACAAAATAGCTGGGTTTTTTCTTTTCAGCATTCATTTTATCTATTTGGCATTTTTTCAAATCTTTTGTGCAAAATAATTAAAATCTCACCATTATTTTATTATAGTGCTGGATTCAGGGGTTGGAATCTTTTTTATCTCCTAGAATCTAACTTTGATGGTCGACGCGGATGTGATTTCCCCTATGGGGTGAGATGGTTAATCATACACAATCTTGCGTAGTTCAGCCTATTAAATATGCATTCACGAGGAGCTTTCCAATTCTCAAGGCAGGGGCAGGCTGAATGTTGCCAACCATACCGTTGCCTCATGGGGTCGAGGTACCATATTTAAAGGGCACCTGGATTGTCTGCACCATCCCTACCACCTTTTCCAGGTCACTGCTCCACCCTTCCCTGCTAGCACCTCCTCTCTTCCTGATTCATCATCCACGGGACTTGCACTGCCAGCACACAGTGTCAACCATAGGCTGGCATTTACAGAGTCCCTTTAAAGTGGACAATGCAGCAGCCACTTACCATTCATCAGGGAAGAAGCCGACTTCATCAAGTGCATGCCACTTATATGCAGGCATAAAAGTGAACATTCTAATTTCTTGCTGGCGAGGAACTCAATATGGCGAAGGAGCTTAATTCAATAAGGTGGTTTTTAAAGAGGTCATGCGGTACTTTGTTCACCTTTAACCCGCTTTTAAAGTCCTGAGAAATAATTGCTAAAGTTCATCCAGCTGTTGGGAAACTGATTTTGGTCTCCTGCCAAATTTAGATCCAAATTAAGCATCTGGGTGCCAGCCTGGCACTGCCAAGGTGCCCAAGTAGCACTGCCAGCTGACAGAGGCAATGGCAGGCTGCCAGGTTAGCACCGTCAAGGTGCCAAGCAGGCATATTTTGTGTGGTGGAGATCAGGGGGAGGGTGCCCTGTGTGGGTGTTGGGGATGATGCGGCGGGAGGGTGGGGGGGGGGGGGGGGGGGGGGGGGACCCTCCCATTGTGTGTTGGGGCTTGGAGGGTTGGAGATCGCTTCAGGGGCTCCAGGGATCAGGGCGCCATTAACAAATGGGACCCGATCTCTCACTACACTGAGGAGTTCTGGTGAGCAGAGTTTCTGAGTGCACAAAATAGGATGATGTGCAGCCACTGCCGCACATTCCCGACTGAGGCCCCCTATCTAACCAGGTTGCCATTTTATAGCGTTGTGTTTCTCAGCATTGCGAGCACCGGGAAACACGTGGCTAAACGTGCTCACTATGGGACACTGTGAAAGTTTTCAGGAAGGCATATGCAATGATGTGTTAACTGTAATATTTGGGCTGCAATATATGATTTGATGGCATTTACCTGAACATGGAACATCTACGAAAATGCAATAAAGGAGCAGAATTAGGCCATTCGGCCCCTCAAACCATTCTCCCATTCAATAAGATCATGGCTGATCTGTTTGTGTTTCGAGTTCTACATTCCCAGCTCCCCCTCGATAACATTTAATTCCCTTGCCGAACAAGAGTGTATCTACCTCAGACTTAAAAATAGTCAGAGTGCCGCTTTTCCTGCACTTTGAGACAGAGAGTTCCACAACCCTCTGAAAAAAAAATCCTCACCTCTGTTCTATAAGGGCAACCCCTAATTTTAAAACAGTGTCCCCCGTGTTCTGGACTCATCCACAAGAGGAAACTTTTTTTCCACGTCCACCTTGTCAAGACCATTCAGGATCTTATATACTTATATACTTCAATCAATTCACCCCTCACAAACTCCAGCGGAAACAAACCCATCCTGTCCAACCTATCCTTATAAGACAACCCACAACCGCCTCCAAATCACTTACATCCTAAACTCATTTCTCTATGTTTGATCTGTTCATTGGCTGTTAATCCTTGAACTAACGGTATAACATTGTGTGATGATAATCCAAATATTTTGGTTGTCTCTCTCTCTCTAATTCCTTTCAGGGCTAAGCAATGAATAGAAGCAGTAAACTTCATTGGAAAATACAACATTAAAAAAAGGATTCAAGATGAGAGCAGCACGGTGGCACAGTGGTTAGCACTGCTGCCTCACAGCTCCAGGGACCTGGGTTCAATTCCGACCTCGGGTAACTGTCTGTGTGAAGTTTGCACATTCTCCCCGTGTCTGCGTGGGTTTCCTCCGGCTGCTCCAGTTTCCTCCCACAGTCCAAAGATATGCAGGTTACGTGGATTGGCCATGCTGAGTTGTCCCTTAGGGTGGGATTGTAGGAATAGGATGGGTGATTGGGCCTAGGTAGTCTGGTCGTTCAAAGGGCTGGTGCAGACTCGATGGGCTGAACGGCCTCATTGTGCACTGTAGGGATTCTATTAATCTAACGGTGGAATGGTAGTCATCCAATAGAGGCACAAGGGGAGATTATCCTTAATTCGGATCCAGCTGCAGCAAGTACAATGGGCTGAATCATGGCCCAGAAGGAACCTGCTCGATTTCCCTGACAGTATCAGTGAGGAGATCAGGCTTCCCATGATCCCGCCCCTGCAGGTGTAAAGCGGATGCACCATTTATCAATTTCCAACTAAAACTTGCTTCAACTGGAGGGAACTGTTGGGTCTCGGTTTTTACAGGGGCTGTCCAATAAATGATGCTTCAATTTGACTTCCAATGTGACGTGGCAGCTGGAGTAACATGACACGTAGGTTAGGAGAAAATATGAATACAAGACATGGGAAATTGACACAGCTGTGGAGATGTTAGGTGGAGATAGGTCAATGTGAAAAAGAGAAATAGAGGGAGCACGATGCAAAGAAAAGCTTGTGTGAAAGAGAGGAAAAAGACAGAAAGAAACGTTTGAGGTTTTAGTCAAAGCCAACGATTGCATATCTCAGAACAGAGATTTGTTTTAATATTGAATATACTAAACATTGCCAGATATTTAATTGAAAATAGAATGCAGATTCATGATTTGTATATGTTTTAGGTAATAAAGGTGTCCTCCAATCAATGATAATCATCTTATAGTCGCAAATTATTACTTAATCAACTTTTATTTGTACTAGGCTCAGCAAATAATTTGAAACGACTCCTTATCGGTCCACATTTTGCAGATTAGAATAAACTAATCTGTGTAACTATACGTTGTTGAATGCTTATATTTTCCCAAGTATGAATATTTTATACAGATACATCACATAAATCAAAAGCAAATTTATGTGCTGGCAAGGGAAGTTCCTTTGAGTGCAGGAGAGAAATCCATCACGCCTAATGGCTCAATTGTTGTTATTATTTATCTAAGATGTTAAAGCATATGGTTAAAATGTCATCAAGATAAATAGCAGCCATGGAGCTGAGTATTCAGGCATTAAAACATCCAGTTATTTTCCTCCTTCATATTTGTTTGTGCTATGCATATTTCCTAAAGGAAAATGTATTTTCATATTCTATCAAGGTTGGAAGACAGAACACATTTTCCTTGCGGGGGCAGAATACATCCTTCCAGTTTGTACGAGAGTTAAAAGCAGCTCGGTAACTGATGTTATTTTGCAATGAGGGAAAAAGCTATTTGTTGTACATAAGATTTATTATTGTAGAACTAAAATATCTGTTGTTACTTTATGAAGGAAACATTGATCGGCCTACTTAACCCCTGATACCGTGGGCAGGATGAGCACACCTTTCCCACCAGGTGCACGCCATTCACCATATTGGGAATGATATCCTGTGTTGACACAAAACATGTATTAGGCCTTTAAATATGCAAATAAGGGTCAGCATGCCTGTTCGAGGCAACCATTGGAAGACTAATTCCCCCGAGAGCTAAGGCCTGTGCTGTTATCAGTAAAAATAAGTTTTTGAAATATACTTCGCCTGAATGTGGAGACAAGAAGAGGAGGAATTCTGCTCCAGAACCCAGGAGTGGAATCTTACCAGAATTTGGCATGTGACAGGCTCAGACTGAAAACTGCCGCATAATTCTCCAGTTGCACAAACTAGCTTTCTCTCTAAATATTAAACCTCTGAAATAAAGAAAATAATGGATCATGGTTTATGCCATCACTCTGACAGAGCGGATTCTGATAGAGCCGGCAACCGTCTCCACAACGATCGGGGCGCCATCTTTAAAGGGTGCCTTGATAATTACTGCACCCTAACGGCCCTGATCAGCACTGCAGCCTAACGGCATCCAACCCCCATCATGGATGTATCGGGGACTCTTCCCCCCCCCCCCCCCCCCCCCAACCAACCATCCTTACTGGCATTCCACCCCCCCCCCCCCCCCCCGACAATCCTCATTGGCATTCTATCCCCCCCCACAACATTGCGGAAGTATTATCAGCATCCCCCCCCCCAGTGTCTGCCCCACCTCCTCAACACACATAAATACCCCCATTGAGATCCCACTTGGACCCACCCTGGCACTGCCCTCTGTTCCAGGTTGGCACTGCCAAGTTGGCACTCTGTCAGCCTGGCAGTGCCAACTGGGCAGTGCCAACCTGTGTCAGGGCATTGACTAGACATGCCGCTCTCCTCCTCAGGGGCTGTACTTACCTCTTTACCTCCAGAGGGATCCCCATCGACTGATTCCCATTTAGCCAAACCTGTTGTAAATGTTGGTGCCGGTGAGGTATGAATATTTAGTGAGGGTGGGAATCTTGTGTTGGGGGACTCATTAATGATTTTGAAATAAATGGAAATCTATTCAAATGAGGTTCACTCACTTCCCGATTCTCTTGGGACTTCCTGCCTGCATCGCCGATCCCAACCACAGCTAGTGCTGGCTCAAAATTGCACCTTCCCCCACATTTAAACGTACTGGCTGCCCCTCTCTGCCTTGCATCAAATTCCTCAACTCTAAATACACTCTCTGAGCCTGATTTCTCAAACCCCCCCCCCCCCCCCCCCCCCCCCCTCCACTGACTCCCAGCCTAAACCTCACCTAGCTGAGGATGCTAAAACGTCAATCATTCTTCATCACCAGCTTGTTGTGCCTTGTCAGCTTGATGGAGTGAGGCCTAAGGCCCAAAGTCAAGGGCACCTCGGGATGCATCATCTAGTGGTTGTACCCTGTGAATCCAAATGTCCATCCTCTAATTACCTCCATGATCACTAATTTACAAAAAAATAAGTTTATGGCAACGTTAGAGAGGAGCCTGGGTCTTACAAACTCCCTGCTCCTATTCAGGGTAATGCAAGATTTTGAAATCTGATGTGATCATCCCTTTAGTTTGCTAAGATTCATTTTCAACCTGCTCTACGCCTTACACTTCTAGTCAGCACTGAGATTTTCCTATTGCGCAGGAACGTACATACAAATGGCTGTCAAAGTACCTGCATCTGGAGGTAATCAATGCCACCTTTAATACAAAATGCAAGCAGTTTTGTTTGGAAGAATACTTTATTGTTATGGATATTGATCTTATTGAGCATGATATGCTGCTCATGTAGCCCGATAAATGAAAAACTGAATGTGAATGGGCAGCTGTGCTCAATCTACAATTTATTATTTTCTTTTTGTGTGATATTTGTGAAGATTGATTTTTTTTCAGGTTATTATGCATGGAAAATTGTTTTGTCGTGCTGCTAGGTAGATTTTATCTTCTCTACTTGGAGTTCTGTAGTAAATTGTTATGAAAAGTGCAATTAAAATTGAAACTGGATAATATTAAATGAAATACAAGATCAAGGTAGCCATGGAATTAAAATAATGTGCTATAACGTCACTCATATTTATGCTCTCCTAGTCTCACAAAGAAGCTAATTTTGTTCGGACACTAATTAAATCATTTTATTTTAACTCAAAATAAGTAACTCAAATGAATTTACATTTCTTTGAAATGGTATTCTGAATTTTGAACAATGGGAAAAGATATACTGGACACATTTCACAAATTTAAATATGTAACCACATTTGGGGTGTGCTGGTGGTCACAGCCATACCATAACATTATTTCTCTCCATAAAAATATTTTATATAATTTGGACAAAAATGCTACCCTGATAGCCTCGGCCTTATAAATTATTGAGCGACATATCCACAGCAGTTAAAATACGATCCTCTGTCTGTTGAAGGTTTCGGTACTCCAGAATGCTTTATGTTGGTTAAGAAAATTATCAGCATCAGATTTAGCGAGTGCATGATATGACACATATATACCCTTACAACATTGTTCTGATTGTCAATGATGGTTTCTTAAGATAACTGCATTCATACAGAGGGAAATATAGGTCAGAATGTTATGCTACACAATCGGCAGGCTTTTACTGGGGAGGAGTGTGAAATTGAAGGGGCAGGATTCTCGCCGGTTCCCGCCCGCCCCACAGTGATTTTATGCTAGGATGGGATAGCCCACCCTCGCCCTAACTGAGGCCCTTGAGTGCCCAATTAATGGCCACATAAGGGATGTTTCCTCAATTTTTAGGCTGGCGGGGTGGTTGAAACTCCGTGGGGAAAACCAAAATATAACAAAGATATGTCACAGATGGGGAAGTTGGGGGTGGGGGAGCACCTCCATCAGAAGCCCCCTTCTGAAGTCTGGTACCAATCCCCTTTTGGGTCTGGGTGCATCTGGACCTTGCTCACCACTGGCTTCCACCCTGAGACTCCTTGCAACCCCTGGCTCCAAGACCTTCCATACCCACTCCTGCTCGGCGCCACTTGAACTTACATAGATCTCCGATTTTTGGACTTAGCCACCAATGCCTTCTTGAATTTCCTCTTCTGTCTACTTCAATGTTGGCACTGCTGGGACTGGCGGCTGCCAGGCAATCAGATTGGCCGTCAGCTCTCTAAGGCAGGAATTCCAACTGAGTATGTGGTAGAAGTCCTGTGTACAGCCAAGCAACACTCAGTGGAGTGTAAATTAGCTGCGGGGCAGTCAGAGTTGGCGGGGATGTGTTTCCCACCGACTCTTCATATGGCAGGAAACAAGACCCCACCATCTGAAAAATGCGGGCCTTTATGCGTAAAAGTGTTGAGGAAGTACCTAATTGAATAGCTATTAGGGGTCAACTTAATAACAAGGAAAGCCAGTCTTAGTCAAGTGAGAATGCAAAGTGCTAGGCTATGCCTTGAAAAGGGGTTTTGTTTATGGGATTTTGTTTTTGAATTGGAACAGTTAAGGGGGAATTCATTAAGTGTGATACATAGATTACTGTAGCTGTGGGGTATCTTTATGTTTGTAATTAAAAATAATCTTACTGTGCATTTATATAAATGTAAACTAAGTTCTCAGAACAAAGCTTATTTTGATTAAAGAAGGCTGTTGAATCACATCTCAAGTGAAGGTTCTTCTACTCATCCTAGCCAAATTCAAACAAAAAGTTACAGGTCAGGTGAACTCCATAATACGCTTTGGAGTTTTAACACCCTGGCCCATAACAATAACAACCATTGCAAGTATGAATTTTTGGTTAATGCAGGTTTTACTAAAATAGCAGACCAAGGGATGTCATAAGTATGAGATGGTTAAATTAATTCTTCCAAAAAATGCTTGTACTTTGAAACCATGCACTCACTTCTCTCCCATGTGACAGGCTAATATAACTACAGCTAACAATGACCATATTCAACACATCTCAATTCAACCATTCACGAGATTCTTCTTGAAATATTTTTCCTGGGCAACACTTTCCCATAGTCTGTTCCATACATTGATTGCTGTATGTAATGAAGAAAATCCTGATAGTCTTGACATGATCGGCCTCACGAAAGACGTCAGAAGCACCCAAAACCCTTGCACCAAGGAAGCTCCTACATCTTTTATACTCAGTCTCCTAAGCACAGCCTTAACACTGGACACCTGCAGTGATACATTGAATATGGACAGCAAATTTAAATATGTAATTGCCCTATAACCTTGGACATTTTGTGCTATTTTCTTATAGTTGCAATTAAATTTGGGACGGCACAATGACATAGTGGTTAGCACTGCTGCCTCACAGTGCCAGGGCCGCAAGTACAATTTCAGCCTTGGGTGACTGTGTAGAGTTTGCAAGTCTTCCCCATGTCTGTATGGGCTTCCTTTGGGTGCTCCATTTTCATCCCATAGTCCAGATATGCACAGGTTAGGCGGATTGTTCAGGGTAAAATTGCCCTCTTGTGTCTACAGATGTGCAGGTTAGGTGGGGTTATGGAGATACAGGGATAGGGCAGGGGACTGGGCCTAGGCCACGTGCTCTCTCAGAAGGGTTGATGCAGGCTCAATGGGCTGAATGTCCTCCTTCTGCAATGCAGGGATTCTATGATTCAATGAATTTTAAGTGAAATGCAGATAAGGCTCAGTTGTGAAATGTGGGGTAACCTTTTGGAATTGCATTTGGACAAGATCCACAAAAGGCAGATAATCCACTCCACCAAATTATAGGTCTGGTAGTGAAGATAAATAAGTACATAATGACATTACAGTTAAGTGTTATTATTGTGTACTTGCCTTTGGATTATGTTGATTTAAGTCAAGTATGTGTTATTGCTATTATAATTACTAATATCATATTTCATCATTATATTAGCTATCCTTCTCAACCATTAATGTGTTTGGGAAGAGTTAAGTCGCTGTTGATGGTCTTGGTTTAGACACTATCCAGTTGGGATAGCTCTGTGGTTTAGGCATATTTTCGGAATGTGGGAAATTAATGAGATTAACAGTGAATATGAGATAAAAAATAAAATAACAGACTATGACTAATTCTAGTGGACATCTAAAGGAATAATGAGATATGGCTTACCCTGTAACAAGATTAGCAGGAGTCTAGAGAGATTGCAGTGTGAATGGCCGTATCGGAAACATTATTTACCAGAGATCAGTGGGGGCTATACAAATGATAACTTCTAAAGGCGGGGAATTTGAGTGAGGTAGACAGCAGAATCCATAGAGGGGAATATATAAAAGAGACTGAACAATATAACTGCTAGCACCCTCGTTGGGGAAGCAGGCTAGTTCTCCATTTGACAGCCAGATAGGCCAGTTCGACCTAAGATCCAGGTCACGGAGGCCTGTTCCTTTTAATATTTAGAGACACGGCAGATTGCAGATGTTCTCCTCTAAAAGATACAATTTCCTATCCTCACTGAATGAGAAACGGATGGTTTCCCAGGCTTGGTGTCCAAAGTGGTATTGTGTGGTAACAATCAACTGGATTTGACATATAGAGTCGTCAAAAATTGGATGTTGCTTTGGAAAAGGAAGGTCTCAGTGAGTTCAGGGAACGTGGGTATATGTTGGGAAAAAGAGGTCACTTCAGATACAATGGTGTGTTTAGTTATTCATATACTTAAGTGTCATAGTATATATTAGTATTTTGTTGTGTGTTTTTCTTTAACTACTTTAATAATTGTTTACACAATGACTGGACTGGTTCCTCACTAATCCTCACATTATTCCAAACAAAAATACACCACTAAGAACCAGTTTTTCAAGTTATCCTTTGCGGTTTTAAAACACTCTCTCAGGTATCATCAGCAGAATTCTTAACGACATAGAACATAGAACATAGAACAGTACAGCACAGAACAGGCCCTTCGGCCCTCGATGTTGTGCCGAGCAATGATCACCCTACTTAAACCCACGTAACCCCTATACCAGTAACCCAACAATCCCCCCATTAACCTTACACTACGGGCAATTTAGCATGGCCAATCCACCTAACCCGCACATCTTTGGACTGTGGGAGGAAACCGGAGCACCCGGAGGAAACCCACGCACAGACGGGGAGGACGTGCAGACTCCACACAGACAGTGACCCAGCCGGGAATCGAACCTGGGACCCTGGAGCTGTGAAGCATTGATGCTAACCACCATGCTACCGTGAGGCCCCATAAACAACATTATATATAAAATTATAGATATAAATGATAAATCCTGGTCTATTTTTCCCATAACTATTCATGGAAAGAGGAATTTCCTAGTATCTTTCAAGTCATTTGGGTGTTTTATATATTCCAATTGTAGTTCCCAATCCTTATCTATACTCATTTTTCCGACAATTGGAGTCCTTGTCACTCAGGAGTTCTCAATTCCCTATCGGTATTTCAGGCCTGAGTTGACATATAACAGAATAAACTTGAAAAGGTGAAATATAAGTTTCCAGAGCCATCACCAAATTCCATTCTATAGAAAGGATTTTTATAATGTAATTCAAAAGCGCAGACAACAGAAATTCTTCATTGGGCTGACAATTAATATTGTAATATCAGTGCGAGTTCTGCTCAATAGTTGCAAAATACTTGGTCGATCTATTACAGATTTGCATTCTCCGAATTAGAGGCAATTGGTGCATTTACCAGTATTGTCCAGACCACACAATAAGGAACTTATCCACCTCTGTGGCATAACATACACCAGTATATTTTGGTGCAGACACACACTGATGGACACACACAGGGACAATCAATATGTACAAACACCGCAGCCAATCACCAGTTAGAATACACACACTATAAAGGCAGAGGGCACCACGGTTCCCGTTCATTCTGGGTGCTGCCTCTCAGTGTAACAAAAACTCATCCAGCCCAGCACAGACTCACACCACGTGCTGCGAGAATCAACTGGTTCGGACAAGGCTTAGGTCTCTAGTTTAAGTTAGCATCACTTAGACCCACAGTCATCGTGTGTTAGTTAGTTAGAAGTTAGTTAATAAAATTGAGTTGAACCTTCTTCAGTGTTGGAAGTGTCTGTTCATCTCGCAAGCCTACACTAGCCAACACTTCATGGTACCAGAAGTTGAGGGATGCTAGCACTTCTGAGACCTATCTTTCAGTGATCTGCCTTCCACCAGTCTCGCGCCATCCTACAAAATGGACTCCGTTCGCCCGCAGCCGCCTCTCCGCATTGCCGGGAATCTGGGCTCGAACTGGAAACTTTTCAAACAGCGCTTCCAGCTGTAACTCGAGGCCAGGGATCTGGAAGCTGCCTCGGACGCACGGAAGATTGCTCTCTTCCTCTCCACAGCCGGAGACCATGCTCTGCACATCTACAACTCACTCACCTTCGCTGAGGGGGAGGACAAATCGAAGTTCAAGACCATCATTCTAAAGTTCGACAGCCACTGCGAGGTCGAGGTTAACGAGAGCTTCGAGAGATACATGTTTCAGCAGCGAATTCAGTCCTTTATTACCCACCCCCACGCCCTTGCACAGTCCTGCAACTATGGGTCCACCTCTGACTCCATGCTCCATGACCAGATTGTTTTTGGTGTTCAATCTGAGCCCCTGCGCCAGCAGCTACTAAAAGTAAAGCAGCTCACCCTCTCTACGGCCATTGAGACCTGTGTACTTCATGAACATGCCTCCATGCGCTACTCCTGCATCCAGGCCGCTGAAACAGCGCGGCAAGCCCCTTACGAGGCAGAACGGGTCCAAATGATTAAATCTTTTCAGGCTCTGGATCTGAACGATGGCGGCCATTTTGCGCGCTTTTTGCGGAGTCCCGCGCTTACACGCAGTGAGCGTGCTGACTTCACGGACCGCTTCGTGCAGGTGGCCTCGCTGGTCGCCCTGCGCATGCGTGGTGGCGCGACGAATGTCCCGACGCTCCGGCGCGTGGCAACTGCGGCTCCGCCCATTTAAAGCAGCAATGTCCTGCAAAGTCCCGGCGCTGCCTGCAGTGTGGCAAACGAGGCCACTACGCTACACTGTGCAGATCTTCCCTGCCTGCTGTTTTTAGGAGGTCCACCCAGCCCCACAGAGACATCAGGGCTATCCAGCCTGCCATCAATGAACCGACTCCAGACCTTGCTTCCGACTGTGCTTGCGATGACCCACAGGTCCCGTTCCAAATTGACGTCGTTACCACGTACAGGATGTTCCCCAAGCATGGCACCAATCCCGTCCACGTCCACAGCGTCGACCAGGACGATGAGTGGTGTGCCACCCTTATGGTCAACCGGTCCCCTGTCAGGCTCTGCCTGGACACTGGCGCTTCTGCCAATCTCATCCCGTCGTCTGATTTTCACAAGCTCTGCGTAAAGCCTGCTGTCCTGCCATCTGCGTGTAAATTGCTGGACTGCAATGGCAATGCCATCGCTGCCAGCGGCTCCTGCCGCCTTGAGGTGACACACGTGCTCACACAGCCATTCTCCCATCTGAGATTGTTGCTGCCTCAAAAGCCTCCTTGCTTGGTGCGCAGGCATGCAAGCTGCTCCACTTAGTGCAGAGAGTACACTCTCTCTCTTCAAGCGATGTGTCTGCATCTTCTGACACAGACTTCGGGGCGCAACTCAACTCCATCATCCAGCAATACCATGATGTCTTCGAGGGCATGGGCACGGTCCCGTACACGTACAAAATCTTACTCAGGCCCAACGCCGCGCCTGTCGTTCACGCAGCTGGCAGAGTCCCAGCGCCCCTTAAGGACCGCCTCAAGCAACAATTCCAGGAACACCAGGACCAAGGAGTCATCTCTAGGGTCATGGAATCCACAGACTGGGTAAGCTCCATGGTCTGCGTCAAGAAACTGTCCGGCGAGCTGCGGATCTGTATTGATCCTAAAGATCTGAATCAGAATATCATGTGGGAGCACTACCCGATTCCGAAACGTGAGGAGCTCACGTCCGCGATGGCCCACGCCAAGCTATTCTCAAAACTGGATGCCTCGAAGGGTTTCTGGCAGATCCAACTAAATGAGTCAAGCATGAAGCTGTGTATGTTCAACACATCCCTTGGCAGATTCTGCTACAACCGGATGCCATTCGGCATCATTTCTGCGTCCGAAGTTTTCCATCGGATCATGGAGCAGATGATGGAGGGGATCGACGGCATCCAGGTATATGTCGACGACATTATGATCTGGTCAACCACCCCGCAGGAACACATTTCCTGCCTTAAGCACGTTTTCAGGCGCATCCACGAACACGGCCTCCGCCTCAATAGGGCCAAATGCTCCTTCGGCCAGTCGAGTATCAAGTTTCTGGGGGATCACAGCTCCCACCAGGGGGTGCGTCCGGACAAGGACAAGATTGCAGCAATCACGTCCATGAAAACGCCCGAGGACAAGAAAGCAGTCCTCCGGTTCCTGGGGATGGTGAATTTCCTCGGGAAGTTCATTCCTAATCTCGCCTCACACACCACGGCCCTCAGAGACCTGGCTCGCAGAACTACAGATTTCCGATGACTCCCTGCTCACGAGCGTGAATGGCAGGAGCTGAAGGCCAAGCTTTCTACGGCCCCAGTGTTGGCTTTTTTCGACCCGACCAAAGAGACCAAAATCTCTATTGATGCCAGTCAGTCGGGGATTGGTGCCGTGCTCCTGCAACGAGACGAGGCCTCGTCATGGCCCCTGTTGCGTATGCGTCGCGGGCGATAGTCCCCACAGAGCAGCGCTATGCGCAAATTGAGAAAGAGTATCTCGGCCTTCTCACTAGAGTCGTGAAGTTCCACGACTACGTCTATGGACTTCCGCAGTTCACGGTTGAAACCGACCACCGCCCGCTTGTAAATATTATCAAAAAGGACTTGAATGACATGATGCCTCGCCTCCAGCGTATCCTACTCAAGCTGCGCAGGTATGACTTTCAACTGGTTTATACCCCTGGCAAGGACCTTGCCATTGCCGATGCCCTCTCAAGGTCGATCACAACTCCGTGTGATCACAACAGCTTCGTCTGCCAAATAGATGCTCACGTTCAGCTTGCAGCCTCCCATTTGCCAGCTTCGGATGCATAACTGATGCAAATTCGCTGCGAGACAGCGGCTTATCCACTTCTGCAGCGGGTGATACATCTAATACATCTGATACACCCCGGAAAAGGGGGTCCACATAGTTAAGCGGCTACTAAGCAAGGCCGCCGACGCCGGCTCAGATTTCCATCTTGCTCTGCTGGCCTATCGCTCCGCACCGCTCTCCACCGGCCTGTCGCCTGCTCAGCTACTAATGAACCTCACCCTCAGAACGACGGTGCCATCAATTCTCACTCCCAACCTCGATTATGTCCCCGTGCTCCACCGCATGCACATGTCTCAACTGCAGCAGAAAACTTTCTACAACTCACGGGCTGCTGAACTTCCTGACATCCATCCACGCGACAAGGTTCGCATCTACCTCCCGGGTGGTGTTCATGAAGTTAACGGTTTTAAAATACTTTTAAAAACGTGAATTGTAAATGGGAACATTTGGGAAGTGACAACATAAATGTCGATACCTTGTTGAAATTTCAGAATCAGGAAAACTAAGTGAGTCCAACAGAATGCTTTGACTCTTCAGAATATATTCTCATCATCCTCTTGGAAGCCACTGCAAATGTAGATAAATTAAAGAGGTAATGGGATGGGAAAGAAGATTCATTTGTAGTCCAGCAGTCACACAAATTGAATACACTAACAGAAATTGAATGCATTTATGAACACTTTTTCTCTATTGCCATTATCTGTTTGATCAGTGTAATCTTTGTGCAGTCTTTTGTCCAAATATAGGAATCGTGATGCTTATTAAACAAAATCAGTATGTTAAATATGTTACTTTAGCCTTTTTTATAGAATATTTTCATTATGCCAGTTTCCATTGATAAGGAAATAGGACTCTGTACACAATTCATTGCATTTTCCAAAATGTTCTTCTGAAAATTATTAGTAGTAAAATTGCTTAGTCTATTGTACTTCAGCATAATTGAAGCAAAATTTTAATAGTTCTGCATAATTGTGATGAATGCATTACATTTTACTCAAAAAGATGCAATTAACTAGCAAATCTACCATTTTTTAACAGTTCATAATTTGACCAATAAAAGTATCTCCCAAGGAAACTCACCCTCCCATATGGAGCGGAGTGAGGATTAATTGTGCTGTCTTAATTAAAATTAAGCAATTTGTCACAGGAATGAATGCTGATGCTTCCTGATAATGTATTGAAGAGTGAAATGGGTATATTAGTCACACAGGCTATCAGAATCGTATGATAAGTGGCCTTTGAAACACAAAGCACACGAGGGGTATCATTAGCAACATCCAATAGCTAAGACAAAAAAAAATCATAATTTTTAGAACAAGTAAATGAAGTTTTTATTTAAAAGCTTTTAAGTATATTAGTGAATTCTTTATGATGGCAATTAAGGTTAACAAAGCAGTTAATAAAGCATATTGTTCAATTTGTTAGGGACGATTAACTTCTTGTTTACAGTAGACAAAGTTTAAAATCCCTGTTAGAATAATGCTATAAGGTTCCATGGTTTTAAATAAACAAATAAACTTTACTGCACAAAGTCATAAATGTAAAACAATCTACAATATCTATCTTATCCTCTAACATTTAGAATTAAAATGATGTAAATATGAATTAACAGGAAAACTGTGGTTTAAAGTAGTACAACACTGCTCATTAAATAGACTGAATGACCAAAACAGAAGCAACAGATTTCTCAGCAATCCACCCAGATGTCAGTGACCACAGTGAGTCAGAATATCTCATTAAAACTTTAGAAGAGATTTTTTTTTATATTGGCAAAGGCCAATGTGAAGCAGGAAAAGTGGGGCGCGATTCTCCGCTCCCCATGCCAGGTGGGAGAATCGCGGGAGGGCCGGGCGAATCACAACACGCCGCCCTGGCACCCCCCGCGATTCTCCCACCGCCCCCCAAAATGGCGTGTCGCAGAATCACCGCTCGCCGTTTTTCACGGCGAGCGCCGATTCTCTGGACCGGATGGGCCTGACGAGCGGCCTGACGTTCCCGACCTGTTCACGCCGGCGGCAACCACACCTAGTCGCTGCCGGCATGAAAATAGCACGAAAGGTACGTTTGGGGCCTGTGGGGGGCGGAGAGGGGATTGAGCACCACGGCCGTGCTCGGGAGGGGACTGGCCCGCGATCGGTGCCTACCGATCATCGGGCCGGCGTCTCCAAGAGACGCACTCTTTCCTCTCCGCTGCCCCGCAAGATCAAGCCGCCATGTCTTGCGGGGCAGCGGAGGGGAAGACGGCAACTGCGCATGCGCGGATTGGAGCCGGCCAACCTGCGCATGCGCGGCTGACGTCACTTAGGCGCCGCCGTCACGTCATTCTCGGTGCGCCGCTTTGATGCAAGCGTCAAGGCCCGGCGGCCGAGTTTCTCACAATGCCGCTCCTAGCCCCCTGGGAGGGGGTGAATAGGTTGCGAGGAGCGGCCTCCGACGCCGTCGTGAAACTCGGCCGAGTTCACGACGGCCTTCCCGATGCCGCGCGGGAGCCGAGAATCGCGCCCGTGGTGTTCAGGCTGTTGATGGCAATGATTATTTTTTTCCGCCAGATAGTGTGAGACTTTGATGAAAAAGAGAGACAGGGGCTCCCTGCTGTATCACTGGTGGGCGGCCTCTTATTCACCTGCCGCACAATCAACCCAGCAATTCGATAATCCGTGCGGCTTTGTTAAAGTTTGCTCCAGTGGACAGCGAACACACCAGGGAACACTTTTAATTCAGGTACACCCTGGCACATCCCTGACATCAGCCTGGGATCCATGGGACACCCTGTCACCCGCTGATACCAGCCTAACACTCCTGGCATCCCCAAACACCAGTCATGCACATTCCCACACCACTCTGGGATTACCCAGCCACCCAGTGGCATTATTCTGGTACTCCCTGACATTACGCTAGCATGACCCTCTCCCCCCTGAGTGCTGTGTTCACTTCTGAGCTCCTGTGCGGGTACTGCTCTGATCAGCTGCATGCGTACTCAGATCAGCCATGCTCCACACTGCTGTGGATAGATTATTTGATGTAGGTATATGATTCTACTGCATAGGCCTGAGGTGCTAATTTATTTCTATGAGAGTTCTTGCTATTTATTTCCTTTGCTCTCATTTATTTAATTTTGTTATATTTGGTTCCTGGACCCATTTATGGGATCTGCCTTTAAACAGGAGACTGAAGATTGAAACTGCCTACTTGCTTAGGCACTGTGTTCCCAGGTTTTGAATTTTGAAAAGGAGAAGCTCGACTCTTTAGCATCGAGTGGATCTTAGGAACCAGGTTGTGGAGGGAGTCGGCTTGATTGGTTAACTGGCAACTGGTGGGTTGGACAGGGACAGTGTTCTGCCTGACAACAGTCGGTGATTGGTTCATATGTGATGCTTTCTGAGAGAACTGGGCAAAAGTATTTTAGGCATTGAAAGTGAAAAGGTCTATCTTTCTCTATCTCTCGTTCTCCCCTGCTTGCTGATGTCAAAGAACTGCTCTATTATTCTGAAAGAGGTGAGTTCCTGGCACATCCTTCCCTGCAATCCTGAAAGGGTGCTCAGTCTGCAGAGAAAGTAGACAACCTTGCCAGAGAAAATCAGCTGACGCCTTGGAGGAAGGGGTTCCGACCTGCCCAACTTGAACAGAAGTGGAAAATCCAACCCTTTGCCTCCCTCATTATGGATTTCAACTCTTCACTTTTGAAGAACTAGCCTTTGAATTCCTTCAAAACCCACTCACTCCCCCAATGGTTTAATCACTTCTCCTGAGAATGCGTTCCATGGGATTCACAAAGTTGCACCTCTAATTACCAGCACAATTCCAGCCCTTCTGCAGACACCTAGTTTCCCTGGGGAGGCACGGTGGCACAGTGGTTAGAACTGTTGCCCCACAGGGCCAGGGACCCGGGTTTGATTCCGGCCATGGAAGTTTGCACCTTTTCCCTGGTGGGCCAAATGGCTGCCTTCTGCACTGTGGGGATTCTATGGATTCCATGGGTTTCTTCGAACTCCAGTCTCCCAGCTGCACAAAGCCATGACTGGCCCCCAAGGGCTTCTTCAAGCCCCAATTCTCTCCTGCATGGACCCAGTGACTTACCACCTCCTTCTCATATTCCGCAGAACTTTGCTGAACCCTCACGGCTTGGAGTCAGCTAGCAGCTCCCAAGGCTTCTCTGAGGTCAAAACTGCAACCAAACCCCAGAAACATGGAAAAATTGAAGCTAGAGAACCGTCTTAAGTTCCATCCATTTCCATGATGATATAGCCTTTCAGGGTTCACTGAATTCTTCTAAACTAATTTAACTCCTGAAACTCCAAAACACTGCAGTTGCATTCATTCTATTTTCTACAAGTAAACCTTAATCTTCTCAGAACTAAACATTGGGTGGATTCTCTGCCAGAAACGTGAATCACAATTGGGCGGAGAATCGGGCGTCCGCCGAAAATCGAGGTTGGAGCCAGGTGCCGAACCGACCGCCATGCTCCGGAGCCCCGCTGGTGGCAACAATGCACTGCATGCCCCGCATTGGCATGCAGAACCGGCATTTGCACGCATTAACATATCATTACTGGGTTAGGACCAGTATTCTCTGGGCTTCCTCGATGCTCTGCCCCTGCCAGACCAAGTCATACAAGTGCAGTTCACCACAGGTATTTAAAAATGGGGACTGGCCGCTGAAGCTGCTGAGGGAGAGACAGGAGGTAAGAAAAGTTTCCAAACTCACAACAGTGGACTTGTAGTTGTGCCGCTGGCTGGAGAGCATCTGCCAGGCCTGGGGATGGGGGCTTTGGGGGGGGGGGGGGGGGGAGTTCATTGGGTCCGACTCGGAGAGAGGCCATGGGTGTGTCTCACGGGATCGGGGTGGCTGCACACAGACCACCATTGCCGCAGTCTGCAAGGCAGCCGTTGTGAACAGGTTACAGGCCCCTGTCTGTGCACTCTGCTGACTGTCCACTGTGCCTTGTAAATGTGCAGAGAGCCACTTGTCATTTGGGTGCTCTCCTACAACCACCCCCCACCCTCGCAGGCCACCCCTGTGGGAAACCTCAAATCCCAGCTGCCTCATCAAAGGGATGGTTGTGGACAAGCGCAACTGCCGGCACATCAGGTGTTGAACACCCATTCGAAGTGCAGCCCCAATGCAGGGGAAACAGGGGTAGTCAGAGCACACCCTGAACAGAGCACATATGCACCCTGGCCTCTGGCACGCTCCCTGGCACACTGTCTCTCTCAGGGCAGAGGCCTCACCAGTCACATGCTCAGCTAAGACCACCAGCTGTCTCCAAGCTCTGCCTGCCTGCCACGTCCCTGCCCTCATTCATCCTTGACCTGGACTGGTTGCCACAGCCTGTGTGCCACACCCCAGACTGCAGCTATGATCCCACCAAATGCCCACACCCCTCACCCATCCCCATCCCTGAACCCTGCCCTCATGCATGACAACAAGCTAGCGGGCTGTCGGTGGCAAACAGTGATTCCCCACTCTACAACCTGGTTCCATTCTGCTGGCGGGCTTTCATAAGTCCCACCCAAGGGGGGCACCCACAGTAGACCCCACTGGAGGGGGCAAGAGAGGGGCCACAGAGCATATTGCTGGCATGGGTTATGGTGGCTACCAGTACCTCTGCCAACAATGGTGGATGGTGAGGTTAGAGGCCCCCGGAGGTGGTGAAGGTTCATGAAAAAACCGCTACAGGCCTGCCTGCCTGATTGAGGGTAGCGGCGATGGCGACCTCTGATGCGTCGCTCTCCACCTGGAAGGGGACGGACTCGTCCACCGCGTGTATCACAGCTTTGGTGATATCCGCCTTGATGCAGCTGAAAGCCTGGCGGGTCTCAGCCGCCAGTGGGAAGATGGTGGCCTTGATTAGTGGGCGGGCTTTGTCCGCATAGTTGGGGACCCACTGGGCGTAATATAAAAAGAACCCGAGGCACCTTTTCAGGGCCTTGGGGCAAAGGGGGAGGGGGAGTTGCAGGAGGGAGTGCATACGGTCGAGGTCGGCTCCTAGAATCCCGTTTTCCAAGACGTAGCCGAGGATGGCTAGTCTGGTTGTGCAGAAAATGCATTTCTCCTTGTTGTAAGTGAGGTTAAGGGTTCGGGCAGTTTGGAGAAATCTCTGAAGGTTGGCGTCGTGGTCCTGCTGATCATGGCCGCAGATGGTGACGTTGTCCGCAGAAATGTGGCCCGCAGCCCGTACTGGTCCACCATTCGGTCCATCGTTCTTTGGAAGCCCGAGACCCCATTCGTGACGCCAAAGGGGACCTGGAGGAAGTGGAAGAGGCAGCCGTCTGCCTCAAAAGCCGTGTAGTGGCGGTCCTCCGGGCGGATTGGGAGCTGGTGGTACACAGATTTCAGATCCACCGTGGAGAACACCCGGTAGTGCGCGATCTGATTAACCATATCTGCGATCTGGGAGAGGGTGCGCGCATCGAGGTGCGTGTACCGGTTTATGGTTTGGCTGTAATCTACAACCATCTGGTTCTTTTCCCTGGTGCTGACGACCACTACCTGGGCTCTCCCGGGGCTATTGCTGGCCTCGATGATTCCCTCCCGCAAGAGTCACTGGACCTCGGACATGATAAAAGTCCTATCCTGGATGCTGTACCGCCTGCTTCTAGTGGCGACTGGTTTGCAGTCGGCGGTGAGATTTGCAAAGAGGGGGGAGGGTCGACCTTTAGGGTCGCGAGGCTACATACAGTGAGTGGGGGTAGGTGCCCGCCGAACTTCAGGGTGAGGCTCCTGAGGTTACATTGGAAATCCAGTCCCAATAGAAGAGGAGTGCAGAGGTCGGGGAGTACATGTAATTTAAAATTAGCGTACTCAGCACACTGTATTGCGAGGGTTGCGGTAGTGCACTCTCGGACCTGCACCGAGTGCGACCCGGAGGCGAGGGAGATGGTTTGATGCGCCAGGAAGATTGGGAGCGAGCAGCGTCTTACCATGTCTGGATGAATGCTCCCGGAGTCGAAGAGGCAGGGCGTTTCGTGTCCGTTTACCCAGACGGTCATCATAGAGCTCCGGAGGTGTTTGGGTCTCGAATGGTCAAGGGTGACCGCGCTGAGTTGCGGGTAGCCAGCGTGGTCGAAGGTGCTGGGGCTGTCCCAGGATGGCTGCCCCCGTTGGTTGCACGTGTTGGGCGGCATTGCAGATGGCGACCAAGGTGGCGGCCCCCATCGGTCGCACGTGTTGGGTGGTGAGGAAGATGGCGTCCAAGATGGCGGCCCCATGAATCGCACGTGGTGGGCCGCGTGGGCGAGGACGGCCAAGATGGTGGCCCCCGTGAGTCGCACATGTTGTGCGGGCTCGGAGATGGCTGCCCCCACGGACAGCACGAGGCCAATGACGCATCCGGGTTGTGGGGTGGGGGGGTGGCGGAGCCGGCAGACACGCTGCCACACTGCGGGATCTGCGGGCCTGTGAGTCTGAGGGTCGGGCCTACGATTTAGAGTTTTTGGACCTGGCCTGGCAAACTTTCGCAAAATGTCCTTTACTCCCGCAGTCACTGCAGTTCACGCTCCGGGCCGGGCAGCACTGCCTGGGGTGTTGAGGCTGGCCGCAGAAATAACAGAGTAGCCCCTCATGGTGGGAGGGCAGCTGTGCAGCACAGGCCTGGGGTATTCTTTGGGGTGGGGGGGTCCATGAGGGGGTCGCGTGATCGGACAGGAACGCGTTAAGCTTTGGAACGCTACTTCCAGAGGGGAGGCTAATTTTACCGTCTCTTCCAGGTCGAGGGCACCTTTTTCGAGTAGGCACTGTCTCACGTAGTTGGACCTGACACCAGCCACGTAGGTGTCCTGGATGGCGAGGTCCATATGTTGAGTGGCCGTAACAGCCTGGTAATTGCAGCTTCGTGCAAGGACTTTGAGATCGCGTAGGTACTCTTCCAGCGATTCCCCGGGACAATGGCGGCGAGTGGTGAGGAGATGCCGCGTGTATACCTCATTCACGGGCCTTACGTAGAGGCGCTCTAGCATCGCGAGGGCCTCTGCATAGGTGGAGACTTCCTCGAGTTGAGCAGCAATTCGATGGCTCACCCGTGCGTGGAGGAGACTCAGCTTCTGTTCGTCGGAGACGGAAGGCGAGGAGGAGGCGGCGAGGTAGGCCTTGAAACAGCGGGCCAATGCAAAAAAATCTCTTTCACCTCCGTGGCCTGCGGATCGAGTTCCAGTCGGTCAGGTTTGAGGGCCGATTCCATAGTGGCGTTGTAGTTGATTAAATTGATGCGACCATCAATTCACACGAAACCAGGAGTAGAAGTAAACTGTGGCTTTAATCAATTAGAACAGTGCCTGCCTGCGAATGATCTGTTAGTGGGAGCCGCCTACAGGGCGACTGCTCTTTATACCTCCCCTCAAGGGGTGGAGTCAGGGGCGGAGCCCGCACAGGCCCCAACCTGTTATGGTAGGTAATACCATACAATGGTCCAGAGGGGATCCCACATGAGCAACAGCGTAATACAGATAAGCACATGGTGAATTGTTACAGCAATACATTCACCACACATGCACAGAGGTGATTGGTGAACAGGTACATATACCGGATTTACGGATCAACTCAAATCTGTTGAGGATGCAAATGGGAGGTTAGACAGGAAAATATCCAAAATTTTCTTTCTGAGTTTTGATGCTTTGGTGCTCGCTTTGCGAACATGTCATGTTGGTCCTTTTCTCCCAATATTTATTGAGGAGTTTGTAATATTTGTCCATTAAGTACCCACTAACCCCATCAAAGACAGTGTAGTTATGCTATTACAAGAATAAGTACTCTTGCAGAATGTGATGGATATTAACAACAGTGCATCAATATCTTTGCCACCAGAAATTAACTGTTAGAATTGTGCATCCTTACCCTTTGATGGTTTGAATTTTTAGGAAGATGTTGGGGCGATTTTGCGCTTGCGTTCGTCATCAGCTGGAATGGCAACGCGGATGCAAAATTGTGGATTTTTCACACCCTTTGCCGGTGACGTAATGAAGTTCTGATCCAGAGTGGGTGGGAACCAAATTTAAATACATTTTAACATTTTTGCATTTATTAAAAGGGTCCTCCCTGCACCATTGTCATCCTTCGCCGACATTCAAACCTCGCTGACGCGATGCCATGTCGATGAGGTCCGCAACAGGTTTGTGAAGACAGGAAAGAGTCGAAGGGATTTCAGCGGGGGCACCAAGGTAAGTATAGCGCTTGGTGGGAAAGGGATGGCATGTCAACCTGGCAGTGCCAACCTGAGCCAAGCATCAGTGCCAGGGTGGGCCAACTGGGCAGCCCTATAGGGGGGTTCCCCTTATGTGTGTTGGGGAGGGCAGATGTCTGTGAGAGAGGAGGGTGGTTCCGAGACAGCAATTGTGAGATGATGGGGGAGGAGGGGGGGGGGGGAGGAAGGAGATTGGGGAGAGGGGGCAGAGGTGGTGGACGGGGTCCTCCATGTCTGTGGGGAGATGGCGGAGGGGGGGATGTTTACTTCCTGTGCTCCTCGGGGTGCCCTGTCAAGATGGCACCCCAATCTGTGGAGCCGGCCTTGCCGGTTCTATTAGGGCCCACCCTGCCATACTGATGCCATTAACTCTGCCCATTCAGTTCTCTATCAGAGTGCCTGAAAATCTGGACTAAAAACCCGGCTGCCCATCTGGAGAGCTACACACGGGTCTTCACTTACAGCCTGACACTCTTCAAAAAGTATGAGCAAACTCCAGCCAATAAAATGTCAAAATCATTAAATGGAACTGTGCAATCATCAATGGGGGCCGGGATTCACCAATCCCGCGGGCACGTTCTGACGCTGGCGTGAAAATCGGCGCGAGCCACTCCGACGTCAGCGGGCCTCAAGTGGCAGGTATGCACCACTTGCCAGGGGGCTACCAGAGTAGTCTCCGCAGCTCCGGCACCCGAAAGCCGACGCGCCACGGCTGGCGCAAGTCCACGCATGCACGTGGGTTGCTGTCTCCGGGCCGGCCCCTGGGCATTATGGCGGAGCCCTACAGGGGCCCGGCGCGGAGGAACAAAGGCCCCCATAGAACTAGCCCGTCCGCCGATCGGTAGGCCCCGATCGCGGGCCAGGCCACTGTGGAGGCCGCCCCCAGCGGTTGGATCACCCCCCCCACCCCAGCAGGATGGCCCCCACAGCCAGAACTTCGAGGTCCCGCCGGGTGGGACCTACGTAACCCACGGTGGCGGGACTCGGCCGAACCCGGCGGGCATTCGGCCCGTCGAAGCCCAGAGAATTGCCAGGGGCCGCTTTCAACGGCACCTGACCGGCGCGGCAGCGATCCCGCGGGCACCAGAGAATTGGCGCCGGAGAATCGGCGGACCAGCACCGGGGCTGCGTGGTGCGAATCTCGCCCCCCCCCCCCCTCCCCCCACCCGCCCCAGCGATTCTCCGACCCACCGTGTGTGGGTGGTTTTACAGGGCATGAGCAGATTGGTCGCCCGTTCCGCCCTGCCTATTGAGACCAGACGTGGGCAGGTTTAGAGATGGAAGGGTTTGGATTTGAGCTCTTTGATTGAGATGTAACATTTTGTATGGTAACATGCTCCCAATGAGTAAACAGTGAAAATTCTGTCAAAGAATAACCTATAATTTGAAGAGAGAATAAGGTAAAAGAGGGAGATCATGAGAATGATTTCCTTTGTGAAGTATTTTTAATGTTGCTCTTCGGTAAGTCAGGAAGGACAAATTACAATTTCATTACGTGTACAACAACAGAAATCGTGCTCCAGGCTGGGCAGAAATATAATTGTTATGTTTTTCTTCCCATTGCTTTTAATTGTTTGAAATCGTTTCATTAATGTAACATAGCATTTTGAATTACTGGCATGATGTGTGATGGGAAAGCATTTGAAACAAAAGGTTAATTACTGGAAACTGTGGCATCTTGGACCCAAAGAGTCAGGAAGGGTGAAAAGTACATGAAATCTATGGGTTGTTGCTTTCTCCGAATTATCAAGCTTTTAAAATTATTGGTAGCTTTTCTAAAATAGATGCCCCACAATTAGATTAAGACCTTCTGTTTATTCAAAGAAAATGATTAAGTTAATGGATGAATTTCATTATAAAAAATAAATTAAAATATATCCATAATGATCTGTAGCTTATTTTGGATACTTCCACTTTTTCCATATACATATTTATATACACACATATATGATACTGAAGAGTTTTCAGTACTGTATTAAATGGCTAGCGCTGTTAGCATCAAATCCCTGATATTTAATTTAATGGTTTTGACATTTTGATTCACAGTAAGTGAAGTTCCTTTCAATTTGTCATGGTCACTTTGGTTAAAATGTCTAGTCGCAGAAATGTCAGAAACACAGATAATGAAATATTTATGGATTTTGAAACATAACACGAGAAGACTCTGGAAAGAAATTGACACGCATTTTGGGATGAATTTTCACTGCGGAGGTGGGAAACAAGAGCTAGGATTGTTTCTGTGTCAGGAGCCTGTCCGCCTCTGGTGGGAAACTGATTAAAGTACCAATTCTCACAGGAGTGAGATCTTAATCAATATTGAGGCAGGTTCTCTGTCCAATTAGAGCTGGTGGGGGTGAGGTTGGGGGGTTGCGCAATGGAAAGAGAGTTAGCTGAAGTGGGGGACAGATATAAACTCGCAAAGGCACCATCATGAAGGTTGCTGATTGTCCTAAGATAGGAATGTGTTGACTGTATCAAAGTTTCGAAAACACCAATAAGAAGTGAGATATCACCAGGGAAAGGAGAGGTCACCCTGTTAGGGGTTTTCTATAGGCCTCCGAAAGGTTCCAGAGATGTAGGGGAAAGGATTGCAAAGATGATTCTGGATAGGAGCGAAAGTAACAGGGTAGTTGTTATGGGGGACTTTAACTTTCCAAATATTGACTGGAAACACTATAATTCTAGTACTTTACACATTTTTGTCCAATGTGTGCAGGAGGGTTTCCTGACGCAGTATGTAGATAGGCTAACGAGAGGTGAGGCCGTATTGGATTTGGTACTGGGTAATGAACCAGGACAGGTGTTAGATTTGGAGGTAGGTGAGCATTTTGGTGATAGTGACCACAATTCGATTACGTTTACTTTAGTGATGGAAAGGAATATGTATATACCGGAAGGCAAGAGTCATATCTGGGGGAAAGGCAATTATGATGCGATGAGGCAAGACTGAGGATGCATCGGCTGGAGAGGAAAACTGCAGGGTTTTGCAGGGAAAACTGCAGAGAGTCCGAGGAGATAGGAAAGGTGATAAATGAGTATTTTTCGTCCATATTCTCACAGGAAAAAGACAATGTTGTCGAGGAGAATACTGAGATACAGGCTACTAGACTAGAAGGGCTTGAGGTACATAAGGAGGAGGTGTTAGCGATTCTGGAAAGTGTTAAAATAGATAAGTCCCCTGGGCTGGATGAGATTTATCCTAGGATTCTCTGGGAAGCTAGGGAGGAGATTGCTAAGCCTTTGGCTTTGATCTTTAAGTCATCTTTGTCTTCAGGAATAGTGCCAGAAGGCTGGAGGATAGCAAATGTTCTCCCCTTGTTTAAGAAGGGGAGTAGAGACAACCCCGGTAACTATAGACTAGTGAGCCTTACTTCTGTTGTGGGAAAAGTCTTGGAAAGGTTTATAAGAGATAGGATGTATAATCATCTGGAAAGGAATAATTTGATTAGAGATAGTCAACCTGGTTTTGTGGAGGGTAGGTCGTGCCTCACAAACCTTATTGAGTTCTTTGAGAGTGTGACCAAACAGGTGGATGAGGGTAAAGCAGTTGATGTGGTGTATATGGATTTCAGTAAAGCATTTGATAAGGTTCCCCACGGTAGGCTATTTCAGAAAATACGGAGGCATGGGATTCAGGGTGATTTAGCAGTTTGGATCAGATATTGGCTAGCTAGAACAAGACAAAGGGTGGTGGTTGATGGAAAATGTTCAGACTGGTGTCCAGTTACTTGTGGTGTACCACAAGGATCAGTTTTGGGGCCGCTGCTGTTTGTCATTTTTATAAATGACCTGGAGGAGGGAGTAGAAGGATGGGTGAGTAAAGTTGCAGATGACACTAAAGTTGGCGGAGTTGTGGATAGTGCAGAAGGATGTTACAAGTTGCAGAGGAACATAGATAAGCTGCAGAGCTGGGCTGACAGGTGGCAAATGGAGTTTAATGCAGAAAAGTGTGAGGTGATTCATTTTGGAAGGAATAACAGGAAGACAGAGTACTGGAGTAATGGTATGATTCTTGGTAGTGTGGATGAGCTGAGAGATCTCGGTGTCGATGTACATAGATCCCTGAAAGTTGCCACCCAGGTTGAGAGGGTTGTTAAGAAGGCATACGGTGTGTTAGCTTTTATCAGTCGAGGAATTGAGTTTCAGAGCTATGAGGTCATGTTGCAGTTGTACAAAACTCTGGTGCGGCTGCATTTGGAGTATTGCGTGCAGTTCTGGTTGCCGCATTATAGGAAGGATGTGGAAGCATTGGAAAGGGTACAGAGGAGATTTACCAAGATGTTGCCTGGTATGGAGGGAAGATCTTACGAGGAAAGGCTGAGGGACTTGATGCTGTTTTCATTAGAGAGAAGAAGGTTAAGAGGTGACTTAATTGAGGCATACAAGATGATCAGAGGATTAGATAGGGTGGACATTTGGAGCCTTTTTCCTCGGATAGTGATGTCTAGCACGAGGGAACATAGCTTTAAATTGAGGGGAGATAGATATAGGACAGATGTCAGAGGTAGGTTCTTTACTCAGAGAGTAGTAAGGGCGTGGAATGCCCTGCCTACAACAGTAGTGGACTTGCCAACATTTAAACGCATTCAAATGGTCATTGGATAAGCGTATGGATGATAAGGGAATAGTGTAGATGGTCTTTAGAGGGGTTTCAGAGGTCGGCGCAACATCGAGGGCCAAAGGGCCTGTACTGCGCTGTAATGTTCTATGTTCTATGTTCTAGGGATCTGGAGTTCTGGCACCTGGGGTGGGTCTGCCATTCCACTCCTCTGTGCTGACCTGGACTTAATGTTGGAGACCATGAGAGCAAGCGAGGCGGTGGGGTGTGGGGAGGTCTATTCCTGAATGAGGCAGGAAAAGACCACCGCATTGCGCAGAGCACTAAGTGGGTCACTTGGGTGTGCTCTTACTGTCTGTCTATTTTCCGCTATTTTCACTTTATATGTGATGATTCTCAATGCCAACATCTGGGACTCTTTTAGTACTCTGGTGACAGGAAAAGTTGTATACGGTGGTGAAAAAGATGACAGGGTCCTCCACAGTGAGTGTAAAGGTTCGGGGCAGATGTGCTTCCTTCATTGGAGGTAAGATGCTCCAGACTATTTCATCAATGCAGTTATTAACACAGGTATTGCAGACTTCTTTATATGTCATGTCTCTCAAGCTGGGTCAGAAGAATTCAGTTGAAACTGATGAGATTCAAGCACACAAACAGCAAGGAGATTATAAAACATGGATTCTTTAATATTTATAAAGTTGTATTAATAGAAGAACCTAATTCAAAGAAACAAGCGATTTACAATGGAAATTCGTCGTTGAGGCTCCAGATCCACCAAGATATCATCCAGAGCTTAACTCCCCTACCTGGGTAGTTGAGTTCAGATGGTGGAGCTCATGCTGCTGACACCCAGTGATCATGTGACCCAGGTTACCATGTTGTCCAGATAAAAAGGGAATCTTCCTTCCCAAAGGGCTCTCGAATTCAGGGGTGCTGTCCATGTGGTTCACCTCAGTCCCCAGCAGCTGTTTGCCTGCTTTATTGCCAGTTCTCTAGCCATTGTCAGAGGCTTCAGCCTGTCCTCTTTGTGGCTTTGTGTCCTCAATGCTGTGACTCACAAATGTCGGACTTCTGCTCCTGCTCCTTCCTGCTGCCCGCTCCCCTCTTTACCCTTCAGGCTTCTGGCTCCTCCTCCTTCTCCAGCCTATGCATCAGACGCAAGGCTCTGCTCTCAGTCTGCCAAGGATATCATGTCCAGAGGGAGGGCCACAGAGCCGGCCGCGTTCCCTGCTCGGTGTCATTGCAGGCCAATGACATCTGTTGGTGGGTACCCATCAGTCGGCAGCATCTTGAATCCAGCTCCACGTTGACATTTCAAGTTCAAGATGTCGAGGTCCTGCGTCTCCCCCCACTATACCCTTCCCTGTTTGAAGGTTTCCATCCTGGCAATGACACAGATCACACAGTGACAGTTTATTGGGCTATCGCATGATCTGGCTATAGTTGAGGCCTTTTGGTCACAGGTGGGATTGGCTTGTGTAAACCTGGTGAAGACATCCATGAGCATGAAAACATGCTTGGTCCCATTACTACTTGAAATCCATTGCGAGTACCTCCAGAGGTCTAGTGGCAACCAGGGATCCCATAAAGGGATGAAGATGTTTCCCTGATTTTGCCAATGTACACCTCCCACAGTTTTGACAGAAATCATCAATCCTGGGCCAGCAACACTGCCCTCTGGTCTTTTTCAGCACCTGGCCTGATCGTAAACCTCTGTCAACACTTGATGCTTGAGACTGCCTGTTTAGATTCCTCCATCAGATGGCGCCGGTTTGGTGGACGTTGGTCTTTCTAGAAGTAGTGAAGTCTTCTGATATCTTCATTGACCAGCTGGAGCTGCCTTGAGGTGGATGACAAAGATGAAACTACATATAGCGATACCCCTTTGGATCTGGTTTGGATCTCCCATACACGCATGTCAGTGACACTTTGGCGACTCCTTACCCGAATTCTGTGTGGATTTGGGTGTGAATTCTTTCATTTGCTTGAGGCAAGCGCATAGCATCTACCATAATCCTGTCAAAACTGGCAAAGGTGGGGTCCCTTCCATAATCAATCTCCCAGTTGTGGGTCTCACTGTTTTGGTTATCTTTGCTGGGCCTGTATCTTCTCTGATAATGGGGGAGGAATAGACAAGGCCACTATTCTTGCTGATTGTGGGGTCTGAGGTTGCTGGGAGCAGCCTCACTTAGAGCATCCAATCCTGTTACACGCCAGTATTTCTTCGAAGTATCCCTTGTGTGGGACTGGCCATGAAGCATGCCACGAAGCTAGAACATCAGGATTAGATCTGCACTTCCTGTGTAGCAGTCTGTTCCCCTATCTATATTCCTGTCCGTACAGATACCTCCCTGATGTTGGCCTCTTTCTTGGTCCCATCTTTTCCCATGATCCAGATGATGTAATCATGGACAAGTGGTTTGATGGTCGGGTTTGTCACTGTTAAGTTTGCTCAACTCCATCCAAACATCAGCATCCCTTGCCACTTCCGCTCAACGTGTTTTCATCTGCATGCCCCGGGTTGGTTTGAAGGTGGAATCCAAGGGGGTGATGCAGTTGACCAACTTCACCAGCTCCAGGGGTACGGAGACCAGGTCTTCTCATTTGGTTTGTTTGTATGCATAAAACATTTGTTGCAGCTGTGATAGGCTACTGCTATCCCCAAACATACTTATAGGAACTCAAAGATCCGCCGCCGCATTCTTTGAACATCTGTACCTCTCCCCAGTATTTTCCAGAGAGTATTGCCACACAAATGTTCCATCACAAACGCTGCCTGCTCTCTCTCATTGAGGCCTCTGGATGCTATGACCATCTATGTGTCCTCAATCCAGGCTTCGGACATCTCCGATCTTCCCATAAATCTTTCCAGATTTCAGTAACCATGATGGGATACTCCATTTGTCTTCCTCTCTGTTAAAGGAGGGCACACTGGAAGCCACTTCTTGATCACGATTTTGAATTTCAGCTTCAACCTGTGAAGCCTGGGTGTCTGAATAGCTACAGCTACTTTGACCTCCCTCATTGACATGGGCAATTCCTGTTCTTTCACCTCCCGCTACATCTCAGCCTGGCACCTTTCCATTTCGGCCACTATGATTTGATGCCTGTGTTGTGGAATCCCACTCCTGTTACAAAGATGTAACATGAGATTGAAGGCACAGTAGCACAGTGGTTAGCACAGTTGCTTCACAAATCCAGGGTCCCAGGTTGATTCCTGCCTTGGGTCATTGTCTGTGCGGAGTCTGCACGTTCTCCCCATGTGTGCGTGGGTTTCCTCCGGGTGCTCTGGTTTCCTCCCACAGTCCAAAGATGTGCAGGTTAGGTGGATTGGCCATGCTAAATTGCCCTGAGTGTACAAAAAGATTAGGTGGGGGTGTGAGTTTAAGTAGGGTACTCTTTCCAAGGGCTGGTGTAGACTCGATGGGCTGAATGCTCCTTCTGCACTCTAAATTCTATGATTCTAGACTACAAAACAGGGATTATTTATTCCACTCTTTATAAAGATTAACAGAAGAGTTTACGCCATAGAAACAAACTATTTACAATGGAAATTTACAGCTAAAGCTGTAAATTCACCAGGATACCATTGAGCACTTAAATCCTGATCTCTACTCAGCCGAGTAGCAAAATTCAATTGGTGGAGCTCTTATTGTGAACTTCTCGTGACCACATGGCCTAGATTACCCTGTCCCCCAGATCTGAAGGGAATTTTCCACTTTGTGGTCTCTCAAACTTAGTGATGCTGTCCAGGCAGACTGCCCAGGTGTCTAGACTCTGTTGGGCCACTCCGTTGCCACTTCCCGCTCTCTTGCCACCTAGTGAGTGGCTTCGGCCTTTTATTGCCTTGGCTCCTCGATGTTGGGAATCACCAATCTCAGACTTATGTTCCTGTCTCGTGTTGCTGCCCTGCTTTCCCGCAGGCTTCTGGCTTGCCCCTCCTTCTCCAGTCTGTACTCCAGGCATCAGGCTCCGCCCCAGGCCTGTCGAGGGTGCCACTTGTCACCCTGTGAAGGGCCCACAGGGCTGACTGAGTCCTCTGCCTGGTGTCCTCCCGAGCCAATGACCTCTGCTGGTGGGGACCTAGTGTCCTGCAAAGAATGTGCGGCAGTGGGCAGGGTCTGGAATCCAATCCTTCGCTGATGTCGGAAGTTGGGATGCTGAGATCCTGATTGTTTCCTCAGCTACACTGACATTCATGGCCTCCTCATGAGCCACTTCACCATATAGCAGAGGCACCTCTCTGTTCAGTGGCATCTCCCTCCACTCTACATCCTCCTCCTCTCTCACCTATTGCTCCTTCTCTTCCCCTGATGATATATTTTCTTCAAGATCCACATCTCTCTGGAGGACCATGTAATGAAGAATACAAGAGAAAACCACAGAATGAAAGCGTCTTGGCTGCTTCAGAAAAGTGAGTGTACACCTGGAGGACACTTTTGTTCTGATCGCAGACCAGTTGGACGTTGAGTGAGTGGGTCCTCTTCCTGTTAAACTAAACTGTCCACCCACTTGGTGCCTTGATACCACATGATGCCACATGGGTGCAGTTGCTGATGCCTTGAGCCTGAGAGACTCCAGCAATGGTGGCAAAACCCACTGCCTCCTGTTCCTGCATGCCGATACCTGTCGTAAATTAAAGTACAGTCCAATTCTGGCGAAGAGGGCATCATTGAGCAGTGGAATGCAGTGGGGTGCTGTCTTCTGCGATCTGTCACTAGGACCTGCAGCAGATCCTTGGAAAGAGCCAGAAGCAAAGAAGTTCAAGGTCACAGTGTCATGGAAGGCTACTGACACGGCACGGCGACCAGTGTTGTAAGGTGCAAGATCTTTGGCGATGAAGTCACAGATATCTGTGGTCCTCTTCTGGAGATTTGCAATCTTTTGGAGGATTGGTTCTTAGTCACGGCCTGATAGCTAAGTCATCAACAGTAGATCTTATGTTGAAGGTATTGCTTTCCTGCCACTCTTTCATCTACTGTGCCCTCCTGCTGCTCGGACTTTACCTTTCCTGTGGAGGGTGTTGCCCCTCATTGTTACTGGTCCCAAACTTTGCCAGTTGCGCCCCCCCCCCCCCCCCCCCCCCATTGCCAACTGCAGCATTGCTTTTGGACCAGTGACTGCACTGTTGGGATTAGCAGCCTGGCCTTCTCCTCTTCTGCCCCATGATGTTGGGGTGTGAGTTTGATGACCCAGCTCAATGACCGAATGCTCAGTGTCCATTTCTCCTGACATCTGCACAGTGCCGAGGGCAACGCTTTTACAAATGCGGAGCTCCTTTTGCCACAGTGACCCTCTCATGGGGGCTGGAGTAATGCCTAGGGCAGCCATGAATGGCTCCTTCGCTGTAGCCTGGCAGAATGGTTTGTCTGGTGAATTTTTCATGGGTGAGCAAATGAGCGAGCAAACCTCTCCACCACATTACCATCCAGGCAGCAAAGGCGGAAATTAGCCCCACCACCTTGTTTTGTTGCCAATAAGATTAATAAAAAGTGGCAGGATTCATATCACAGTTTCAAAAAAAATAAAAGTTCTCGCCATAATGCTTGCCTCATGTGTTGCAAACGGATGTATATCAGACCAGAAGTAGCCGTATAATAGCACTTTAACTTTCATGCTAACTTGGGAAGGCAGGAGAACCAATCTTCGTGGAGTGGGCATCACATAACTTGGGCTTGGTGTTGTGTGGAATATATCTCCAAGTGCAATGTGAATCTGGTGCTTAGAAGTAAGCGGGCAGATGGATGGACTCCCCTCAGTTGTCTGGCTCCCAACCTCCCCTCAATTGTCAGCAACATAAAGCAAAGGACTTAAGGAAATCCATGCAACCCCTTCAAAATTCCTAATCCTCTAGCAAACTCTGAGAGAAATCTTCACGTACTGTACTTGGCCTCAATCAGGAGATGGTTGGAGTCGCTGTCCAGACCTGATGAGCATTCCAACTCCCAGGAACGGCATCTCAAAACGTTACACGCTGGCCGGTGCCATCACTTTCACCAATCCTACCCCCCCCCCCCCCCACCCCCCCCCCACCACCCCCGACGCCTTTCCCCCACCACCACCTTCTGCCTCCATTCCCAACCTTAGTGGGGGAGCTTTTACATTCAGCCCATTGTTTCTCGGTGCTCTGACATGTTTCATTTCACAGTGCAGTTTGTGTTTTTTCAAATCCTGTAATGAATTGTTGTAACTTTGACAGGTGTCAGTTCCACTCAAGCATCCACACGTGGGCAATCACTGATTAACAATCTTAATAGTCTGCCTTTATTAATCACATTTGGAAAGCAACAAAGCATCCCTTATCATAACTGTCCGATAGTTGTTTCTTTTTAAAATTGTAACAAAGTAAGATTTAAGAGTGTGATAACCCTCGTGAGGATCACGAGGGATCACTTATTGATCTCCCTGTGGGGCTTGTGGAGTACGAGTTCCCATGGTAACGAGCGGAGGTCGGTCCAACTGGACCTCGTTAGCGAGCCTTTTACATACTGTCCCAGACGCAGACCGGGAGTTCCTGTTAGCCCCGGGCCGGGACGCTAGTGTTGTATGCCGTGGGTGCGGCTTTACATTTGAGTTAAAATAAATTTGAGTTAACTTTGATCTTCGTGTCTCCTGGATTACTATGCAGAGGTGTAATCTCCATTGTGACAGAACATTTCATGTCACATTCTCTAATGAAATTCTGTAACATAGGGGTTTCAGAAAGCGGGCAGGATTCTCCGTTTGGGAGAATTTGCAAATTTATGCATGGCGTGGAATACAAGGGGTTCCAAAAGAATTCCACTATCGGACCAACAGACCAACATCTTTAGCAGGTGGCCCGATTGCAAAGTCCCGCAACTCCCTCCCTCCCCCCGCCCCCACACGCCACAAATTGGCCTGACCACCCCCCCAACCACAAATCGTCCCAGACCCTTACCCACCACATAGCAGCCCCCCCCCCCACCCCGGATTCCCTGGGTGCCCCCAATCCCCAAGTACGGGGATGACACGAGCTGTCTCTTCCCCCCCTCCCCAGGGACCCTAGTAATAGGGGACCCCCCGACGGGGGCCCTCTGCCTAAAGGAACCCCCTCCACAGACCCCCCCCCCACACACAGATCCACTCCCCCACACAGACCCCCCCCCCCCAGAAAAAGGACTTTGTCTGGAAGCTAGAGAGCGGTTAGGACAGGGGCAGTGGGAAGCATTATAGCTGCAATATTTACGATGAAGCATCATGTGTCCGTTCCTCGAAGGAGAGCTGCTGTGCCTGCATCTGGTAGCCACAGATCCATTAGCTGCAAGCCATTCATAGCTTTCAATAATGGTCTGTGATTAACAGCTTCTACAAACCATCTGCTGCTTTAATCCAGTCATATCTTTTCTCGCTTCAGTGGCCTAAGTGGTGAATCACCAATGTTTGTAACATCGGGAACGACCCCGCTATCTAACGGCACTCTGGGGTTTTTTCGGCACCTGGTGGGGAACTTCCCGACAGGGCAGTACGTAGCCGCATAACCGTCACTGAGGAGCTCGATGAACAGAGCTCCTCAGTGCAGGAAGAGATCGGGGTGCCATTTTTAAATGTTGGGGATCCTCGAGCCCCTGCACCCCACCATATACCGACAGGGCATCCCCAAGCCATATCCCGGCGTGAGTAAAATTCCAGCCTGGCACCTCTCCCGGGATCTACCAGCCGTGTCTTGTCCCAATTGCGTGGCCGGTAAATCGTGCCACAGTTCTCCAACAGGAGCCACCTCGTGCGGGTCATCCCCTTAAATTGCACCACCGGAAGTCAACTGTATGTTACCTTTACGGTAGCTTTCTGTGATTGTGAATGAGGACACCCAGGTCCCTCTGAATACATTTCCCAGTCTGTCAGCATTTAAACATATTTTGCTTTTCCATTTTCCTATCAATGTGCAAACCTTCACACAACAGTATATTTCACCTGCTATGTTTTCACTCACTTAACCTAACTCTATCCCATTGCAGCCTCATTTGAAATCTCCTCATGGCTTCCTTTCCCACTAACTTTGCATCATCAGCAAACGTGGATAAAAGGGCAACACGGTAGCACACAACAAAAGGGTCCCAGGTTCGATTCCTGGCTTGGGCCACTGTCTGTGTGGAGTCTGCCCGTTCTCCCCATGTCTACGTGGGTTTCCTGCGGGCGCTCCGGTTACCTCCCACAAGTCCCGAAAGACGTGCTGTTGGGTAATTTGGGCATTCTGAATTCTCCCTCAGTGTACCTGAACAGGCGCCGGAATGTGGTGACGAGGGGCTTTTCACAGTAACAAATGTTTATTCTATGAACTCAAGTTAACGTTTTTAAAACATACAGTGAACATCTTATCAACCATCAATTCAAATACAACCCCGAAAGAGTACAACACTAAGTAATCCTTAAACTTTCCTTTTAACACCCATAAGACATTTAAAAAAAACTTTTAACACAAGCACATCAGGTTTAAATTCACTACTGAAAACAGTTATCACTCTGAATTCACCAAATGATCAAGAGATAGTCTTTACGTGGCAGAGGGAACGATATTACACCTTCTTTGGCTGGCTTCAGCTCCAACACTAAAACAAAAAAAAAAAAACACAGGCACACCCAGGCTTTTCTCAAAGTGAAACTAAAAAGCAGAGCCAGAGCTCAGCTCCACCCACACTCTGACATCACTGCAGTAACATGAGCAGACAAACATTTCTTCAAGTGACATTCACATGACAATTGCTCCAGTGCTATTTCTTTAGTAATAATTTCTTCAACTGTTATTTTATATCTTCTACCATGAAGGTGATAAAAAGTTTTTGTTTAGTGGCTCAACCATTTCCTCAGCCCCATGATCATTTCCCCTGTCTCTGTACTAGAGGGCCCACATTTACTTTTGTTAATCTTTTATGTTGTTGTAGAAACATTTACAGTATATTTTTATGCCACTTATTACCTTACTTTTATTATTCTATTCTGCATTACATTCTTGGTCAAGTCTCTTCCTCTAATCTAAGACTATCTTTGATGTCTCTTATTATCCATGATTGCATCACTATTCCTGCAGGGTTTCTATTCCCTAAGGGAGTGCGTATTTGTTGCGAATCGTGAATTTATTTGTTTAATGCTAATTAACCATCTTTTTTGATCTGATTTCCCAATCTACCTCTGCTCAACATGCCCTCCCATACCTATGAAATTTGCTTGGTTCAGATTTGGGACTTGATCTTCGTAATGGACGAAATCACTTTCAAACTCAATATAAACTTCTCTCATTCTATGACCACGCTACCCCAAGAGGTTTCTTTACGACAATTATCAATGAACTAATTCCCCACACTATTACTGTAAATTTGGGTTGTCCAGTCTCATGAAAACTAAAGGCCTGCATGAATATTGTAATAGCCTTATTAAATGCACCTCTAATTTCCTAATTTACACTCTGCGTAACACTACAACTACTGCAAAAGGCTCTGTTAGCCACTCCCACTATAATTCTCTGCCCTTTGTCGTTTCTTAGCTCCACCAAAACTAATTCTACATATCAATTTTCTGAGCTAAGTTCCTTTCTCGTTTTTGTCTTTTTTCCAACATCCCCCGCCCTTCTCAATTCCCTCTGTTTCCTTTTTTAAAATAAATTTAGAGTACCCAATTCATATTTTTCAATTAAGAGGCAATTTAGCGTGGCCAATCCACCTATCCTGCACATCTTTGAGTTTTGGGGGCAAAACCCACGCAAACACGGGGAGAATGTGCAAATTCCACACGGACAGTGACCCAGAGCCTGGATCGAACCTGGGACCTCAGCGCCGTGAGTCAGCAATGCTAACCACTGCACCACTGTGCTGCCCCCTCTGTTTCCTTTTTGCCTATATATTCTAAACATCAAATATCTTTGACTATTTAGTTTCCAATCTTGGTCATTCTGCAACCACATTTCACTAATGGCTATTAGATGAAACCAATCTGCCATCAATTCCCACCAGCCATCACTTCAACTATTAAAAAAAATGTTTTATTACATTTTTAAAACAATTTTAATACAAAACCTACGAAAACACAGGATAACAAATAAACAGTAAGAGTCCCCTCCCCACCCTCCTCTTTGCTTACAACAGCAAAACATAGTTACTAAATTCCCCCACCCACCCTGTCCCCCTCCTTCCTAACAGCGAACAGTGACTAGCTCTTTAAAGTACAATATAAACGGCTGCCATCTGCAGTAAAGCCCTTCCACTGACCTTCTCATGGTAAACTATTGTTAATGCACATGCTTCATGCATTTGGAAATAGAAGTCATTACAGGTGGAGATGCTACTTCTTCCTGATGTCACCTTACTCCCTAATACCTTATGATCTTTGTTAAGCTCTTGGTCCTTTCTTGACCCACTCTGCTTCTTTGTACCCAAATCTTTTACAACTACAGAATTATTATGGTGCAGAATGAGGCCATTAGTCCCACTGTGACTGCACCAGTGTCTGCATTGTGTCCACATACATGGCATTTATCTTACCACTTTTGAATCTACACTTTCCTGATTCTTCTCACCCACACTCACAGCAGTTCATTAGATTAAAGTGTTAGTCAGCACCCTCATTAATTGATTCCACGGGATGTGATGACCCATGTACTGGGAAAAGACGGCGTTTCTTTTTGTGTGATGTCATTTTAAGACCAAAATTTGCTGGGGAGTATTCAAGGAAAGGTTTCCTGAATATGACATCATTCAGTTCTGAGAAATGTGACCTGAGGTTGTCATGGGGGCAAAAGTAGGGGGCTCCTTATGTTTGAGGTGGTAATGATGGCACGTCACACTCCACTACAACTGACAGCAACTTGAAATGAAAATCGCTTATTGTCACAAGTTACTGTGAAAAGTCCCTAGTCGCCACATTCCGGCGCCTGTTCGGGGAGGCTAGTACGGGAATTGAACCGTGCTGCAGGCCTGGCTTGGTCTGCTTTCAAAGCCAGCGATTTAGCCCTGTGCTAAACCAGCCCCTCTTTGGTACATGTACAGGCGCACACACGCACACACATACACATAGACATGTACACACACATACACGTACACGTACACACATACGTATACACACACACCACACACCCCGGGATGTTGATTCTATGTTTCTCCTAGGTTGCACTGTTGATGCCCCACAGACTGCAATTAAAGGGAAATCTCATGAGTTGATGAGAACTTCTACTCATATGGTTTCCTAACCAAAATCGTCAATTTAGTGCTAACATGATGGTTCTGCTGTAAAAACTCTCGAAAAGGTTGGACCCTGTTGAGTGAGCCATAACTGGGTTTTAACTGGTGAATTATTGCTAAATAACCTCACTGGCACTATAAGCTAATGTAAGTGGGGAATGTCAAATTTCTCCATAATGATAAAACCAAACTTCCACTTATTTTTTAAATATATGCTTTTGAAAAGTCTATTTATCTGTATTTTAACTTCCATGTTCAACTAATCATAATCATTTGTCTTGCCATCTAAATATTGAAATTGAAGTGAAGGATTATTATACAGCTTTTGACTTCTGGGTTTGCTGTCTGTGTGACTACTTCAATGTGGTTGGCTGCTTACCTGCTTGCCGACATCACTGCTGCTACACATAAGGATATTCCCTTGACTTGGCATCAGATTTAAACTCTTGTTCGGAAAGGGGTAAAGCATGCCACAGAAAATAGCTAATTCTTTGGAGGCAGTTTCTTTGAGGTTAGTGGAGAGTACGATTGCTTCCCTGTGGACTTCAGAATCTGAACCATTGTTTCTATATGTCAGGTTTTAGTCAAACTGAAATTTGGAGACTTTTAATGTTAATACTCTTTATTTAGTTAATGTGAATTTTATACACCGAGATCCAATTAAACGCTGAACTTACTTATGGAATAAATTATACACTTGACTTAGTAATAAAATGATTTAAGTGCACAGTTGTAGGTCCTCAGGCTTCACCATTATTCTGATACCACTTTAAGGTTTAGAACAGTTTATTTCAGATTCTTCCCTGTATCATCGAGTGACCTCGCCTCACAGCCAACCTCCCGCACTTCAGAGCCTGCCTTCACAGCTCTAAAGTTGTCTTCCAGTGTGCTCCCTATCCCGATTCAAGAAAATGAAACCTAGCTGCCAATATTGACTAGGTCTCTGCATCCCCAGTCTCTGCAAATCTGCTGTCCAATGCAGGGCTCAAGGGACCAACTCCCATTTAAAAAGCAAAGTCAGAATGAGAGTTTCTCCTGTAACCAGCGACTGGTTAGCAATCTTACCATCACTGATATTTGAAGGGAATCAAATGTCTGATACGTGCCACACTCACGGATTATAGTTCACAGATGTTAGATAAGGGAGTTCGCCTCTGTTGTTCACCATCAACACTTTCAAATGTGGGAATGTCGCCCAAAACTGGGGATTGCTAACTTCTGGTGTTCTACCTTGTTCCTTGACCCACAAAAGGGAATGGATTTGGCCATATTTTCTCAGTAATATCTGTTAATACTTATCAAGGGCTAAATCGCTGGCTTTGAAAGCAGACCAAGCATGCCAACAGCACGGTTCGATTCCCGTAACAGCCTCCCCGAACAGGCGCCGGAATGTGGCGACTAGAGGCTGTTCACAGTAACTTCATTTGAAGCCTTTTCGTGACAATAAGCGATTTTCATTTCATTTTATTTTCAATGGACTTTCAGCAATGCAACTTTCAGCTAGGATCAGTTAAAATGGTCAAATTGAAATTTGTCTCTGGACTCACCTGAAATTATTTCATCTGGGGGAGCTGTCTATCTCATTTTTCCACTCCTCAGAATTTGGGTGTTAAAATAAACCGTTACCATATTGCAGAGAAGGAAGAAACTACAGCACTCCAAACATAAACTCTCTTCCACCCCGCCAAAGATCAATGGACTTTTGGCCATCCTTCACCATTCCTCCAGTCAGTCCCACTGTTTCTGATTTCTAAACTGAGAGGTCGATTACTCACATGGGCAAATATTTTAATCAAGTATCGTAGATGCACAGATCAGTCTACCAAAATCATTAAATGAGTTTGCAAATTAGGATGTACAAATCCGCTTCACTTCCTGTATGTCCTGTGTCTCAGAAAACGATTAACTCAATGACTGCTTGTCCACTAAATAGTTCTGAAGCCACATGTGAGGTGCAACAGGAGTATTAGCACATGTGGGTCATGATTGGAGAGAAAGCTGTGGAATAATCTGACGGAGGTCATATAAAAGGACGTAATAGAGCAGGTGTAAAGAAGGAGGTCCACTCGTGGGGGAGATGAAAGTTAGGAGCTGTCAGTAAAAAAGAGTCACTAATAGATCCAACAGGGAATTCAGATGAAATTTAATTACCCAGAAAAGTGGACAGTGTGTGGAGAATGTGGAACCTGCTTCCACACGGAGCAGTTTGAGGCAAATAGTCTGGTCCTTTAAGGGAAAGCTAGCTAAACATGTGGGGGTAAGGGATAGAAGGTTATGTTAATCTTTTATTGGGAGGCGGTATTTGTGGAGAATACACCTCAGCATGGGCCACTTGGCTGAATGGCCTGTTTCTGTGCTATAATTCCATGTTATTTCAGTCTTTTATCAGATCTTTAGGTTGAGGTGGGTCACTTTGGAAAACTGTACAAAGATACAATTACCTTTTATGTATGGTTGATGAAAACATTTTTAAAATGTATTTTGCGATTTTTGCACTGATATTTAGAACATTTTTTATAATTCTGCATTTAAAACGCCTTTCAACAGATTTGAGGTAACTGTTAACTTAATAGGAACTCAAGAAAAATGAAGCATGCGTCAAACAAAATATATTCAGACAAAGACATTGATCTCGCTTAGGTAGATTTAAACCTAAAGTGTTTCTTTTCCTGCAGTCACTTGCAAGGCTTCATTCTGCTGTCACTTTTCTTATTCATTCATGAGACGTATTTTTTAAATGTGAAGGTTGGTGGTGAACTGTCTTCCTAAAATGCTGCAGTCCATGTGCTCAAAGGAAGGGTGTTCCAGTGTTCTGACCAAGCGTTAGTGAAGGAACGGTGATACACTTCCAAGTCACATTAAAAGCAGAAAATTTTGGTATTTGTCTTTGAAGTTCAACCATGGTAAATGGATACTTCAGCATAGCAATGTACTTAGTATTTAAATTATTCACCTTGATCAGAAGCATGATGTGTCATATTCCCAAGACACAAAATAATTGTTCATATATTATGTAGTTATTATCTCTGCCTTTCTAGCTCCTCATACAACATTCAATCTCATTCCTAGCCACACTTATTCCTATCTTCTATTATTAAAATTGCATTAATTATTTTTATTCCTCGCATCTGTTATTCTGTAGGCTAAAATTACTGTATTTCCAGCACAGACTATTGATTCCTTGATATATTTCAATCCATTAGACTTGAAAGGATCAGAAACAGTTCACAATCTAAGGATGAATCCTTCCTATGTGATCATCACAAATAAGGTGCACATATGCTTCCTCAACTTGAATGGGTCTTCACTTTCACTGGTTGTAATCTACTCTTCAGAAACTGAAAAGACCAGACAATTAGTCGCATTAGGGTCTAGATTACTGAGGGCACACCCCAAACATGAATATATGAAAAAAAAGAACATCAGGATGTGACGAATGTGAAATTCGAATTCAATAAAAATGTGGAATTAAAAGTCTAGTGATGACCATAAGACCATTGTCGATTGTCATAAAATGTGGAATTAAAAGTCTAATGATGATGAAACCATTGCCGGGGCAATGTAAACTTTTGTAACAAGGCACAAGTATGGGGTGTACTTTTGGACTGCAGGTGGCAGAGCTAATGGGAATGGCCAAGTTTGACAGATATTTCTGGAATATCAAGTTCAACCAGACAGGGTTCAGTTTGGTTCTAAAGAAACATCTCTCTCCCAAAGATTGTCTCAAAGTAAGCAAGTAAAACCTGATTGATAACATTATTCATGAGTGAAGTAAAATGTCGTAACGTTTAAATATAAGCTATTCCTTTGTTGCAGTTCTGTTTAATTCTGAGCTTAAATTAAAGTTTATTTTACGATAAACGCTGTCTGCTGGTCAGTGTTTTCACTCCTGTGTTGCAGCAACATTTACTCACAATTTTCCAAAGGAAAAGTTGGGTTCTCATCCAGAATCCCATAAAAAATTGGGATTTTTGTTCTTCCACACATAACAATTGGGTGCTCTTTTAACGGAATTTAAAAAGTATCATTCTTTGTTTGCTTCGGAAGTTTTGAATCTAAAGACAGAGAGTGTGAGGAACTGTTGCTTTCAGGTGTTGATACTCAGTTTAATAGGGAAAATGGCTCCTTCAGAGGCTAAGAGTTTCCTGGATGTGGAAGAAATAGCCAGGGGTGGGTTGCAAACGATGGTTAAAACAAAACATTTGGAATTGGCAGGCAAATTGCAGTTGAATTTATCTGAAGGGATGAGGAAGACATTGCTCATCATTTAGACTTGGAAGAGATGCCAGAAACACAGTGTAGGTCATGGCAAGAATCAGTGAAATTAGCTCAAATTCAATTGGAAATGAAACGATTATCAACTCAGAAAAAAGAAAGAGAAAGTGCTTTTCAAAAGAAAATTGAAATGAGCAAACTTAATGTGCAAATGGAAATATTAGCAAGGGAAGAAAGGGAAAAGAAGGGAGAGAGAGAATATCAATTTAAAAGATTGGAGTTGAGGAAAGTCAAGAGGGAGGAGTAACCCTTCCCAGTCCAAATTCTAGTGGGGATATGTTTGAATATGTTAACGCACTGCCAAGGTTTGATGAAAAAGATGTGGAAGCATTTTTTTAATCACTTGAGCAAGTAGCCATGTGGACATCATTGGTGCAATCTAAATTAGTAGGTAGATCTAGAGAAATATTTGCATTATTGTCAGAGGAAGTGTCTAGGGATTATGATGAGGTAAGAAACATAGGGCGAAATTCTCCGCCCCCCACGACGGGTGGGAGAATAGCGGGAGGGCCTTCCCGACATTTTTCCCGCCCTCCCGCTATTCTCCCCCCCCCCCGCCGAAGTCGCGACCCGAATCGCTGCCGCCGTTTTTTTACGGCCGGCAGCGATTCTCAGCTGTTAGATGGGCCGAAGTCCCAGCCCTTTCCGCCGTTTTTACGAACGGCAAACACACCTGGTCTTGCCGTTCGTAAAAACGGCGTCACAAACTCGCTATTAATAACCATGGCACCGATTGGCACGGCCGTACCACGGCCGTGCCAAGGGTGCCATGGGCCCGCGATCGGTGCCCACCGATCGCGGGCAGCGGGCCCGATGCCCGCGCACTACTTGTCCTTCCGCCGCCCCGCAGTATCCATTCGCGGGGCGGCTGAGGGGCAACCCGGCCCGCGCATGCGCGGGTTTTGCGCAAAAACGCGATGACGTCACCCGCGCATGCGCGGGTTGGAGTCTTCCAAACTGCGCATGCGCGGCTGACGTCATATGACGCGTCAGCCGGTGCTAACTCCGGCAAGCGGGCTTAACGATTTTCGTTAAGCCCGTCTTGCCGGAGCCTACGGCGTCGGGCTGCTAGCCCCGACCGGGGACCAGAATCGGTCCCCGGTCGGGAAGGGGCGCGCTGCCGTAAAACCCGCCCGGGTTTTACGGCAGCTTTACGATTTCTCCCATTTTGGGAGAATCGCGCCCATAATTTGAAGTGCATGGGCAGGATTTTCTGTCCATTCATGGCAGCGGGATTCTCTGGTCCTGCTGCAGTGAATGGGAGAAGAGGCTGAGCACCAAACTTTCTGTCCTCGCAAGCAGCAGTAGCAGGGTGGACTCGCACAAGAGAATCCCAGCCCATATGAACTAGTGCCAGACACCTACAAACAGATGTTTAGAAATATAAGGAATTAAGAAGGTCAGAATTATATAGAATTTGAAAGAATCAAACAAAATAATTTTGACAGGAGGATAAGAGCAATAAAAATAGACCAAAAGTATGACACTCTTAGCAAAATTATTATTCTGGAGGAATTTAAAGGTTCACTTCCCACAGTAGTGAGAATTCATGTGGAAGAGCAAAGGGTTAAGAGTGCTAGACTGGCAGGAGAAATGGCAGATGATTTTGAATTAATTTGTAAATCAAGATTTGATTTTCAACATCATTTTCAGTCCATGAAGGATAGAAACTGGGGATATGAAAAATCCACAGGTAGTCAAAGCAAAGGAGATATATTTGGAGATATTACAGAGATTTTGCCTCTGGTTAAAAAATAAACTTATGAAGGTGGAAGAACGATAAAAAACTCCGATGTTTTAATTCTAATAAAGTTGGACAGACAAAGTCAAGCGATGATTGCTTAAGAAGAGTACTGGGAAGATAGACTGCTTGAAACAGGAGAAGCAAGTGAGGTTTATTAAAGTGGTAAATAAACTACGTTTCCAGCGGAAGAGGGGGAAAGACGTTTACAGCCTGTTCAGAGACTGGTTGATAAGTATATGGCAGATATTTTTGAAGACTTTATTTGTGAAGGTACGGTTTATTCTCATGTATAAGATGGAGTAGGTAAGGGAGGTAAAATCTTAATGTGTACAGGACCAAGTCAATTTTTGATGGTGAGAGATGAGGAGACAGGTAGGGCTGGATTCTCCGTTCTGGAGACTAAGTCCCCAAGCCAGCGTGAAAACGGTGGTGTTTTATGCCAGGAAAACCAGCACTAAACGGCTACCGATTCCCTGTTCCGGGGATGGTGGTGGTGGTGGGGGGGGGGGGGGGGGGGGGGGGGGGCAGCCAGGCAGCGTAGTGCTTCCACCTCCAGCTGCCGATATGGCCTGGAGAGTTGCCATGTCCGTGGCCGTTCATGCGCACAGTGGCGGCCTGCAGAGGCCGTGACATACTTCATGACAGATGCCGCTCATGGAACCAGCCCATGAAATAGACCCCCCCCCCCCACCTTCGGTCGGCTCGCATGCCCCGGACCGTCCCACCACAGTGCCCCAGCTCTGAATATGTCCACCCCTGCCCGCAGATTGGCTCTCCCCTAACTGTAGCGGTGCTGGACTGACTGAGTCCGCAGCTGCCACATTGATTTTGCGACGGGTGAGACCACACATGTCCCACACCGTCAGGAAGTTGGCGGGCGGGGATGGAACATCGCGGGGTGGGCCTCAGCCAACGTACAGAGGCCGTGGATATGGCGCACAGCGTACTCTCCGAGCATGCCGCCCTTCAGGGGGCAGAGCATCATGAAAGTGGTGCCGCCTCCAATTTCGCCATCATTGGGGATTCTCCACCCCGTTGCCGAACACGATTTTGGCGCCGGGATCGTAGAATCCAGCCCGTAGTTCAGAAGGAGTATTGCCAGAAAAGGTGGTAATATGTGGGATGAATGGTGAAGTATTCTGTTATGCAAGATAAGGTTAGAGAGTCCATTGGAAAATGATTAAGTGGTGGTCGAAATAGAGAAATTATCTTTTTCAGGGGCATGGTTTATCCTGGGTAATAATATGGCTGGATCACAGGCAGGAGTGATGTCTACTGTGGTTGAAAAGTAGGTGGAAAGTCACACAACTGAGGTGTTGGAAGAAATATTTCCTGGGGTATTTCCAGGTTGTGTGGTAACAAGATCACAAAGCCCCAGGTTGAGACAGGACGAAGAGAAATCAAGGAGTAAAAATAGGGAGGCTACAGTTCAGTTATCAGGGCCAAACTTTGACCAAATTTTTGATAAATGATACGAGCAGTTGGAGGACAAAACTGATATGAGGCTTTAAAAAATGTCGTACAGACTCGAAACAGTAACTCCCTTCTCTCGTCACAGATGCTGTCAGAACTGCTGAAGTTGATAGAGTTACAACACAAGGATTCAGAGATAAAGCAGGTGTATCAGAAAGCCAATACAGAAATAGAATCTGAATGTTATTATATTAGAAATGTATTCATGAGAAAGTGGAGATCTTTACACATTCAGGCAAATATGAATGGGCAGAATGGTCATCAAGTTATATGACTGTGGGTTGTAGAGAGGAGATGTTGCGGTAGCTTATCAGGTTCCAGGAGGGGGTAATTTAGGAATAAGGAAGACTCAGGGAAAAATACAAATTTGAAAAGGTATTTTGATAAGGAAGGAAAGCAGAAGGATGGGTTAGTAGTTATAACTCAGGGGGAAGGGATAAATCCAGAAGATTCTGATTTCATCATTCCTCAAAACAGAATAGACAATGAGGTAGTAATAAAAAATTGGGCTACATTACTGAGTTACCTTCCGGAGGGAAATTAGAGTGACCTGAAATAGCGATACAACATGGAGATAAATGTATGAGCATCCTGGGACGTACCAAGTCGATTATACATGACGTAGATGTAGGAATTTCTGTTCCAACTAAGCAACATTCATACAGACTGAAACCACCTAAGTTGGCACAAGTTCAATTGTAGGTTGAAGAGCGAAAGAAATAAACAACGGAAAGCAGAGGAGATGAATAAGAAGGTGGAAAAAATAATTCAGAGCCTGGTTCGTGAATCACTTAGAAAGTGAAGAGAACCAAATTGTTAAGATGAAGATGATGGTTGAGCAGTGTGTTTATTCTTTAAAATTTGATTGGGTGAAAAAGTTATACAATGATGTCGGAGAATTGGAGCAAGAGACATTTGAATTACAGAATCAACTAACTTTGCCACACTTCATTAGACTGATTATGGAGAAATTACTACTCAGGTATGCAATACCCCCAGATCATGGGAAAAGGTTGCAGCTACTGGAAAAAAAAGGCTTCTTTCCGGGCAGTTCTCATGATGTATTTCTTCAGCATACAATGACTTTTATACCACGTTCAATGCTGAAGAAGTACAACCTTCCCTTGGACAGTTGTTGGGACCAATTTGTAACAATGGAGGTCTAAGTTGGAGGAAATTCTGGAGAAATTGACATTTTGCTATTGAAAGAAACAGGCTGAGATGTGAACTATATAGAATACCAGCAACTTTGAAAAAAATATTTACGAGAGGACGTGTCTCCAATTTTAACAAAAACAAGCCTGGGAAATGTTAGCACATCCTGCAGACTCTAGTTCGAATCCACGAGACAGAGTTAGAGATCAAGACAAAGATGCTGAAAGTACAATTTCATGCGAGAGTCTCAAACTTCAGTAACAGCATGATGCTGATGTTCGACAACTTTTGGACCAGGCTAAAGGTTGAGAAAGAAAGGCTGAAAAGGACTATTCTGATGTTACATGCATGAATGTATGAATATAACAAGATATGTGTTTAATTTTGGAAGAGTAGTATTTAGTAATGAACAGTATATTAAGTTGAAACGGCTTTGGAGACTTCTGGTGGCATTCACAAATGGAGCAGCCGCAGCAAAGAGGCTCTCGCAGGTCCACAAGGGGGTTTTCCCGGCGGGTTTAAAAAAAAATTAAAGTCATGCGAAATCGGCCCTGTCATAATATACATCCAGGTATATGATGGTGTGCAGACAGGCAGTGATTGACACACAGGATGACCAGTGAAAACACAGAACACAGCAGCCAATCACCAGGCAGGACACGACCACTATAAAGCCAGAGGACACCAGTTTTCCCGTTCTTTTGGGATGCAGCCTCTGATACAGTCAGAGCCCATGAGCAACAACTAGAACAAACACCATGTGGTAGTAAGATAGTCTGGTCAGGATGGCCTCAGGTCTCCAGTCAAGTCACCATAGTGTCAACCCACAGTTAAAGCATGTATTATAGTTAAGTGTTCAATAAAATCGAGTTGCATTTCTTCAAGTGATGGAAGACTGTCTCTCTCACCATTGCAGTAAACGCAGTCCTCGTAGACCCAGCTTACCCAACACATCAGGCCCTGCCTCCCTCGCCCTGCCCAGGAGCCAAAGCTCCGTTCCACGGAGCTGAAGAGAAATAAAAAGAGGAGAGACTGGTCCTGGTCAGCTGATCACGTGGAGGAAGAATGGGGATCGCAAGAAAAAACTACCTGAATGTCGGAGCACGGAGAGGATAAGGCAAAAAATAATAATTTTTTCATTCAACTTCTCTTTTTCCTCTCCTGAAAATTTAAAACACGTTTTTAAAAAAAAACTTTTAAAAAAAAAAATTCCTTTATATAAAAAAAAATTGTTTGTAAAAGGAGAAAAAAACTTCGGGGTTTTTTTTCCTTTGGGGGGGGAAAAAATTTATTTTTCGCACAAAAACCCAAGAGAAAAAGAAAAAGGTACATAACAGAAATATGCCTGCAAATAATAATAAATCGGGGAGACGGCGAGATGTAAAAAGGAGCAGCAGCAAAGGCGAAGGAGAAAAGCAGGAGCTGCGGCCGCGCAGGCAGACGACCCCACGGGATGAGGAGGACGTTCAGGCGAACTAGGAAGCGGAAAAGCTGGCGAGCCGAGCAGCGGAGCAGGAACAGGATGCGGCGACCATAACCCCCACCCCCCACACAGGGGGAGGAATGGAGGGCGTGCTGCAAATGGAAATAAACGCCATAAAGGAGGAGATAAAATCGGAGATAAACGCCATGAGGGAGGCACTCAGGACGGAGCTCCACACAATGATGAAGGAGATGTTGGCGGAGAAAACGGACAAAATGCTGCGAACCATCGATGGCCTGGAAAGGAAGGTGGAGGCGCAGGAGGAAACGATTCAGGAGTTGGAGAGGGCCGCCTCGGACCAGAGCGACAGGATGGAAACTCAGGAAACCGAGGCGAAAAGGCTGGTAACGACCCAGGGGAGCCTAAGAGGGAAAGTGGAGGACCAGGAAAATAGGTCCAGATGGCAGAATGTTAAAATAGTGGGTCTGCCAGAGGGGATGGAGGGCAGAGACCCAACAGGCTACGTCACCCAAATTCTGGGCAAGCTAGTGGGAAGGGAGAAATTTCCAAACCCTCCAGAAATCGACAGGACGCACAGGTCGCTCCGCCCCAGGCCCAAAGCCGGGGAACAGCCTAGAGCGATTATCGTGGAGCTGCACAGGTTCCAAACTGGGAAAAAAATCCTAAGTCGGCAAACGAAATCGAGCCCGTGGGAAGGGAAGATCATAAGGGTGTACCAGGGCATTGGGGCGGCCTGGCCAAACGAAGGGCTGAATTCAACAGGGCCAAATCAGCACTCTACAAAAGTCATGTGAAATTTGGGATGTTATTCCCGACCAAACTCTGGGTAACATTTGAGGGGAAGGAGCTGTTTTGTAACACCCCAGCAGCAGTGGAGGAGTTCGTTAGAGCAATCAAACTGGGAGAGAGACAGCCGCAACGGCCATCATGAAAGCGACGGGGATGGAAAACAAAGGAAGAATCGGAACAAAGAGCGGAGGGCAGACAGCAAGCAGAGACAATAAGATCACGAACTGTACACACACAGGGGGAGGACAGAGGAACAGGGACTATGGGGGGGGGAGGAGTCGGGGAGAGAGCGCAGAACAAAAGAGAAACAAAGAGAAGGGCGAGGTAGATGAGCAGCACGATCAAAGGCCTCGGAGGGCATGGAGCAAGGCGAGGAACCAAGGTGGTGCCACAATCAGCCACTCGGGAGGGCTTCAAGTCGAAGGGAGACCCTGGAGTGCATTGGTGCAGCCATGTGGCGTACACATAGCAGGCGGCCATGTTGGGTGTCCCCTCGACAAAAGGAAACCCTAGAGCCCTGGGGGCTGACCTCATGGCGAGAGCAGCCACCGCGGCCATTTTGGACGGCCCCTAATGAAGGGAAACCCTGGAGTGCAGGGGCGCATCCACCAGATAAGTATGGGTGATCCCGCAGGACCGGGGGGTCGAAAACCCCTCATCAAGATTGTCACCTGGAACGTAAGGGGATTCAATGGCCCGGTGAAACGATCCAGAGTCCTCTCCCACCTAAGAAGCCTAAAAGCAGACATAGTCTATCTGCAAGAGACGCACCTGAGGGAGACGAACCGACTGCTGGTAAGGAAGGGCTGAGTGGGACAGACATACCACTCATGCTACGGGACGAGGGCTAGGAGGGTAGCAATGTTAATTAGCAAGAGGACGAGGTTTACGGAAACCAAGACAGTTACGGTACGTCATGGTCAGTGGTGTCCTGGAAGGGGCACCGGTCGTACTAGTAAATGTGTATGCTCCCAACTGGGATGACTCACAATTCATAAAGAAGACCACGGCAGAAATCCCCGACCTTGACACACACCAACTGATCATGGGGGGCGACTTCAACTGTGTACAGGACCCACTGACCAACCGATCAAACCCCAGAGCAGGGAAAAAGACTGGCATGGCTAGGGAACTAGGAGCATTTATGGAGCAGATGGGGACGGTGGACCCATGGAGGTTGCTGCACCTGGGAGAGAAGGAATTTTCAAATTTCTCACAAGTACACAAGGTATACACCCGTATCAACTTCTTTGCAGTGAGGAAATCGGTGCTTCCAGGGATCACAGGAATGGAGTACTCCACGTTCGTTATCTCTGACCACGCTCCACACTATATGGATGTGAGGTTGGAGACAGGATGTGCCCAGCGCCCCATATGGAGGCTGGACACGGACCTCCTGGCTGACAAGGCCTTCTGTCAAAAAGCATTGCGGGCCAAAGCCGGCTACGTTATTAACAACCAAAATGGGGAGGTCTCACCCTCCATGTTCTGGGAGGCACTGAAGGCCATGATTAGAGGAGAGATCATAGCCTGCAAGGCAAGCAGAGATGGGGAAGAGAGGGTGGCCAGGCAACAATTGGTGGACTCCATCCTGGAAGTCGACAGAAAATACTCCAAGGCCCCGACTGTAGAGCTGCTGGTGGAGAGAAAAAAGCTGCAAATGGACGTTAACCTGCTATCCACTAGGAAAGCAGTGAACCAACTCCGCCAGACATGGGGGACCTTCTACGAACACAGAGACGAGGCTGGCTGCCTATTGGCTCACCAGCTGAGAAAGCAGGCAGCCACAAGGTGTCTTGTTATGCTCTTGGCGTAGCATAAGCGGCTTCCTTGATGTGCACTCTGACAAAGGAAGGTTCAGACGTGGAGATAACTTCAACACGTTTATTGAACTATTTACAATCTCCTACTCGGGTTCGCCACTACTGTTAATCCTTCTATAGCTACTCAGACTGACTAACCAGTCTGCTACAATCCACGTGGTGAGTGTAATGTTGAATCAACCCTGTGTCTTTACTCACTGAGTGTCTCCACTGGAAAGAGGAAGATCATGTGTGCTGTGTCTTTTATATATGTGTTGGTGTAATGCCCCCCTGTGGTAGTGTCACCTCTGCGTGTATCGTGAATGCCCATTGGTCGTGTCCTATCTTACTGACCTATTGGTTGAGTGTCTGTGTGTCATGTCTCTGATGCTCCCTCTAGGGTCTAGCTAGTTTACGTGTACCTACATTAACCCCTTGTGTGTCTACAGTGATGCATATCACCACACAAGGGAAAAAGCACAGGTAGAAGATTGCAGAGGCTGGTAACAGAACCAAAGGAGGTAAATTGAGCATTTGAGACCTTCTACCGGGAACTGTACACCTCCGAGTCCCCAACGGGGGCGCAGGGATGAAACAGTTCCTAGACAGCCTGGAACTACCAGTTGTGGGGAAAGACAAACGGGGGGAGCTGGAAGCACCAATAGACCTGGGAGAAATCATGGAGAGCATCAGCTCCATGCAGGTGGGGAAGGCACCGGGACCCGACGAGATCCCGGCGGACTTCGACAAAACCTTTGTACCAGTCCTGGCCCCACACTTAAGGGACATGTTCGCGGACTCACTGGCAAGGGGCATCCTGCCCCCCATGCTAGCGTAGGCCTCAATTTCGCTGTACCCAAAAAAGATAAAGACCCGACGGAATGCGGATCAGACAGACCCATTTCACTGCTGAACGTGGGTGTGAAAATACTCGCAAAGGTCCTGGCCAAAAGGCTGGATGGCTGTGTACCAGAGGTGCTTGCAGAAGACCAAATGGGCTTTGTCAAGGGTAGGCAGCTGACAGCGAACATCAGGTGGCTGCTGAACGTAATAATGACCCCCTCTGGGGAGAGAACATCAGAGGTGATCATCTCCCTGGACGCAGAAAAGGCCTTCGACAGAGTCGAATGGAAATACCTCCTCGAGGTACTGGAATGGTTTGGGCTAGGAGTGGGATTCACCGCCTGGGTGAGGCTCCTGTGCAATGCTCCCAAAGCAAGTGTCCGAACGAACACCACCAGCTCTGAATACTTTCAGCTACGGAGAGGAACAAGACAGGGCTGTCCCCTGTCCCCACTCTTGTTCGCGCTAGCGATCGAACCCCTGGCGATAGCCCTGTGGAACGCGAAATGCTGGAAGGGAATCCGGAGAGGAGACAGAGAGCACAGAGTCTCACCCTATGCAGATGACCTGCTTCTCTATGTCTTGAAGCCACAGGAGGGACTGAAGGTAATACTGCAAATACTGAAAGTGTTTGGAACCTTCTCGGGCTACAAACTTAACCTGGGCATAAGCGAGTAATTCCCAGTGAACCCAAACGGGGGAGCGACAGAGCTGGAGGGGCTCCGTTCAAAACAGCCCAGAACAGATTCCACTACCTGGGGATCCAGATAGCCAGAGACTGGACACAGATCCACAAGTGGAACCTGACCAGCCTGGTGGAGGAAATAAGAAGCGACCTTCAAAGGTGGGGCTCACTCCCACTCTCTCTGGCAGGGAGAGTGCAGAAGATCAAGATGAACATACTGCCAAGGTTCCTATTCCTGCTTAGATCCATTCCGATCTTCATCCCCAAGGCCTTTTTCCAAAATGTAGACAGTCTAACCATGGCGATTGTGTGCGGGGGTAAGAACCCGAGAATTCCCAAACAGACACTGCAAAAAGGAAAATCAAAGGTGGCTTGGACTTACAAAACCTACAATACCCTCATGGGTGGTCAGTGATCTTTTAAATCTTTCGAACGGGGCTGGGTACTTTCCTGTAACAATCTCCCTGAGTTTGCTATCCTGTTTTTGGGCTGCGACTAAATCCTCAATATTAGTCTGTGGTATCTGTACTGCACTAACTGGGGCGCTTTCTGGGGCGCATTCGGGGGGGGGGGTTCCAAAAGTAACCACATCTGGAACCTGCTTTCGCCAATGCGTCTGCTTTCACGTTCCCTGGTGGGGAAGAACGGTGGTGACGTCTAACTTTTATTATCCCGAAAGTCCTGTCCTTTGCCTTCTCTAAAATATGTCGGAGTAATGGGGCTGATGGGAGGGGCTTACCGTCTGCGGAAACAAAACCTCTTGTCTTCCACAGGGGTAGGAACTCAGTTAAACTGTTGCAGACATATAGACTATCCGAATATATAGCTGCCGGGCTGGGGAAAGAACCTGGGTGGTCCACCATATATGCGATTGCAGCTAGTTCTGCTGCCTGCGCGCCTAAGTGACCTGGAAGTTGCAATACGATCTCTTCAAGGGCGTGGCCCTGCGCGTCCTCCACGTATATACCGCATTAGCTGCTCTTGCCGTTCCTGAATGAGCACGGCCGAGAGGGTCAGATCTGTACTTGCTACCTCAATGACATAGGGGGAAAGCGGGTCTGGAACTTGGAGTGCGGGGGCTGCGATAAGGGCTCTTTTTAAATCGTCCACAGCATCCGTATGCTGCGGAAGCCATTCCCAAGGGGCTCCTTTCTTAAGGAGGTCTGAAAGGGGGGCTGCCTTTGTCGCGAAACCGTCAATATGGCTCCGAGAGTAGCCAACCGGTCCTAAAAATGACCGGAGGGCTGTAACATTTTGGGGAAGGGGCAATTTGACGATCGAGTCAATTCTTTTGTACTCGATCTCGCGTTTGCCATGCGTGATGATTGTACCCAAATACATCACTTTACTCTCCAATATTTGGGCATTTCTGGGGTTCACTTTACATCCAATTGTTTGTAGTCGTTCCAGGAGTTCAGACAGAAATGTGATGTGCTCTGCCTTGGTGTCTGTCTGCAGTAGTAGATCGTCCACATACTGGACCAGACATTCGGGTCGGGAAAATTTTGATAATTCATCTGCCAGCTGTCGGTGGAAAATGGAGGGGGAGTTGTGGAATCCTTGTGGAAGGCATGTCCACGTGTACTGCTGACCTTTAAAAGTGAATGCGAATTTGTACTGGCACACCTTCGCCAATGGGATGGACCAGAAGCAGTTGCTGATGTCCAAAACTGTAAAGAATCGTGAATTGATCATGCTTGAGCATGGTCTTGGGACTTGTGGCTACCGTGGGGGCTACTGCGGGGGTGACTTTATTGATTTCCCGATAATCGATGGTCAGTCGCCATGATCCATCGGGCTTCCTCACTGGCCAAATCGGGGCATCATTAGTTGAGGCTACTGATCGGAGTACGCCCTGCTCAAATAAGCTATCTATAACTTTTGAGATTTCTCCCTCTGCCTCCTGGGGAAATCCATATTGCCGTTGGGGTCTAGGGTCAGGTCTTGTAATTTGAACCGATCCAGTCATTCTGCCGCAGTCATGCCGTGACTGGCAAATGCAGATCTGTTGTCTTTCAAAACTGCCCTAACCTGTTTGTCTGTGGAGAGTGTGGTTGGATCAAAACAATACTCTCCCACTGCGCTAATCCTGTTTTTGTACTCACCTACTGTGAGCGCTGCAGGGGCTCTTTCTGACCTTGCCATTCGCCAGACACACTGATTGACTGGGTCGAACGACAGGCTGTGTGCATTCATAAAATCGATGCCTAGTATGTGTTCTGCTGTGTGGGGCAAATCTACTAAAACAATGGGGTGCCTGGTGGTAATGGTCCCTAGCTGAATGGGTACAGGGGCTGTAATGTGTCCCTGCTGTGAGTGGCCTGTAAAGCCGCTGAGTGTGATTGTGGCTGTAGTGGGCCACGTGTCCTTTTGATACATATTGGAGGAGTTTATGGTCGTGCGGGACCCTCCTGTGTCCAAGAGTAATTCTATGGGCTGTCCCTGTATCTTTGCTATGACTACCGATCGTCCGGACCTGTCCCAAAGTGTGTCACAGACCCAAGTGGGAGAGCCTGAACACCGTCAGTCCGTTCCGTCCACATTTGTCTGTCCTGAATGAGTCCCTATACTGTGAATGGGCTTTGCTCTATTTCTGTTCAGAGTGCCTGTCTGTTGGCCTCTCTGAGATTTCTACGGGGCGTTGCACTCTCTTGCAAAATGTCCTAACTTCCACAGTTAAAACATTCTTGCGGCTTCTGTGGGGGGTTGTTCTTTCCTTCATTCACCCAGGCGGGGTTTTGGTGCGCTCTGACTGCCTGAATATCAGCCTCTGCCTGCTGATCTTCGGGTTTCCTAGCTGTGGACTTACTATGAACAGATTGCTCCCAAGCGCGGGACAACCTTTTCAGTACCCATTTCTCATTATGCGCGTCTTCCGATGGGTCATAATTCCCACACACTTTCTGTCCTGCCTCTGTGGCATGGGAGATAAGGGTGCGGGTCCATTTAGCCATGTTGTCTGGGGTTAGATGGGCGCGATCTAAGTTCCCAAATACTGCCGTGAAATGTATCCACAGCCTTCCTGCAAATGCTGTGGGGTGCTCGGTCTTCTTTTGCCTACACTTGTTTAGGCCTTCTACGGGGTCACCTCTGTTATATCCTATCGCATCGAGGATCGATGTGTGTATCTCTTCTAGGGTGCCTCCTCCAACGTTCTGTGGGTCTGGAAGGGCTGCTACCACTGAAGGGTCTAAACTTAAAACGGTGAGCTTCACCTGCTCATGCTCGTCCAGGCCGTACATGGTCGCCTGCTGTTTTACTCTCGCGAAGAATTGGTGGGGGTCTGAGGTGGGAAGGAACGGTGTGATTTTGGCACACGCGTCCCGTAATTGGGTCACGGTTAAGGGGTGGTGTAAGTGAAATCTGGTGCGCCGTCTGCGGATGCTTTGCGTTGGGTGGTGACTGGATTCATGGGGGCTGGTGCTATCTGTTCTGTGGGGTGTTGGGGTGCTTTCCTCTTCTGCTGCGTTTCTAGCGCACATGTTCCCTGAACATATCGCTGTGCTGTCTCGTTCAATTCCTGCCAATCTGGGCCATTTTCTTCATCTAATTGTGTTCCAAATGTGGTTTGGAACCCATTTTGAACAGAAAGCAGAGATTGTAGTTCCGCAATCTGCTTTCAGCATTTAGCGTGGTCCACTGAGCTTTGCCTTTGCTCAGTGGTGGCAGCATGGAGTGCTCTTAAAGCTGCCTTGAGGTTGCTGCATTGCTTTTGCAAAGCCTCTACCTGCTTCTTGGTTTCCTCTCTTATCAAGACTGCGCGCTGCATATCCTGATAGGCCTTTGCGTACTGTGTTTGGGAGCTGCTTAAGTGCGCCAGACAAGACTGGTGCGCCCTCTTGGCATCATCCACCTCTACATCTTTTGCTGCAAGCCTCCGTCTCAACTCTATATTCTCTCTTTCGACATCACTGACGTCCACTTTCCTCATTCTATTCCTTTCCTCTAAATCTGCGCGGAGCGTCCTGACGACCTCCTCTGTGCCTCGCAATTGTGCCAAGCAGGACACGATTGCCATTGGCTTACGTGCTTTACTCAAACTCTTTTTATGTATCTCACACAGGTTCTCCCACCAAGTATGTCCTATACTCCCGGGACCTATTTCCTCATTCGAACAGAATTCGCTCCAAAGGGGCCATCCTTTCCGTTTGAGGTATTTTCTGATCTCGAGTTCCCAAACGGGACACTGTCCTACTCTGCTGCTGGTCACTGCGACCACGAATTCCTGGGGGTGCATGAGGCGTTCCATTGCCTGCATGGCCATCTCTCCTATCTCAATGCTCTCTCTTAAATTTAGAACAAGGGATGCTAAGGCGGTGTTATAAATACGGGTACGGCTTTCGCTAATTTCCGAAGTATAAACACCCGACAGTTTTTCGCCACAAATCTCTCGGTTTTACCTTATATCCCTGTTAGTTACGCATGCAAAAACACACTTCTGAATTGTGAGGATTGATGTGAACTACTGGAACATTTGTGGTTTTTCCTTTTCCCAATTGGATTTCTGATTCAAATTGCTGGGTTCTCTCGGAGTGGGGGGGCCACTTCTAGTCGAGTCCCGTCAGAGGTCGCTACTAAATGTTGCTCGTTCTGGTGAGTGTTCTTTACACTCAATTGGCTCTGTTTTATTCCTTAGCTCTAGAGCCGCCAGGTATCTTTATGATACCACCACGAGGTTCAAGTTCAAGTTCAGATCAATGACTCAATACACCAATTAGTAAGGTTCAAAACAAGACACGTTTATTAATACACAGTTATTCGCTACTCATGCAGATAATACTAAAAGACTAAACTATTCCTACCACTAATAGGGCAATACTTATCTGGGTAAGGGAACCCGCCTGATCAGGGAACAGTGGCCTCTTGCTCTGTACTGGATCTGCAGGCTTCCAGCTGGTATGGACTAAGGGATCAGGAGTGTCTATCTCGTAGCGTGCGTAGTATGACACTTACTTGGTGGTGCAGCAATTGGCCAGGCCTCTCCTCCTTACGGTCAAGTTCTTCAAGAGCTGCTAAGATGTTCTGCTGGGAGGGCCGGCTAAGAGAGCGAACTGAACTTGGGACCTGACTTTTATAGGTCCCAGGGGCTTCGCGCCCTTTTGGGCGTACCCCGGGCTTACTGTCAATCGATTGGATCTCATACCAATCGATTGGTATGAATCCCCCCAATACTGAGGCTGTCCCTCGATCGCGGGGCGGTTCTTCCTGGCTTGTTTGTCTCCTTTGTTTCAGAATCCCGTTGGCGCCGAGAAGTCTGACCTGCTATAGAATGTCCCAAATGTAGCTAATCGTTGTATCCATTGTTCCCGGGGATCGCTTCATTAATATGCAAACTGCTGGTTTCGGTGCTGTCTGCTTTCTTTGAAGACAGAATACACAGGGAGATTCTGCCACCTGCTTTTCTTTCTTAAAGTGTCCAATTTTCCCTGCGTGCTTTGTAAATCACCATTTTGAGTCGGGAAGTGGCCAACTTCGGTGGCTACAGACACCTCTTCCTGGAGGTGGAGGATAAATGTGCGCCATGCCAGAGGGGCCCGACCAACCACACCCACATGTTTTGGGCTTGTCCCAAGCTTGCTGGGTTCTGGACAGCCTTCTCCGAGGCAATGTCCAAGGTTGTGGGGGTGAGGGTGAAGCCATGCCCAATAGAGCAATCTTCGGAGTATCAGAGCAGCCAGTGTTACACATGGGGAAGGGGGCCAACACCCTCGCTTTCGCTTCCCTAGTCGCACGCCGGAGAATCCTGCTTGGCTGACAATCGGCAGCACCACCCACAGCTGCAGACTGGCTTGCTGACCTTTCGGAATTTCTCCACCTGGAGAAGTACGTCACCTGAGGGCCGAGAAAGGCTTCCTGGATACTTGGGGGCAGTTTGTCGGTCTGTTCCAAAACCTGTTCGAGGCCAGCAACAGGGAGTAGCCCAATAAGAATGGAAAAAACCCACTAAGATAGATAAGGTACCAAAAGACTGCGCAACCCGGCGGGTGGCAGAAGGAAGGTGGGGAAACCACGCGAGATGAGGGGGGTCCCATTCTGTCCGGAAAATAAAATAAAAGCACAGTCAAAGCCGGGGAGGGGGGAAGGGAGAGGCGGGGGGAGGGGGGGGGGAGGAACCATAGAACCATCCATAGGGCAACGAAATACACATAGGGTCAGTTAAACAAAGGACAAACTAAACCTCTCTGTATAATAAAATAAATTAGCGCAGGCTAGAAAAATGTGATGTGCATATATACAACTGTTTATACATATGAGAAATGCCAATAAAAAGATTTAAAACAAAAAAAGTTGAAATAGCGTTGAAAAATGAAGCCAACTTTTCATATCGCTGGTTAATTTTTGCTTTAAGGGGGGAGGTGTGAGAAATATTCATATTAATTTTGTATTTTGCATTTCTGATCTTTTTACAGGGGCAATATAATCTTTGGTAACAAGACACAAGTATGTGGTGGATCTTTGGATTGTAGATGGCATAGTTAATGGGAGAGGCCAGGTTTGGCAGTTTCTTCTGGACAACCAAGCTGGACAGACAGGGTTCAGTTTGGTTCCATAGAAATATCTCTCTCCCTATGACTGTCACAAGATAAGCAAATAAAACCTGATTGTTTGCATTATTCACGAGTAATATTTTAATATAAACAAATTTGCTTCATTGGAGGCAGGGTTAGAAAACATGGAAAATATTGTAACTGCTAAGTGTCAGAGAGTGATGGAAGCAGGGTAAATATATATTTTTAAGGAGGGGTATGATATGCATAAGGCAAGTTTGTACATAATGTTAAGAATGACCTCTGACCACTCGGTGGCATTGTAAACCCATCACGTGACCAGAGGCTGGTTTAGCTCACTCGGCTAAATCGCTGGCTTTTAAAGCAGACCAAGGCAGGCCAGCAGCACGGTTCGATTCCCGTATCAGCCTCTCCGGACAGGCGCCGGAATGTGACGACTAGGGGCTTTTCACGGTAACTTCATTGAAACCTACTCGTGACAATAAGCGATTTTCATTTCATGTGGTCTGGGAGAGTTGGGAGTAGGTCATGATGGAGGATGGATATATTTGCAGTAGTTCCATAATAGTTGATGAGCGTTAATCATTTACTCTTTTATTTATCCTAGTTATCTCATCACGCAGTTGTTCTACAATAAATTATTTAGCCTATATGTTCTGTAGTTCATCATTCACTTCGGCCAGTCTACAGAACATGACAAGGGATAGGTAGATTTCTGACTAACAACAGATCAAAGGTTATCGAGGTAGACGGAATGTGGAGTTTAGGCATCAATCAGATAAACCATGATCTTTTTGAATGGTGACCCAGGCTCGAGAGGCCGAATAGTCTACTCCTGCTCCGAATTTGTACATTTGTATGCTCCTATTAGTGCTTATCCAAAGAGTATTATTCAGGTGAATATAATGCAGGCTAACGTTGCTGCACTAATTGTGAAAAATAGTAATGATATAACATAACTAACTCCTCAATGCAACTGGACCTATTTCAGGACATTGGCAGAGACCTATGTTTATACATGAGGATCCTTTACGGAATCATTTGTATGTAATGTTCAATATCCTTTTGATTCGGGATGTGATGCAGCACAAACAATTGCATTATGAATCCATGTACAAAGTAAACTTGTTCATCATGCTTCTCCAAAATAAATATCGATGAGTTTTATAAACTTCCGACAGATCTATTAAAAGCAAAGCTAGTTGCATCTGTATTTTTCTTAGTGCAGTAATGTCATCACGGCTATAGAAAGTGCTTTTCACCTGCAGCAATAGGAGTTGTCATCATGCATTGAAATTGATTGCTTTCTTCAGCCTTTGCTGCAGGGCTCCCATGAGAATGATGGGCGATTGATTTTCAGTAGGATGAAAAGGTTAACTAGAAACACACAATGAACTAATTCCATTTGTGTAAAATTTCATTGACTTATTATAATATCCATTTATATCAAACAAACCTAATTTAGAAAGGTTACAATTATTGGTTCAAGGTTATTTGATCATTGTATTCATATAATTATCACCATACGTTATAACACAGGATTGTGGAATAATCCTCTTATTTTTCTCACAGATACGACACAGACAGTTCAAGACATTGGAAATCTTCAGACCATTGGTATCTTTTTGGATGGTGAATGTTGCTGATTACGTAGTTTAATAACCTTATCAAAGTGATTGTGAATTGTAAAGTTTTGAATTTGTTTTACTTCCATTCTTTGTGTAAATCAATATAGTACCTTGCTTTCTGCAAGATTTTAGCAAACAATATAGTAGACATCAGTGATGTGAAAGCGGGGCTAATTCTTTCAAATAGATGTAAAATTATTCCAATTTGATCCTTTAGATGTGCAACTCTAATTGCTGCCCTGAATTAACACCATAACAATTTTATTTGAATCATTTAATTTATAGTATATTATATCATATGTTATTGGGAAACCCTTTAAGCAACTAATGCAAGTCAGAGTACAAAATCATGACAGTAAAGTGCTCTGTATTGCACTGACTAAATTGAATATGACAACGATGTAATATGATAGAATTTTTCATCAAGATGGAGAGTGAAGTAGTTGATTCTGAGACTAGGGTCCTGAATCTTAATAAAGGAAACTACGATGATTTGAGGTGAGTTGGCTTTGATCGATTGGGGAATGTTACTTAAAGGAATGGCAATCGATAGGAAATGACGCACATTCAAGGAGTGCAAGGGGGAAGAGCAACAATTGTTTATTCCTGCCTGGTACAAAAGTAAAACAGGAGAGGTGGCCAATCCATGGCTTACAAGGGAAATTAGAGATAGCATTAGGTCCAAGGAAGAAGAATACAAATTGGCCAATGAGAACAACAGGTTGAGTATTGGGAACAGTTTAGAATTCGGCAAAGAAGAAACAAGGAATTGATTAAGAAGGGGAAAATAGAGTATGAGAGTAAGCTTGTAGGGAACACAAAAACAGACTGTAAAAGTTTCTATAGGTACGGGAAGAGAAAAAGATTGATGAAGACAAATGTAGGTCTCTTACAGTCAGAAACAGGGGAATGTATAATAGGGACAAAGAAATGGTTGAGTAACTAAATAGATACTTCGATTCTGTATTCACAAATGAGGACACAAATCGGATATCAGAAATGTTGGGGAATGCAGGGTTTATTGAGAGGGAGGAACTGTCGAAGATCAAAATTAGTAGAGAAATCGTGTTGGGGAAATTGATGGGATTCAAGGCTGATACATCCATAGATCCTGATAATGTACATCCCAGAGTACCTAAGTGGTCTTCCTGGTGGTCAGCTTCCAGGATTCTGCAGACTCTGGAACTGTTGCAGCAGATTGGAGGGTAGCTATTGTAACTCCACTATTTAAAAAGGGCGATAGAAAGAAAACAGGTAATTATAGAGCAGTAAGCCTGATGTCAGTAGGAGGAAAATTCTAGAATCTATTCGCAAAGTTTTTATAGCTGAGAACTTAGTAAACAGTGGCAGAATTGGCAGAGTCAGCATGGATTTATGAAGGGGAAATCATGCTTGACAAATCTACTAGAATTCTTTGAGGGTGGGAGGGCAGCACGGTGGCTCAGTGGTTAGCACTGATGCCTCATGGTGCCGAGGTTACAGGTTTGATCCTGGCTCTGGATCACTGTCCGTGTTTGCACATTGTCTCTGTGTTTGCGTGGGTTTTGCCCCCACAACCCAAAGATAGGCAGGATAGGTGGATTGGCCATGCTAAATTGCCCCTTAATTGGAAAAAATGAATTGGGTGCTCTAAATTTTTTTTTTTTAATTCTTCGAGGATATAAATAGTAAGTTGACGGGGGGAGCCAGTGGATGCGGTACACTAGACTTTCAGAAAGCTTTTGACAAAGTCCTCCATGAGAGATTAGCGTGTAAAATTAAAATGCATGGGATTAGGGGTAGTGCATTGAGATGGATAGAAAACTGGTTGGCAGACAGGAAACAAAGAGTAGGAATTAAGGCAGTGATTAGTGGGGTACCACAGGGATCGGTGTTAGGATCCCAGCTATTCACAATATATATTAATGATTTAGATGAAGGAAGAAAATGTAATTTCTGCAAATTTGCAGATGACACCAAGTTGGGTGGGAGGGTGAGCTGTGAGGAGAATGCAGAGATCCTTCAGTGTGATTTGGACAAGTTGGGTAAGTGGACAAGAATGGCAGGTGCAGTATAATTTGGATAAATGCGAGGTTATCCATTTTGGTAGCAAAAACAAAAAGACAAACTATTGTCTGAATGGCCAAAAATTAGGAGAGGGTACTCTGCAACGAGACCCACGTGACCTATACCAATCACATATTTCAATTAAGATGCCCCTTAATTGAAATATGTGCAAAAATAAAGGCTGCAGGCAAAAGTTTTATGTATTGGGTTCAGAATGTTTAAGAATACAATCATAGAAAATTGTTAATTTTAATGTAAATCATTAAGTAAGCTGTCAAAGGTGCAGAAAAATAATTTCACATCTTTGTGAGGAGAAGTTTTTAAAATTGGAAAATCCGTATAAACACAAGGAATATGAGTAGAATTCTGTTGCACTTATAATTTTATCTGGTAATTTAATTTTAATGTTTAGAGCCACTGTGACTTTGCAAATTTGCATGATCTACACTTCTGCACCTTGGAAAAGAACTATATTAATTCAGTGGAGGTTTTGCAAAATGAGCAGAGAAATTCAGGAAATTCAAGTAAAAATGGACAGGAGTCACTTGTGCTCAAATCTCCTTGCACTTCCACACCAAGAATTGTCATTAAACGCACTTGTGTCATCGTCTTTGGACCTATGCAGTGTTGCAGGCATCAAAGTTTGACTTAAGCCTTTTTTACAAATGATTTTTGGACAGCTGTAAGTGGGAAATGTTTTGCTGACATGCTGGTGGCACTTTATACCCTATGGCATTTCTGATAGGCAAAACTGGTGGCAGAGGAAGCATTTGCCTCAAATGAGCAGATACTTAATTGAAACTTTAATTGGGGGGCATGTCGACCTTGCATGCCATTTCCTGCTGTTCTAGCGCACAGATGTTAGATGTTGATAACGTTCGTTTAGAATGGATGCCAGGATTGTTAGTCAGCAGGGTATAGGTCATGAAAAGCATCCCACAGTATGAAGATATGTGCACTTCATTAATTTCTTCACTTCGAAGCAATTTTCTGTTGAAACTTCGATTCTTATGAATTTTTATGACAACTGCTGTAAAATATTTACTCACCCCGGTAGTATTACAAGGATTATTGAGAATTGCCCAATTAATAGAATTATTACAGTGCAGAAGGAGACAATCCTCTGAAAGAACATCCCACCCAGGCCCACTTCCCCACCCCATTCCCACAACCCCGTAAACCCACCTTTCATTGGACACTAAAGTGCAATTTAGCATGGCCAATAACCTGCACATCTTTGGAGTATGGGAGGAAACCCACACACACACAGGGAGAAAATGCAAACTCAACACAGACACCCAACATTAGTCACCCAAGGCTGAAATTGAACCCAGGTCCCTGGTACTGTGAAGCAGCAGTGCTAATTGTACCACACTCACGCTATGAAAAATGAGAAGAACCTGTAGAATGATGCCACGCAAATTAGGCAACTGCATGTCTGTACTACCTACCAAGACCTGAGCGTCCATATTTTCAGGCAGACATTGCCAGATCTCACTTCAACAGATGGTTAATACCTATGCGTCCTTATCTCCTCACAAAATGTTGCCAGAGCAGGATTAATATTAGTACCTCAGATTGTGAATGCAAGTCTAGCTACATTACACTTCCAGGCAAAACTCCAATTATTGTGTGTCATGCTGTAATGATGCTTTCGTAAAGAATGCATGCCAGAGTCAGGATGATCTGTAACCCCCTAATTAGATTGCATCTGCCAACCAACGATCATCTGGAGGTCCTAATGCTCGTCCCTGGCAGTGATCATGGCATGCAAACTTCCCATGTCTGTCTGAGTAGAGAGGTAAATGTTTAAGAGTCCGCCTTGTTTATTTCTTTTGTTCCCATTTCTTTCATGTTATTTTATTATTTTGGTCTGTGGACCCAGAATCGGAATGCGTCGTTAAGTAGAAGACTCAAGGTTGAAGCAGCCGGCTTGCCAAGACACTGTTTTCCCAGGTTTTGTCTTTAGACAGACTCCTCGGTACCGAGTGGATCTTCGGAACCAGGGGTGTCATTCTTTGCCTTGTGCTGCTAGTAGCGGAGTTCCCAGTGAGCCGTAAAATCCCATGTTAGTGAAGAAAACAGGTTTGGCACCCTGTTTACAATGCTCTGCACCCCCCCCCCCCCCCCCTTCCGGTCCTCTGGGCCAAGAATCACATGGGTGAGAATTACTACAGGTTTGCATAAGTGTGGCTGTGATGTGGTGGACCTCACAGTGGGCCAAGGGGGTAACTTCACATGCAAGCTCACCTCCAAGCTGCACACAATCCTGACTTGGAACTATATCACTGTTCTTTCACTGTCACTGGATTGAAATCCTGGAGCTCTCTCTCTAACAACACAGTGGGTGTACCTACACCACATGGACTGCAGTGGTTCAAGAAGGCAGTTCATCACCAGTGTCTCAGGGCAACTAGGGATGGGTAATAAAAATGCTGGGCGAGTCAATGGTGCCCTTGTCTCATCAAATTATTTTTTTAAAAAGCATGCTTTTAACAAAGCCTTGCCATGTTTGCCATCCTATCCCAAATTGGCTTTGTGGCAGAAGGCAGAGAGAGTCGTGGTCGAAGGTTGTTTTTGTGATGGTTAACCTGTGTCCAGTGATGTACTGCAGGGATCGGTGTTGGGTCCCTTGCTGCTTTGTAGTGTACAATAATGATCTTGACGTGAATGTGGGAGAGTTGATCAGTAAGTTTGCAGATGTCATGAAAACTGGAGGTGTGGTAAAGAACGAGGAGGGAAGCCTTAGATTCCAGGGTGATATAGGTGGGCTTGTCAAATGGATAGAACAGTGCAGAATGGAATTTTATCCTGAAAAGTGTGAGGTGATGCATTTTGCAAGGACTAACAAGGCAAGGGAATACACAATGAACGCAAGGAAGCTATGAAGAACAGAGGACCAGAGAGACATTGGGGTGCATGTCCATAGATCCATAAAGGCAGCAGGATAGGAAGATAATGTGGTTAAGAAGGAGTATGGGATATTTGTCTTGATTAGCTAAGGCATAGATTATAAGAGTAGGGAAGTTATGATGGAGCTGTGTGAAACGCTTGTTAAACCACAGCTAGAGCACTGTGTGCAGTTCCCGTCACCACACTATAGGAAGGATCTGATTTCACTCAAGAGGGTGCAGAAGAGCTTCACCAGAATGTTGCCTGGGCTGGAGAACTTCAGCTATGAGGAGAGGTTGGTTAGGCTGGGGCTGTTTTCCTTAGTGCAGAGAAGTCTAAGGGGAGATCTGATTGAGTTGTACAAAATAATGAGGGACATAAACAGGGTAGATAGGAAGGACGATTGAGTAAAGGGTAAATAACCAGGGGATATAGATTTAAGATAAAGGTTGGCGATTTAGAGCGGATTTGAGGAAAAGCATTTTCACCAGAGGGTGGTGGAAATCTGGAACTCACTGCCTGAAAGGGTGTTATAGGCAGGAACCCTCACACCATTTAAGAAGCATTTAAATGAGCAAAATAGCATACAAGGATTTGAACAAAGTGCTGGAAAATGGCAGTAGAATAGATAGGTTTTTGATGGCCGATGCAGCCATGATGGGCCGAAGGACCTTTTTTTGTGCTGTAAAATTACCCTATATAAGTTTTAGGACACTGATGGACCTACATTCATTATGTCCCCATCTGAGTTTGTCCGAAAAGGTGGTTAAAGAAAATAGCAAAGCTAAATTGGCGACAGAGAGTTAAAACTGAAGTCAAAGCGTCGCTTGAAATTTATCTATGACTTTTCAGCAGAATTCATGAAAGGTCACAGACCGGAAACAAAATAGCCAAGCTTTTTCTGCTGTACCCACAGGTGGGATCATCAGGTCCTTCTGAAAGCCAGCCCCCCATGTTGGTTCCCCGGCAGCAGAGGGTGCAAACAACAGGAAACCCCGTTGACAGTGGTGAGACTGATAGATCCTGCTGCTGGCCAATGGCGAACTGTCTTCACAGCTGTAAAACACACCATGACGGCGTGGGGGAGGGAGCGTAAATCCAGCCCAATAATCTGTTTTCCTCTCCACAGATGTTACCTGACTAATTGAGCATTTCCATCATTTTCTGTTGGGCGGCATGGTGGCACAGTGGTTGGCACTGCTGCCTCACAGCTGCAGGGGCGTGGGTTTAATTCCAGCCTTGGGTCACTGTCTGTGTGGAGTTTGCACTTTCTCTCCGTGTCTGTGTGGGTTTCCTCCGGGTGCTCCGGTTTCCTCCCACAGTCCAAAGATTGTGCAGTTTAAGTGGATTGGCCACACTAAATTGCCCCTTGATGCCCAGAGGTTGGGTTGCAGGGATGGGGTGGCAGTGTGGGCATAGGTAGGGTGCTCTTTCAAGGGCTGGTGTAGACTCGATGGGCTGAATGGCCTCCTTCTGCACATAAATTCCAGTATCTGTTGTATTTTGCATTTACAGATTTACAGGTTTTTATCTCCTGTAACTCAGTTTTTGACACGTATGGGGATTCAAAATGTCCCCTCCTATCTTTTCCTTGCCTTTGGATAATCTCACTTGGACAGAGCCATTACTTTCTTTTTCAGCAATCTCTACACGTGGACAAACAGCAGTCTCAGATAGTCTCACCTCCACTGCAGAAATGGCAGATATTACTCACAGATCACAGCAATATATTCAAATTACAAATTATAAATAGAAACCAAAACACATTGAGGAAAAATACTGGAGGCTACAAGTATAAAATGTACTAGATAAGACCATAGAGAGTTACCAAGTCTTTGAGAATATAAACAACTGTATTTTCAATGACGCAACACATTTACCCAATAAAATCCTTGATAATTGACTTTGCAAACAGGCTGCTGTATTGTCACTGGACGGGTAAACCAGAAACCCAGAGTAATGCTCTGGGTTTGAATCCTGCCATGGCAGATGGTGAAATTTAAATCCAATAAAAATCTGAAATTGAAAGTCTAACGACAAACGTGAAACTGCTGTTAATTGTCATACAAACCCTCCCGGTTTGCGAATGTCCTTTAGGGAAAGGAAATATTCCATCCTTACTAATTCTGGCCTAAATGTGATACCAGACCCACAGCAATGTTTCATCATTTCTCAGGCAGCTTTCAAAGCTCCAATTTTACCCATTTGATTCTTCTGAAATGTAGGCCACACATTTCTACAAGATTAAAATTCACAATAGTGCAACTTTATTCGCCGCTTTGAATTGGCACAATTGCAAATATGAAGTTCAGCTGCAACTCACATCCACATGTAATAAACCGCATTTCAATCTGTGCAGCTCTCAAACAGAGCATTCACTATACAATTGGCAGTAAATTAGCATCGGCGCCTATGAAACATACTTAACACCTTCCTGTTAATCACTCGATCATTCACATGAACCCCTTTGAACTCTGGATCAAAGGACAACAGATTCTTTGATTAAAAGGGAAGCATTAAATGTTTTAAATATGTAACAATCAGCACTAATTTGCGTACCAGTGCAACAGATGCATCATAGAAAGCATGCCTGGTATGGCAACTGTTCGGCCCAGGACCGCAAGAAACTTCAGAAGGGTCGTGAATACCGCCCAGTCAATCACACAAACCTGCCTCCCATCCATTGACTACATCTACACCTCCCGCTGCCTGGGGAAAGTGGGCAGCATAATCAAAGATCCCTCCCACCCGGCTTACTCACTCTTCCAACTTCTTCAATTGGGCAGGAGATACAGAAGTCTGAGAACATGCACACACAGACTCAAAAACAGCTTCTTCCCCACTGTCACCAGACTCCTAAATGACCCTCGTATGGACTGACCTCTTTAACACTCCATCCTGTATGCTTCATCCGATGCCAGTGCTTATGTAGTTACATTGTATATCTTGTGTTGCCCTATTATGTATTTTCTTTTATTCCCTTTTCTTCCCAGGTACTTAATGATCTGTTGAGCTGCTCGCAGAAAAATCCTTTTCACTGTACCTCGGTACACGTGACAATAAACAAATCCAATCCAATCCAATCCAACCTTAATAGTACAATCCTTTCGCACTGGTGTAAAATTTTATATTTTCCAAATTAGCTTCCTTAGGGCCTCTGACTGCGATTGTTAATTTATCCCAATTTGTGCCAAATTATGGGTAGTGATCCATACCAATGACAAACTGAGTTGTGATTAACCAAATTAATTTAATTTAGATTTTCAAATCCATCAGAGAGGGGAACTTTTATCCCTTCAAAAGGGTTTGATTCAAAGCTCGGTCCTGGAGGTAATATGACAATATTCTAAAACCATTCAGGTCGCTGAATACATATCCTGATAAGGATGAATATAAATGATCCAAAAATGCTTTTATCTATGCCACCAGTATTGCAGAATTATGAAAGATTTTAAAGATATAACTGATTAAAGCGACCTTCAATATTGTTTGTAATTTCACATTTAAAAGTGAAGACTGTAGGATTTATGAAAATAAAACATAATGAAGGCGATGGAGTTATCGTTACTTTTGATTTTTAATAAGGGGAAGGCAGAAAATCTTCACATCGCATTTTTAAAAAATTCCTGGGAAGTATGTCACTGACTAAACCAACATTTATTATCCATCCCCAATTGCCCTTCAACTGACTAGGCCATTTCAGAGTCAACCACATTGCTGTGGGTCATGAGTTATATGTAGGCCAGGTAAGAATGATAGATTTCCTTCCTGAAAGGACATTGTACTGATATGTAGAATTGCATTTGTTTATAAATCAATAACCGAACTGTAAGTTAGGATAGGTGTCATATGCATGGACTGAGATTCCAGCATCTGACCACAGGTAGTGTGGTGACAGGCGGATGTCACGAGAAGACAGGCCTCATGGTGATAGGATGTCATCTCTTGAAAAACAGCACAGACAAAGAATCTGGACAACAAGAATAGAACACAGTCGCATATCGAGCAGTTCCTGAGACAATAGTTATTAATAAGAGTTACCCATAGTTATTTGTATTTCGCCATAATATCCAGCTGCAATCTTACATCATAGAAACCCTTTAGTGATTTAGAAACAATTAATAAACAGTTTTGTTCATTTACAAAGCCGTATGTTCTCTGAGCACTTCAACCACAAAGACCTCACCATCCGTGCATACAGAGAACTTTACAGACATTAGTGAACCAGATGGGTTTTTACAACAATCGACAATGGCTTCATGGTCTTCCTTAGACTTTTGATTCCAGATTTTTATTGAATTCAAATTCCATCTTTTGCCATGGTGAGATTCGAACCGGGTTCCCAGAGCATTACTCAAGGTCTCTGAGTTACTATAAGATATATTATATACTATTTCATATTTTATATAACATATATATTACGTTGGTTGTATTTATGTAAAGTTCCACTTGACAGTTGCCCAATTTTAGAAATTGCAGGATAGCTTCAAGTCCTATCTATAGCACAGCTTCTATAGCAACCTGTTGAATTATAATGTTTTTGTTTCAGTCCTGCTATAATTGTTTGCAACCGACCTTGTGAACCCGTGTTCTTGTTTCAGTCCTATATACAATTGGTGCAATTTGAATAGGTTATTTGCAATATAGGGAGGAACTGCTTACTTTTTTGATGACAGTGACAAACATCATCATAAGGTCCAACTAAAGATGTGTTAAGTCATATTAATACCAGCATTGCTGAAAACTAGTTAGTCATTTTTCACACAGGATGCAGCATAGAGTATGCAAGATCATGTACTGCCAATGGAGGTGTTGAATCATTAAGCATATTCTACTGAATGCATCATTTTGATAATGAGGTAGTGACAGTATACTGTTGTTGATTTCGATGTTCAAAAGGTTACTGTGAGCTTTAACACCCAGTAAAAAAAAGTCTGAGAATTGGGACAGATTGGAAATCAGGCTTAAATAATTTACGCATTTAATCAGAAACTAATTAAGGTTTCATTGATAAACTATAGCAGACACTCAGGTAAAAAAAGAGTAGACCATATAAAGCAGAGCAAGTATCAGGGTGAGCGGACAGTATCTGAAATGTGCTTAAACATCTGCTTACAACAGTGTTAGTCCCCCAAGGTTTAACAGTGTGTGCCATTGCCCTGAACGTTATCTGTCTGCTGAAATAAAGCTAAACATCTGGAGGTTTTCAGTTAATTCATGAAAAAGGATTGAGTAAAATCTGCTGTGAAAATCTCTTCTTCAAGTCAAGCTTGAAAACAAGAATGTATTTTTCGACAGCCCATATTACAAAATAGGTTAAATGTAAATCATTTGTCTTTCAATCATTCTGATACAATCATAATTTATTTTGTTTTCAAATTACATACGATCATATTAAATTAACTTTTATTTGCCAGCTTTAAGCAAGAATGATCGGCATTAGTTTTCCCACAGATATACATTATAATATAAATGATGTTATTGTAGAAACACTTAATGCAATTATATTGAATTCCTCTGTGTGCTATTTTAACAGAGTTAACAGACCTGCTATTAATAGGGAGGCAGAGATGATGAAGGGGAGGATGGGGAAAGCTCAGTAGGGTTGGGGATGTGGAGGCCCGAGCGATATTTACAACAGGCCCTCAGCTAAATAGCCTGCTGCAGACTCCCACACAACAATAAGCTAAACTGGTAGCCTGACAGGCAGGCAGAAGCACAAACAATTTGTAGGGACCATGGGGACAAGTCAACATATCTGCATTTTAAAGAAGAACCATGCTTCCTTCTGGAGTATGTCCTGCTTGCCTGCGTAAAAGAAGAAGTTAATATGCTGACTGGCTGGGAAGGGAGAGGCAATGATGTGATTAATAATTCCTGTTACCTCCCATCTCCCTCACCCTCCTGGTCTCCATGATGAGGGGCCAGTTACTTCCTAAAATATTTTATATTTTTATGCAGGTGCATCGTGCATTCATACTGTAAAGGTTGCGGGTGTGGAGCTTTCTCCATATCTAGATCGTAACGTGTCTTTGCTCAAGACCACACTGACCCTAAACCCGGGCCATATGCCTCCTTATATTACTGTGCAGGTGGAACTGTACTAAGTCTCATTTTAACCCTGCGTATAATACTGCATGATCTAACAATATTATCTAATTTCTCTCATACTGTACATTTTTTCTAATGTACAATTGTAACTAACTTAAGTTGAATGGCACAGAAACATTTCTGCGTTTTATCATCATCAGCAATACACATCTTTATTCCCCATGAACAACGCTAATTATTATTTGAGAAATTCTCTATTTCGTACAGCTGAGTATTATTGTACTCAATAATAGGCTGACCGTTATTTTGCTCCCATCTTTTGATGCCCAGAGTAAAAGCAGTGAAACCAGTTTCCCGTTCACTTTGAAGGAATAGCCAGCAGGTTTCAGGCTTCAAGACTCGTATTATTTTTGAGATTCTGTCAAAGTCTCCATGTAGCATTTCACAGGAGACTTGACATCTGAGGCTTTTCTCAGTAGTGATTTATAAATATCATTTAGCTGCTTTTCCCATTGCTTGGATATCTAACAGCATTTAGATTCTTTTAAATGGGGACTGATCAGAATCAATCAGCTACTTCATTAATCAAAGGTAATAGTGTATATAACACAATATAAATATTATATCTACCAGGCTTAATGCACCTTCTGTTGCATTTGGAATATCTGGGCATTCATCATTATGATGTGGGTTGTTTTCTGGCCACTGTTCTGAAAGGTTTTACATTCTACTGTTTGGTCTGTTCAGAAATTTAGAAGTAAAATTTAAACCCTTGATACACGGTTATATATAAGTTTGTCTTCCACTTTAATGAATAGGAGATAGTTAGAATATATAAACTGCAGTAAATGTGGCATAGAGTAATAGTGTTAATGTCCACACATTTCATAAATAATGGACGATGGTACTTAATCAAATAGGAGTAATTGAATGGCCTGTCATTAAGCAAAGAGAGACAACATTGGACAGGACTGTTGCTTTGGAGATATTGCTGTCTTTGATATTTTTGTGCAGAGGGTAATTTTCAGACTTCTCCTCTATCCCCTTTGGGTGACCTGCAGATCCATGCTTCTCCTGCATATTGTGGAAGGTGTGTTTTCCTTTAATGTAAACATTTACAAAAAGAAAATAATGCCTGAGGCAATGGGATCTAAACAGTGAGTGAAATTCTCCACCTCGCGACGCCGCAAATGCGATCGGGCAGAGAATTGGGCATCCGGCCAAAATCGAGGTCCATGCCCGGCACTGATTTGGGCACTATGCTCTGGTCCCTCGCTGGTGGTGATAACGAGGTTTGCGCCCTGTGCCAGAGGCAGCAGGCAAAACCAACATCTGCATGCATTTAAATGTGATTAGCGGGTTGGACAATGTAAGCTCCTCCCTTTGCAATGCTGTGCTCTTCTCAAGCTGAAGTCTCATGGGCGTGAATTGCTACAAGTGTTTACAAACATTACCTGGGTGCCATAGCTGCGGACAGAGAGCGGGAGACTAAAAGAATTACTGAAAAACTATTGAAAACTGTCGGGCTTGCTAGGGAATGGCTGGCGGGGTGGGGCAGGAGAGGGAAGTGACTTGGTGCCAAGTCCGTGGACTTGGGGTATCTCTTTGGAATAAGGGTGGCCTGCTGTCTGTCTTTTAAATGCACCCTATTGGTGATACTTACAGGCTCCTGGCTGCTCACACTGCTGAGTGCTTCCGTATGGGTACTAATAGAAAGCTATATAAATTCATTTTCACAACAAAAAACTACATGGTATCACCCTTCACAGGTTCCCCAACAGAAACGGAGGATAAGTCTGAGAATGTGTTATCATGTGCATAACTTAGTCGTAGAAATGATCTGTCCATCAATGTGTTACTTGTTCCACGTATCAGTGCCATTCTCAGCCCAGGAGCTGCAGCTGTGCAAGCCCTCCTGCACGGTCCAATCTCACCGGAATGAGATCCTGGCATCCAGATATTCCACTGGATCACAAGGTGCAGTTGAACTTGCAGCATGTTTAACTCGCGGTGATGTGCCAGTTACATGTAGCACTCACCTCAGCAGTAACAAAAGCATCAGCAATCTGCAAAAGCATTTCTTCAACAGCGTCATCAGGAGGCCCATTTGGACCAATGTCACGCACCAGGTCCCGCAGAATAGGTGGCGCATTGAAAATGTCCCATTCTAGTTAACGAGGCATACTCACATTTCATAATTGAATATATTTTTTCCATTTCGAAGAGCAAAATCTTAATGATATTTAGATTTGAACCCCTCTTCAACAGTTACACTCACACTCCACTCCATTCCTCTTTCCACCCTCCATCGCCCATCCCCACCTAAGTTCACAAAATCATTTGGCTCTCACTTTCTCCTCTCAGTTTGAATTCACAGTCTTGTACGCCCCCCCACCACCACCCGACCACCACCCCGCACTCCCTCTCTAAAAATGCTGCCACTATCCATCCCATCTTAGCTTTGCCTTCGTCCCCACCTGATATCCTACCCAATTTTGACCCTCCCCCTCCCCACCTCTTCCACCATCAGCGCCCCCCCCACCCACAGACACACTTTCATTGTAATCAATTTCCCTTTCTATCCGTAGCCAGTAGATAGTTACAATGTTGAAACCCACGGGATTACAAGGGCGGTGGCTGTATGGATATGAAATTGGCTAAAGGACAGGAAGCAAAGAGGAGTAGTGATCGATTGTTTTTCAGACTGGTGCAAATTGCTGATCTGTAGTACCCTGGGCTTGGTATTGGGATCGCTGCTCCATATCAAATATATTAATGATCAACATTGTAGCTATCTACTGGGTACTGATAGAAAGGGAAATTGATTACAATGGACTCAGGTACATAGGACATCGTTTCAAAGCTTGCAGGTGACACAAAACTTGGAAATACAGTAAGCAGTGAGGAGGATAGTAACAGAATTCAGGAGGATGTAGAGCGACTGGTGACATGGGCAGACAGATGGCAGATGAAATATAATACGGAGAAGTGCTAAGTGATTCCTTTTGCTAAGCGGAATGAGGAGAGGCAATATAAGTTAAATGACACCATTTAAAACAGAAAAATACAAGTCTTTGGAAGTGGCAGGACAAGTTGAGTAGGCTGTTAAACAGCATATGGACTTCAGTAACAGCCAGAGAGTAGAGACACTCAGCTTGTTCTCTACCGAGCAGAGAAGGATAGGGAACATTTGCAAGAGACATTCTAGATCGTGAAGGATTCTGATAGAGTAAATCTGGAGGAAATGTGTCTTGTTGTAGAAGGGTTGCTAAACAGAGGACATGAATGTAAGGTTTTTGGCAAAATAATCTGGAATGGCATGAGTAGAAAAAAATATAAATGGAGTTGTTTTACCCTTTACTGCCTGAAAGGGTGGTGGAAGCAGACTCAGTTGTAGCTTTTGAAAGGGAACTTGATAAGTACTAAAAGGAGAAATATTTTCAGGGATATCGGGCAAGACCAGAGGAGTGGGGCTAATTTGATAGCTCTTTCAAAGATTTGGCACGGACAGGGACCGAATAATCCCCTTCCATGATGTATCATCCTATGTCTCGAGATACTCTTCAATCCCACGCCTAATGGAGCCCTTATCCTAAAGTAGCATGTAGCACCACACAGGGGCAAACTACTATCCTGTCAGCATTGCTACAAACACTTAATGGAAGTGATCTTGGCCACTGTCCTCTGTAATTGCGGACTCCACTGCCTGTGATCATTTGGAGACACCAGCGGCCAGATTCTCCGTTCCTGAAAATAAGTTTTGACACCGGGCAGGATTCATGGGCTTTTACGACAGCAAATCTGGCGCCACACCTGGACCGATTCAATGTTCATGGAGGGGCTAGCACCAGCGCCACGTGGAACATGACGGATTCCAATGAAAAACGGTGTCTGACTCGCCGGGTCCGTGATTGACACTCGGGAGGCTGACATGCAGCTTCATATACACACTTCACTCCCCGCACACACTTAACTCAGCCTCCAGATGGCACTGGTTTCCCTGGACCACACTCATCCCATTGATGGATTGGCTGGGGCCAACGGGCAGCTGGGGGGTGGCTTGAGGAGACAGCCATACGACCCATGGCACTAACTTCACAGTGGCCAGTTAGCGGCGTGCGCAGCTGCACGGCTGCCTTACAGGCTGTGGCAATGGTGTTTCTTATATGTCCATCCCAACCACACAGCCCACCCCTTGGCTACCCCCCACTACCCCTTCCCCCCCCCCCCCCCACCCCTGGTCGATCAGCGGCACAACTGTCAGCACACTACGGCGACGTTGGACACTTTCCATACATCCTCTCCCCCTCAGCAACCACGCCGTCGATTTCACGATTTTTGAAAGCACAAGTGAACCTCGCTGTTGGCAATTCCCCCCACTGGAGGCGGAGAAGATATATTGAAAGTGTCCAACGTCACCATAATGAGCTGTGGGCCCAGCACTGATCCCTGTGGTACACCGCTGGTAACTGGTCTCCAGTCTGAAAATTTTCCATCCACCACCACCCTCTGTCTTCTATGTGATAGCCAGTTACTTATCCAATTTGCCAAATTTCCCTCTATCCCACATCTCCTTACTTTCTTCATGAGCAGACCATGGGGAGCCTTATCAAATGCCTTACTGAAATCCATGTATACGACATCAACTGCTCTACCTTCATCTACACACTTAGTTACCTCCTCAAAGAATTCAATCAAACTTGTGAGGCAAGACTTACTCTTCACAAATCCGTGTTGACTATCCCGGATTAAGCTGCATCTTTCCAAATGGTCATTAATCCTATCCCTCAGGACCCTTTCCATTAACTTACTGACCACCAAAGTAAGACTAACCGGCCTATAATTACTAGGGTCATTCCAGAGGAACAACATTCGGCACTCTCCAGTCCTCTGGCACTATCCCCATGGACAGTGAGGACCCAAAGATCAAAGCCAAAGACTCTGCAATCTTGTCCCTTGCCTTCCAACGAATCCTAGGATATATCCCATCTGGCCCAGGGGACTTGCAGCCTTCAGGTTTTTCAAAATTGCTAACCCATTTTCCCTCAGAACATCTACCTCCTCCAGCCTGCCCACCTGTATCACACTCTCATCCTCAAATGCATAGCCCCTCTCCTCAGTGAACAATGAAGAAAAGTATTCATTCAACGCCTCTTCTATCTCTTCTGACTCCATGCACAAGTTCTCACTACTGTCCTTGACTGACCCTAACCTCACACTGGTCATTCTTTTATTTCTCACATAAGAGTAAAAAGCCTTGGGGTTTTCCTTGATCCGACCCGCCAAGGACTTCTCATGCCCCCTCCTAGCTCTCCGAAGCCCTTTTTTTTTAGCTCATTCCTTGCTACCTTGTAACCCTCAAGCGACCCAACTGAACCTTGTTTTCTCATCCTTACATACGCTTCCTTTTTCCTCTTGACAAGATATTCAACCTCGTTTGTGAACCATGGTTCCCTCACACAGCCATTTGCTCCCTGCCTGACAGGGACATACCTATCAAGGACACGCAGTATTTGTTCCTTGAACAAACTCCACTTTTCATTTGTGCCTTTCCCTGACAGTTTCTGTTCCCATCTTATGCTCCCTAATCCTTGCCTAATCCCATCATAATTACCCCTCCCCCAATTATAAACCTTGCCCTGCCGTATGACCCTATTCCTCTTCATTGCAATAGTGAAAGACACCAAATTGTGGTCACTATCTCCAAAGTGCTCTCCCACAAACAAATCTTCACTTGACCCCGTTCATTACCCAGTACCAAATCCAATGTAAAAAAACAATGCTGGAATTATACAGTCAACCAATAACAATGTATAGAAACATAAATAGATGCAGGAGGAGGCCGTTCAACTCTTTGAGCCTGCTCCGCCATTCATCAATGGCTGATCATCAAGGTCAATACCCTGATCCCACCACCCCCCCCATATCCCTTGACCCCTTTAGCGCAAGAGCTATATGTAATTCCATCTTGAAATTACACAATGTTTTCGCCTCATCACTTGCATTTATAAAGTGCTTCAACCAAACAAAATAACCCAAAACACTGTGCAGGATTATAATCGGACAAAATCTACCACCGAGCTAAAAGAAACAAACAGGTGGCCAAAAGCGTGGTCGAAGAGTTACGTTTCGAGGTGCATCTTACAGAAGGATAGAGAAAGATGGAGATATCAGGGTCTCTTAGATGCCTGTGTCGAGCAACACCTGTTGTTTTCCCTCCCTTCTTTGGTCCCTGGATTGCTATAAGGCTCTTCTGACCTCACCATGCCAATTTTTTTTTTTTTGGAAATGTTTTTTATTGAGTTTTCATATTTTATGTCCAACAAATTACAAATTATTAGAAAAAAAACACGCAAAAATTAACATGCATATTTACAGGTAAGCATCTTCATAATAATAACTGTGGCCACCCCCTTTAACCGGCATACATATTTTACATTCCCCAATATGGCCGAGACACATGTTTGTAGGCATTTATTTACAATTTGGTTTTGGGCCTTAGCTTGCCATCAGACTGTCTCTTGCGGCTTTGTCCTTCCTTTTTGTTTGGAATAATTTTTATTCAAGTTTTCAACAACAAATTTTATCACAAAAGAGAAAACCAGCAACCCCTCCCCTCCAATACAAAAACAATAAATTAACAAGAAAAAGAAATAAGCATAAAACCATGAGAACAAACCCTCATAACGAACCCCCCCCCCCCCCCCCCCCCCCCCCTCCCCCCGGCTACCCTGCCCCGATTCCCGTCCATTTTCCCCTGATTCTTGGCCACCCAACTATTCTTCCTCTTGTTCGTTGGCCACAAACAGGTCCCGGAACAATTGCATGAATGGCTCCCACGTTCTGTGGAAGCCGTCGTCTGACCCTCGGATGGCGAATTTGATTTTCTCCATTTGGAGAGATTCCGAGAGGTCGGACAGCCATCATTCAAAATGTTAATCTGTCTTTCTCTTCTGGGTACGCACAATGTATTTTCTGTTCTTTCCCGTTTTTCAGGTAGTTTTGCATCTGTGAATAATTTAGTGATTTCTCAAACTGTGCAATAAATTACAGCAATAACACATTTACAATCTACATTAATTCTGACAAAGTAACAGGTTGCTGATCAGCAGTGTGACTCCTTCGGGCTAGATATGCCTCCATTCATTCCAGTTACACTGGAGATGATTGGTTTGCCTTGTATGTCCTTTCTCTCAAATTGTTAATTTTGTTCTCCTCAACAATTATTTTGAACACGCAACTCAAACAGTGTTGAACTTTCAACAGCAATAACAGTTCTTTCCTGATGGTTTCATTAACATGCATTTATCTCTCTATAATTTGAGAGCTGTGTTTGAAATGATTAATGTATTTAACTAACAGTAACACCAGAAACAATTGTCCTTCCTAAGCTTTTCGGTCATCCTTCAAATCCGTATGAAATAATAATCTTTTCTATTTCACGGCACTATTTGAAGAATCCTTAGCAACAGATCAACAAGCTTCTCCATCAGACCTGACATACTCTCTTACTTAATGATTTATCTTGTCTTTTATTTTGTGTTATCATCTATTTTGTTTGAAGCCCTGTTTGAGACGTCCATCCCTTGACTCTTTAACGGAGGTTGATTTCGAACAACACCAGCAGTTTAATGGCACACTTTGCCAATTTAATTCGAATGAAAGTTACCAAAGTTAAAATTCATAGTAGTAATGGCTTCTACATGGGAGGTTTTGTGATGTCAATTTGCTATAATGAGTGGTAAGTTTCATTGAATTCCATATTTAATGTGTGTCTTTTGCAGATTACATATCTTTGATTTTCCCTCAGAAACATTTATTGCATAAAATGCACTGATAAGCTATTTAATAGCAATATCTTATCTTCCATTTTGAAGCCATAGATTCCACTCACCAATGCTGTATTGCGTTTCAGTCAGACGTTGATAAATGTCAGTTCAGAAATCTCTTTTTGTGCAAGGAACAACTCTCTTTCCTTGTACCTCGTTGTCTTCTCTATTGCACATACATAGACATTTGTTATCCTTGAATCAAAGTACTATCAGTAGCTGCAGCTGTTCCAGAGAGGAGGCAGAGGACCAAATGAGTAGCTCTGGCAGTCCACACAGCATCGATCTTTGATGATTCCATTACTGCGTCGCTGCCATCTCAAAACTGTGAGTAAATGTACCCTATCAATCAGTTCCCCCACGATACAGATAACTAATCCTTGCTCGCCACCTTGTACCCAGCTTTTTCCTGTGACTAATAAAGATTAATTAACTTTTCAGAACTAGGTTAATGGCAGAATGTGCCTTGTTCTTTAAACTAGAATGCACATCATTGAGTATGAAATTAAAGTTTATACTGTGCTCAGTCATAAGTTGAGCGGTGCTGTTTTAAATCTTCAGTTTGGAACAATTGTTTTTTTCTCATTAACCTTGGACCATTCCATATTTGACAGGTAATCTGTTACCTGATGCATTCTGGTACAATTATTGGTCAATTCTTCACGTTTTGCAGCCAGCATTCTATCTGTCATTCACAACCATAGGCATTTCTTAAAATGGTAACATCAGCATTTGTTTATTTCAACCTGAGTATTCATGATATGTCCCCAATAAATATTCCTTTGACTTGCTTTTGACAGGACTTTGTCACACTGGTTGGACGTGTGGTGGAAATAATCACAGCAAAGAACTCATTACGATTAAGGGCGGCTGCAGTTGATCTTTAGTGATTTTGATATGGAGTTACAACTGAGATTATAGAAAGGTTCCAGCAGCAGTAGATAGTCATTACGATTTAAATACATGCTGCTATTTTAGTAGGCATTGTTTTGTGTGTTTGCCACACTTAGTTGCTGGCAGATCAATTAAACACGATGGCCCACTAAGCCATTGTGTAGTTCCTTAGTAGAGCATGTAATGTGGAATCACAAAGCTTTCTAACTCATACAGGCCAAGACAGGGGGAAGATGATGAGGTCCTAAAATTTGCTGCTGGTTTACTATTGAGGGATTAACTGTGTGCTGAAGATTCTGAAGAAAAAGGTATAAGAATTTAATAAGAAATGTAAAAACTTGAAAGGGGAAGGGGTGTCATAGTGGCATTGTCACTCGGCCGGTAATCCAGAGAACCAGGGTATTGCTCTGGAGATCCAGGTTCAAATCCCACTATGGCAGTTGGCAGAATTTGAATTCAATTTTGGGGCGGCGCAGTGGCACAGTGGTTAGCACTGTTGCCTCACAGCACCAGGGACCTGGGTTCAATTCTGACCTGGTTGCTGCTTTCCCCTTTGAGGGGGAGAGATGATTGGTGATGATTTAACCTGAGGATTGCCACACCTCAGGCGAAAGCAGGGTTGAGAAGGCAGGGCCTTCATGAATAACTTCTTTTGATGTAGTGAGGAGCCATCAATCATAGTTGTACTTGGCTTTCGAGGAAGCTTCTGACACTTATAACAGCTGCTGCTTTAAAGACTTTGGTCTGAGTCACCATGTGTTAAGATATGGTAAGTGAAAACGCAGTGATTTTTCACAGTATTGCCTGGCCTGCTCTTCAGCATTCAGGCAGGGAAACATGATGGAGATCTCTGATGGAGGTTCTGATGGGGGTCTGAAGGGGGCTCTTTGATATGGGGCAGTGTGTGATGGGGGTCTGGTCGGGGTCATGACCCCTCCCTTACCAGCCTCGCAGCACCAGAGAGGCATTTCATCAATGACTTGACCACTTTGAACACCCCCCTTGGGCTCCACCATGGCAGGCGCTGCGCTTGGCCCATCTCCGCGGTGGAGTTCCCAATTGCCCAATGAGGGGGGTGGTCATAGTATTGGGGGGGTGGGAAGTGGGTGGGGGGGGGGGGGGGGGGAGACTCATGCTTCGGGCCCATTAATTGCTTATAGATACTTGCTTTATCTTAATTTGTATGTCCTGCCGGCATGGGGCAGGTAGCACGCTGCTGCCGCTGGCGGGGATCGGAGGATAACAATGCCAAACCTGTTTTTTGAAGGACGCTCCATTCTCTGGCTGATCGGGATTCCCGACCAGAGCGGAGGTCAATGGCAAATCCAGCCTTTGTGTATCCAGGCTTGTTTATTTGTTCCTTTAATGTTAAAGTTCCTTTAAATTCAGTCACAGCACAGCACATTTAGCCAGCGGAAATAAAAATACAAGTATAAATACTCATACGCCAGACCAATCCAATGCAAATCTTATGAGTTCAGTTTAAACTTGCTATCAAACTGTAAATTGAGGAGAGGAACTGACCCAGTTTTGATATCCAAAATAATTTCTCCTTTTCCAAACCAGATGGCTCGGCCCCCATGTACATCTAAACTATTTCTACATCATCTTAAAATTCACATTCTGTTGTGCGAAGAATATATTTTCCACTTTGCAAGCTAGAAGGTCATGTGAATATCGCTGGAACATTTACTGTTTGTTTGTGCACTTGCTTCTTGAGTTGGTGTTGTGGAAGATAGGTCAATATTAATAGTAATAATAATAATATTTTAATGTCATAGCTTCTTGTAATTAACCTGTTTGCAAAAACAAGGGGCTGGATTGTCCGGGTTGACGCCGGTACAGGTGTCGTAGAGGTCCATGACAGCAAAACTGGCGCCGAACCTGGACGGACTTAGCTAATATTGAGGGGCTAGCCACACAATCGATTCCAATGAGAAACGGTGCCGGATTTTCTGGATTCGCGAAGGACACTCAGGAGGCTGACAGGCTTCAGTCATACTACACTCCCCACGCACACCATTCCAGCCAACAAGGTGGCAGAGAGGAGAGCAGCTCCACAATTTACGGACGGCGAGCTGCAAAACCTCCTGGAGGCCATGGTGGAGGAGAGGTGGGTAACCCTACACCCCAGCCCTGGAAGCAGGCTACCAGCTGGCAACATTCGTCATGTCTGGACGCAGGTGGGGCAGAGACGGTCAGCAGCATGGGCAACACCATCCAGACTGGCCTGCAGTGCAGGAAGGAACTGCATGATCTCCTCAAGGCCAGCCAGGGTGAGTAGGCAAGACCGTGCCCCTAGCAGTAACCCCCGTCCCACACACTTGCGACCCCACCCCCACCACCCAACCAGAGGGCGGCCGAACCCCCACCCTGCACCACATTTTGGCACCCATACCGGCTGCCATGGCCGGGTGCCATGGTCACTGAAGCCACCAGCTACGCGTCCCCTGGGCTGCATGCATCGGACTGTCAACACTGTTGTTATCTGTTTTCCCACACACCCCAGGAGAAGGCTGCCCAGAACTGCTGCGAGCGGGGCAAGACTGAATGGGGACCACTGGACCTGCGGCTCCTCACCTTGGCTGAGCAGAGTGCCTTGGATGGGGTTGGCGGGCCCAAAGAAAGGGAAGTTGGCGGGGTGGAAGACGGCCGCGGGCGAGGAAGCAAGGCCCCACTGAGTTGTGGTTCCCCATACCAGGTGTGTCAACTGCCCCAACACCACCCCCACACCATCCTCAGCCCCACCCTCACGACCACCCCCACACCACCCTCATCCTCATATCACCCTCACCAACCCCCCGATACCATCCTCACCCCCACCCTCACAACCACTCCCACACCACCCTCACCCTCACCTCATATCACCCTCACCAACCCCCCGATACCATCCTCACCCCCACCCTCACAACCACTCCCACACCACCCTCACCCTCACCTCATATCACCCTCACCACCCCCCCATACCATCCTCACCCCCACCCTCAGCACCACACCCACACCACCTTCATCCTCACTCCACAACACCCTCACCACCACCCCCTTCCCACACCACCCTCACCACCACCCTCACACGTTCACCACTCCCACTCGCCCCAAGTCGAATCATGTGTCCTGACTTGTGTCTTGTAGGACCTGCTGGAGATGGGATGGGTCCATCTGGTGCCCCCTGCCCCCAGCCAGTTCCACAGCCTGAGTCTCTCTCCCCCCACCCCCAACCCCCCCATGAGCCGAGCAGCGATGAGGAGAGTATCTCGCACACCAGCCCTTCACCCAAGACCCAGGACACCCCAGAGCCGAGTCCGCTGTTGACACAGATTTCCTGTACAGCTGTCTCCAACACACTCCACCATCCCAGAGACACCTCGGTTGAGCACTTTGGTGAAGAGGCTCCTGGGACACTCTCTGGTGCGCATTACACAGATGATCAGGTACAGCAGGTGGAGGTAGGAACTCCCGAGGGGGAAGACGGTTAGAGGCAAGGCCGACCCCAGGGATTAGCTGCTGTCCAGATGGGTTTCGGCCAGCCACAATAGACAGTCCCATCAATCCTGGAGATGCAGTCACAGTGACAGGGACTGCATGAGGGGTTGTCGGCAAGCATCCAGCACCTGCAGGTGCAGTTGGAGGAATCCAATCACGTGTAGGAGAAAGAGGCAGTACCGACTGTGCGTGTCACCCAGGCCAACACCACACCAGTGGTATCCACTATGGAGGCATCAGGGGCTGGCGTTTTGCTATGGATCAGCATGTCCAAGGCCTGGGGCACTCTGTGCAGGTCCTGGCTGAAGCAAAGGACAAGGTTGCCGACTCACAGGCAACTCTGTGCCAGAGCCACCTGGACATTGCAGTGGCGCTTCTGAGCATGGCCCAGTCACAGTGGGCCATGCTGAGAATGCCGGCGGCATTGCCCAGGCGCTGGCGGACGTGGCACAGACACAAAGGGAGCTGGCCCAGTCCCAAGGGAGATGGCGCAGTTACTGCCTGATGTGACACAGACCCAGAAGGTGGTGGCACAGTAATAGCGTTATGTGGTGCAGTCCCAAACGGGATAGGCCACTCCCTGTGCTCCATGGCTGCGAGGATGCAGACTCTGGCCGCCAAGGGAGCAGGCCTCCAGGACTAGCAGTGCTAAGTGGCAGGGGACCCACAGTGGTAACTCCGCTCGCACCTCCATCTCATGGAGTAACCCAGTGGTCATCGTGCACCATGAGGGAGGAGGAGTGATGTGGCCTGTGCTGGTAACTCCCGCAGAGGAGTTACCAGCCCACTCCTGTCCCTGGTACATCTGGTGGGCAACGGGCAGAACAAGGTGACACCAACCACCTGGGACACCCGAGCAGCAGCCGGGCCCATCCATGCCTGGTCGCCTCAGAAAATGGCCGTCAACGGGGACGCAGGCCTCAGGGCGGGAATCACAGCAGGCCGCCTCCACTCCTGCTGTCCCATCTGGGGATCCACCTAGACAGGTCATTAGGGCCTGTAAGGTCAGGAAGTTAGGCACCAGTTCAGTTGGCAGGGTGGGGAAGAGCACAGTTTAGTGATAGAGGGTAGGGCACATATCTGTAAATATGTGTGCACATTAAACACCTGATAACACTGTTACAACCAGCCTCGGTGCTTTGTCAGATGGGGTGGTCTGGTCTGGGCCAGAGAGGGGATGTGGGAGGGGATGGGGCTGACGTTGCGGATGACTGGGCTCCTCAGCACCCCCATCACCATCAGCCGAGAGATCCGATGGGACCGTGTGATGCAATGGCCTACTCGCATGCAAGAATCACCCAGGTGGACGGTGGAAAATGCTACCGTGGGCAGGAGTCAGATGTTGTCAAACGATGCGGAGCACCAGAGCTCATCGGAGAGCAGGTTGACATCATTCTCCATCCCATGGACCAGATCTGGTGTTACTGCCAACAGAGGGCCCACGTCCCGTAGTGTGGCAGGTATGTATCACAAAAGCGAGCGGGTGGTGAAGATCAAGGAGAAATGGGAAGCAGAGTTGGGAGGGGAGATCAATTGGGGAGTATGGAGTGAGGCACTGTGTAGGGTAAACAGGACCTCTTGTGCAAGGATGAGCCTGATACAGTTTAAGGTGGTGACAGGGTGCATATGACTCGGGCGAGAATGAGTGGGTTCTTTAAGGGGGTAGCAGATGAGTGTGCTGGGTGTGGGCGGGGGCCAGCGAATCATACACACATGTTTTGGGGTTGCGATAAATTGAGAAGATTCTGGGCGGGAGTGTTTCGGTCTTAGCAAAGATAGTAGAGAAGGAGGTGGACCCGAAGCCTTTGGTGGCGATATCTGGTGTCTCAGAAAAGGCGGAGCTCATGGAGAGGAGGAAGGTCGATGTCTTGGCCTTCGCCTCTCTGATTGCATGGCGCCGAATTTTGCTGGAATGGCGGTCTGCATCGCCACCAGGGCTAACGGTATGGTTGGGTGACCTGTATAACTTCCTGCGATTGGAGAAGATAAGTATGAGTTAAGGGGCTCAGCAGGGGGAGTTTGAGGAAAGTTGGGGGATGTTTGTGATCGTGTTTGAGGAGCTGTTCTTCGTGGGGGAGCGGGGGTGAAAAAGGGGAAAAATCTGTACAGGCTGGTTGATTGTTGTGAAGTATGTTTCCTGGGGTGTTTATTCACTGTAACCTGTTTTGATACATGTTTGTAATAAAATATATTTTAAAAACAAAGATATGTATCACGGAGGGGTTGCAGGCAGGGGAGGGGAGGGGGTAATTTGACGGTGCGATGCGGTGGCCGTGCCCCTGCCCATTGCCTCCCTCTCCCCCCACCCCCCCCTTCCAGTCGGTGAACCTGGAGGTGACCTGGTCCCTTGCGCTTTGTCCCTGGTGCACACATTATGCGGCCGCCCGTGCCTGCCTGGGCCCCATGTCCTGCCTATCCTCGCCCTTCCCACATCCTCATCGGAGGAGGCCTGGCCTTCATCCTCCTCCTCCGCTATATCGCCCCTCTACTGCATGATGTTGTGGAGGACGCAACCTGAACCGCATCTTCAGGGTGCCGAAGCACCACACTTTCATGCACGATCACTGCATGGGTGTCATTGCAGCAGGTCTCTGCGTTGGTCTGTGGCCTCCAGATAGGCTTTATCTGCCACGTCTGCAGTGGATAATCCCTGAAACCCAGGAGCCAACCCCCGGGTGGACATCTAAAACATGTCAGGAATCATTGAGTCTGCCAGGATGACAGCGTTGTGCATGCTGCCTGTGTATCGGGTGCAGACGTGCATGATGTGCATCAGATGGTCACATATCAGCTGCATGTTCCTCGAATGGAATCCCTTTTGGTTGCTGCTGCCCTACGAGCTCCTGCAGATGAGAGGCCACTCTACACAAACCTGGAGACCACCAGGATCCCCGGATAGCGGGGGTTCTCCGATATTGACGGAATGCCCCATGTCCAGGCGGGGATCCTGGTGGTCTCGGTCCACATTAACATGGATGTATTGTGCCGACTGGGCATATAGGCGCTCTGTGACGCCACAGATTCACCTGTGCACCGAGGTCTGTGAGATCCCGGGCAGTTTCCCACTCAGCATGTGGAAGGATCCCGTGGCGTAGTAGTTCACGGCGATTGTCACCTTGACGGCCACCAGGAGCCAGGCAATTATGTCGCACTGTCTCTCTGCTGAGCCGAAGTCTTCAACGGCATGTCCAGTCTGGCAGGGCCTCGAATGGCAGGCCCTGCAAAACCTTGCAACCTAATCATGCTTGTTTTTCTTTGTCAGGAGTAATGCCAGATGAAATTCTGGGTGATCCGGAAATAAAGCCTCCTTCCATCTCCTCTGATGAGGAGGTCCATGCTGTGCCCCAGGCTGATGGTGGGCCTCCGGTGAAGGCCACACCCAAGCTGCATGAGTTGCAGTCAGGCAGGGAAGGATCTGGTGGAGCTGCCTGAGGTATTGAGAAAACATATATAGCCGCTGGAAAGGTCCATCCAGATCATGACCTCCACTATGTCTCATGGAGAGGTCAGCAATTGTCAGGCAGAGGCAGACCTGGGGAACCACACAGTAGTTGCCTGGTATTGTCATATATATATTACAAACCTACAGACAATCACTGGCACCATGCCAACAGTGTTGCAGTGGGCCAGCAAGAGGTGGATGATGCTCCTGCCCATCCCTCCAGGAGTACTTGCACCCACGGAAAGCAAGGAGGTGCCATACTGCACCGAAAGGACTGCGGAGCAGCCAGCTGTACTTGTGGGTACCTGCCAATAGCTCCCACACCCTTTACTAGTGACCAAACTCCTCCAGAGGCAGCGACCACAGAACAAGCTCCTGCACTAGTACAGGAGCCACCTACTTGTTCTAGTAGATCCAGACTTGCAGCCAGGGATATCAAAGGCCTCGAGCATGGAGAAATGCCAGCAACCTCAAAGTTGCCTGCAGAGGCTAGGGATGCAACTCACTGCAGCACTTGCAAACAATTTAAGAAGTGTATGTATACGTATCACGGTGGTCCTGGAGTATGCTTGACTTTGTTTATATTATTCCATGTATTTAGACTAAACCTGCTTGTGCTCTACATATCTGTGTGATTCAATCATTGAGGGTGTTATGATGTTAGACAGGGTGTGAACGGAAAGTGTTATCAGCGGGTGTGTCACGGACATGATATTTGACTGGTTCAATGAGTGTGAGTACCAGGTCAGCAGAAAGGGATGGGCTATATTGGGTGTGTACATGATTGACATTTAATGCCATTGGCAAGTAAGGCAGACATTTTTCTAGTTGGTCATCTGTGCATAGCATGACACTGGAATTGAGATAGGATAAGGTTTCCTCCTTCGCACCGACCTCCACCACTTTGGCATCTCCACGATGTAGATGTTGATGTCTCTCTTCCAGCACAATCTTCTCATCCCCATCGTTATAATCTGATGAGGCTTGTTTCACCTCTTCCTCATCAGAGTCTGGAATTCGCCCCTTTGCCAGATTGTGTAGGGTGCAGAACACCATGGCAACATTGGACACTCTCTTTATGGGGCTGCTGAAAAACTTCCCCTCCAGGCAATGAAAACGATTGTCAATTGTCTCATAGTCTAATCGATGATGGTTCGGGTGGAGCTGTGCCTGGTCGTATCTCTTTCCTCAGCTTCATTGTGAGGGCTTCTCATATGTATCAGAGTGGAGAGAGGATACATTGAGCTGCTCCCATGGAATGTACAGGTGTGGAACCTGGGAGTGCAGCCATATGTCATCATGGCCATTGACAGGGTACCTGGAACACACTTGAAGAATCTGTTTTCAATGGCTACACAATGCTTGCATTCTTAATGTGTGGAACTCTTTCCTCTTGATGACTGTTGTCGATTGGTCAGAATGAACCTTAATGGTGAAATGTAGGTAATCGATCACTGCCCGTATTTGTGGAAAACTAACGATGATGAGAAAGATCATGGCACCGCTCCATGTCCAATACTGTATGAAGACACCAGCAGCTCTCTTGAAAAGAGCGCTATGAAGTCCTTGATGTAGGAGTTAATTAATGCCCCGGAGATTCCACGCAGGTCCCCAGACAAGCCCTGAAATGAACCCACAGCATGGAAATTAAGTCTGGTTGTGATGTTTAGCACAAGATGAGGCTGAAGCACTTGCTACAATCCTCAGCCAGAAGTGCCGAGTGAATGGCCCATCTCGGCCTACTCCGGAGAGCCCCATCATCACAGATGCCAGTCTTCAGTCAATTCGACTCACTCCATGTGATATCAAGAAATGGCTGAAGGCACTTGATTCTGCAAAGGCTATGGGCCTGAACAATGTTCCAGGGATAGTACTGAAGACTTGTGCTCCAGAACTGACTGTGCCTAGCCAAGCTGTTCTAGTATGGCTACAACACTGGCATCTATCCAGCAATGTGGAAAATAGCACAGATATAGTCCTCTACTCGGGCGGCACGATGGCGCAGTGGTTATCACTGCTGCCTCATAGAGCCGAGGATCGGGGTTTGATCCTGGCCCTAGTCCACTGTCCGTGTGGAGTTTGCGCATTCTCCTCGTGTCTGCGTGTGTCTCACCCCCACAACCCAAAGATGTGCAGCGTAGGTGGATTGGCCATGCTAAATTGCCCCTTAATTGGAAAAACTTTGAAAAAGATATGTCCTACACACAAAAAGCAGGACAAATCCAACTCAGCCAATTACTGCCACATCAATCTACTCTCAATCAGCAGTAAAATGATGGAAAATAGTAATAACGGTGCTATCAAGCAGCACTTGCTTAGCAATAGTCAGCTCGCTGACATTCAGTTTGGATTCTGCCAGGCCCATTCAGCACCTGATCTCATTATAGCCTTAATTCACACATGGACTAAAGAGCTGAACTCAAGTGGTGAGGTGAGAGTGACTGCCCTTGACGTAAAGGCAGAATTTGACCAAGTGTGACATCAGGGAGCCCGAGCAAAACTGGAGTCAATGTGAATCAGGTGGAAAACTCTCCACTGGTTGGAGTCCTACCCAGTGCAAAATAAGATAGTTACGGTCATCTCAGTTCCAGGACATCAATGAAAGAGTTTTTTAGGGTAATGCCCTCGGCCCAACCATCTTCAGATGCTTCATCAATGATCTTCCTTCCATCATAAGGTCAGAGGTGGGAATGTTCGCTGAGGATTACACATCCCTCATCAGCACCATTCCTCAGATATTGAAGCAGTCCACATCTATATGCAGCAAAACCAGGACAATATTCAGGCTTAAGCTGACAAGTGGCATGTAAAGTTCATGCCACACAAGTGCCAGGCAATGACCATGTCAAACAAGAGAGACTCTAACCATTGCCCCTTGACTTTCAGTGGCATTATCATTGCTGAATCTTGAACTATCAACATCCTGAGGGTTACCATTGGACTAGCCGTATAAAACCTGTGGCTACAAGGTCAAAGGCTAGGAATTCTGTGATGGGTAACTCACCTTCTGACTTTTCAAAGTCTGTCCACCATCTACAAGGCACAAGTCAGGGGTACAATGAAATAATCTCCACTTGCCTGAATAAGTGCAGTTCCACCAACACTCAAGGAACTTGACACCTTCCAGGATAAAGCAGCCCACTTGATTGGCACCACATCCACAAATATTCACTCCGTCCACTGCTGATGCACAGTAGCAGCCCTGTGCACCATTTACAAGGAGCACCCACAGGAACTCACCAAGGCTCCTTAGGCAGTACCCTCAAAACCCACGCCCGCTGTCTCCTGGAAGGAGAAGGGCAGAAGACACATAGCAACACCACCACCTGGAAGTTCCCCTCCAAGCCACACACTATCGTATTTGAAAATATCGGCAGGATTTACTGACCAACCTGCTGCGTGTTTTTCAGTGGCGGAGGCGACCCCGCCAGCGGGATTTATTGGTTCCACTGGTGTCAACGTGATTTTCTGTTGACTGCACCCCTCGTCGCCAAGAAACCTGTGTGCCGGCGTGGGACCGGAATATCCCGTTCACATGAAGAGCTGACAATTGCCATTATATCGCTATTCCTTCACTGTCGGTAGCTCAAAATCCTAGAGCTCACTCCTTAAGAGCACTGGGAGTATACCTATACCATAAGGATTGCAGCAGTACAAGAAGGCAGCTCACTACCACCTTCTCAGGGGCAATTAGGGATGGGCAATAAATGCTGGCATAGTCAGCAATGCGCAGATCACCTGAATTTATATTTTAAAAACCCCCCAAAAGATTTCATTGGGTATGTTTGATTGGCCACAGGAAACCTGTGGGGCTTTCATTAAATTCCAAAAGCAGCACGAAATTTCAGTGGAATCAGTTTTCAAATGATTGGCAAACGAACATTAATAACTTTACGCTGCAACTGTGCAGGTTGCGTGTATGGACCTCTTCCTGCCTCCGACATAGCCATGGTAGGTTTCCCCGCCTCTTGGCAGACTGATGTGAGGCCTCCTGTGCTATTTAGTGGGCCTGTCTACCATTTGTCACTCCACGACAGACAGAGTTAAATTCCGCCCACCATTTCAAAGTCTAATTTTGAGATTATTTCATATCAGTGTGAATAGATAACTTGGCATTTCAGGAGCGGATCACAGAAGGAGCATGGGTAAAGCTCTGCGCTTGGTCCAAAGGTTGCTTCTGTCTCAGGAGCCAAGCATTTTGTACATTATAAATGAAGCTTTGCTGCAGCAAATGTTTTCAAAAAAGGCTAATTCAGACAACTGCCAACAAATATATTTATGAGGATAGCATGGTGCTGTAGCGGTTATCACTACTACCTCACGGCATCGAGGTCTCAGGTTCGATCATTCGCACATTCTCCCCGTGTTTGAATGCATTTCGCCCCCACAACGCAAAGATGTGCTGGGTAGGTGGATTGGCCACGCTAAATTGCCCATTAATTGGAAAAAATGCATTGGGAACTCTAAATTTAGAAAATATATATATATATTTATGGGTAAAAGGGAAGGGTGTGGGAAAAAGGAAGGTCAATTTTCTACAAACAACACAAAAAAGGCCAATCCGGAGAAACCAGGGGCTAAAAATATTGCTTGCTCATCAAAATCTATCCTTGCTGTTATACGAGCAATTTGGATTAGGAGAGGGTGGCAGATTGGCTTTAAGGCTGTAAACATTTGTAAATGGATTTTAAGGGAAGCTTGGCAGCAACTCAAGGTTACGGTTCCAATTTGCAGAAGAAGAAATGTATTTTCTGACGTTTTGATCTCAAATCTGGTGGGATTTTTGAGCTTGAAGTGACTCCAGTTGTATACTCCCGACGAGGTTACTTCATATTTGTCAGCTTTTCACTGGTCGGATTTATTTTCAGAAGCTATTAGTGTCCTTGCCATAGGTCCGTTGTTGGAATTTCTGGAAAAGGCAACACTGCCTTGTTAAATTGAGCAATGGCACAGAAGTTTACTTTAAAAAGGAGCGCATGGTTCAAATTTCTTGTCACCCAGCTCTGTGATTTTATTTGTTAATGACAAGGGAAGAATTCTGTGCTGACAAGACGAGGGATAATATTGCAGGGAAATGGAATGTTTCCCCATATCGCTCCATCTGTTTCAGCATGAAACTTTCGGAAGGTCAATAAAACTCAATGGCAAAAGCTTATCTATACTCAAGCAACAATTAGGTGGGAAGTTTTCCTTTGCATTTATAATAAAGTTAGAAGTATATTTTTTGTAAATACATTCAATATTTAACTACATTCCTGACACAATAACCATTTATTATTATTTCATGGGATAAGGATATCGCTGGAAAGGCCAGGATGTATTGTCCAGCTCCCATGGCACAGTAAGGGTGAGCCAGATTCTTGAACCGCTGACCTGGTGAAGCTATTGCCACATGGCTGTTATAAAGGGAGCGCAATGATTTTCAGCCAGAAATGAAAAATAAATGGTGATATTTGTCTCCGTCGAGACCTTGTGTGACTGGGGAACTTACAGGCAGCAGTGTTCCCATGCACCCGTTGCCCTTGTCCTTAATGTAGGTGGTAGAAGTTGCAGATTTAGGAGGTGCTGTCAAAGGAGCCTTGGTGACTTGTTGCACTGCATCTTGTACATGGTACACACGACAACTACAATTCAGTTGTGGTGGAGGAAGTGAATATTTAAGGTGGTAGATAGGGTGCCAATCAAGTGGGCTGCTTTGTCCTGGATAGTGTTAAGCTTCTTGAGAGTCATTGAAGCTGTGCTCATCCAGGTAAGTGGGCGAATAGTCCACCAGTCTCTTAACTTGTGTTTTGTTGGTGTTGGAAAGGCTTTGGAGAGTCATGGGATGAATATTGAGCCTCGACCTGCTCCTATTGCTATTTGTTCATGCGTAGATTTTATGTTTTGCTGGGGTTTCCTCCCTCCACCACCGATGAAAATACCACTGCTATTTAGGCAGATTATCCCAGAGCCATTTAACACGAAGCAGAGTATGAATTGGCTCAGGGTAAGGCTGTGCTCCTGCATCTGAGTAGCCGGCCAGTCAAATAACAACAGACCTTTGGTCCTGGCAGTACCATTGCGAGTGGTGGCCACTGCTGGGAGCTAAGTGGAGATGGTGGTTGGTTGGGCTATTCAGGTGTCCCATCAAGATGGGCGATGAGCGTGAAGGCAGGAGTGAACAGGAAAGGGAGAAGGAAAGCATGAGGTGGCAAAACCTGTGGGGTGCTCCAATGGGCCAAGGAGGGTATAAAGGAAGAATCCCCCACCCTTTCATACCAATAGCTTGAGCTTCCCAAGGGAGGCTTCAAACATGGCTCTGCCCTCCGTGTGTCATGGGAAAAATTGTGGCCAAATGGTTCATTAACCAGCTAAGGGTTACAATTGGCTCAAGGTTGGGTGGGTTGCCCTGCACCTCCCATGTGGTGTGTGTGATTGTCAGATTGTGGTCGGGAGTGGGTAAGTAGGTGTAAGAACGGTGTTTATGCCATTATGCATACCCACCTCCAAAATGCCTGCCAAACTGCCCTAAGGAAGCATAAAATGGTGCTCAGTTTGGCTCGTGCAATGACATTTCTAGTGAAGAATGACCCCATTTTGGAGGATCAGATGATGGTAATATATTGAATGTCCAGGAGAGATATATCCCCTCTCTTCTTGGGGATGATTATCGCACTTGGCAGCCATGCCCGAATATGGTCCAGGTTTTGTTGTATTACAGACATGAACTGCTTCATCAAGAAAGCTTATGAATGGAACAGTCCACACATCAGCAAACACCACCACTGGTGACTTCATAATGGAGGGAAGGTCAATGCTGAAACAGCTGAATGTGGATGAATCCTGGGCATCACCCTGAGGAACTCCTGCAGTGATGTCCTTGGGCTGAGGTGGTTGTCATCCAACAACACAACCATCTTTCCTTTGTACTAGGTATGACCCCAGCTGGTGGTGAGTTTTCATTGATTCAGATTGATTTCAATTCTGCAGGTGCTTCCTGAAGCCACACTCAGCCAAAGATTATCTTGATTTCAAGGCTAGTCACTTTCACTGTTTGGACGAGGTCTGGAACCAAGTGATCCTGGCAGAACTCAAACTGAACATTAGTAAGCAAGTAAGCACCCTTTAATAACACGGTCAGCAACCATATCCATCACTTTGATCATGATTGAGAGTTGACTGACAGGATAGTAATTGGTTGGATTGGATTTGTCTTGCTCTTATGGACAGGCCATACCTGAGCAATTTTCCACTTTGTTGGGCAGATTCTAATGCTGTAGCTGTACGGGAACCGCTTCACTAAACTATTTGACTGTATCCTCACTAATTTTACCTGCCACACATGCAACTGTCCATGAAAGTATTCCTGGAGTAACCACCACATCGTCTTTATAGATTGAAGTCCACAGTCAGATATACTCCATCATGTTGTGTGGCACTATCTCACGTTTCATACTTTTCAGCCAATTCCCCAGACACCATATCAACATCCCTGTGTCAACGGGACAGGAAATACCTACCCGAGGTGGCAGCACAGTGGTATACAGTCAAATGGAATGACCCTGAATGTCCTAAACATTGCTCTGGAGTACTGCAGCCAGAATGTTGTAGGTGCCACTAGCCTTTACTTTCTCCACGGCCTTAGCCATATCCTGAAATCACAAGCAGTGAGCTAAATTGGCTGAAGTCTGACATCAGTGATAGTTGGGGCCTCAGAAGGAGGTCAAGATGGACCTTTCCCTTGGTACTTCTGGCTGAAGATGGTTGCATCGCTTCCGCCTTCTCTTTCACACTGATGTCCAGGGCACTGCCATCATTGAGGATGGAAATGTTCATGCAGTCTCCTCAACCTTTTTGTTTTTTAATTGTGTATCATCATTTATGACTGGATATGGTAAGACAGAGTCTTGATCTGTTGTTTGTGGAATCGCTTAACTCTGTCTATAAGCATCCCCTTCCATTTCTAGCATGCATGTAGTCCTGTGTTACAGCTTCACCAGGTTGACGTCTCAATTTTCTGTATGACTGGTGGCACACTTGGCATGCTGTTCTATATTCTGCATTGATCCCAGGGCTTGATAGTGATGGTAGAGTGAGAGATTTACCAACCGTCAAGTTACAGATTGTGGTGGAATAAACTCTGCTGCTGATAAAAGCACACAGATCCTCATGTACTGCCAGTTTTGAGCTATTAATTTGTTCCCAATCTATTCCATTTAACACAGTGGTGCTGCCATACAACACAATAGAGCATATTTTGAAGCCTCCTTCAACCAGGGTCCCAGGTTCGATTCCGGCTTGGGTCACTGTCTGTGCGGAGTCTGCACATCCTCCCCGTGTGAGCGTGGGTTTCCTCCGGGTGCTCCGGTTTCCTCCCACAGTCCAAAGATGTGCAGGTTAGGTGGATTGGCCATAATAAATTGCCCTTAGTGTCCAAAATTTCCCGTAGTGTTGGGTGGGGTTACTGGGTTATGGGGATAGGGTGGAGTTGTTGACCTTGGGTAGGGTGCTCTTTCCAAGAGCCGGTGCAGACTCGATGGGCTGAATGGCCTCCTTCTGCACTGTAAATTCTATGATCTATGATCTATGAACCCTTCAAGACTTCAATACGGTGGTTACTCCAGAAATGCTTTCATGGGCAGTTGCATCAGGGACTGGCAAATTTGAGAGGACAAGGTGAAATAAATTGTCTTCTAGATTGTTCTCTGACCACCTGATGCAGGCCCAGTCCAGCAGCTATGCTATTTGGGCTGAGTCAGTAGAGGTGCTATCAAGGCACTTCTGATGATGAGCGTTGAAGTTCCAAACCCAGAGTACATTCTGTGCCCTTGTCACCCTCAGTGCTCCTTCCAAGTAATATTCAACAGGGAGGAGTATTGATTCATGAGGGAGGGAGTAGGGGATAATTAATAGGAGGCTTCCTGGCCCATGTTTGACTTGATGCCATGAAATGCCACAAGACTTGGAATCAATGAGGAGGGCTTCTCCCTCTCAAGTGTATATTACTGTGCCGCCACCTCTGGTGGGTATGTCCTGCCCCACCAGCACATCAATGGTGATGGGACGTGTGGGACATTGGCTGAAAAGTACAATTCTGTGAGTATGCCTATTGCTATTGCATGACTAGGCTGTGGTACATATTTCCCAATTTTAGCACACCCTAGACGATAAGAGGATTTTGCAAGGTTGATTGGGCTGGATGTGTCTTTGTTATATCTTAGTCCAGTACCTAGGTCAATGCAGGCTGCTCCATCTGATTTTAAGTTTTACAATCACACGTTTTGTGGCAGTTTTGATACAATCGAGTGGCTTGCGAGGCTATTTCAGAGAGTCAACCACATTACTGGAGGTTAACAGTCACACAAAGTTCAGAATGGATATGGACAGCAGGTTTCCTTCCCAATGTGACATTAATGAACAAGTTGAGTTTTTATGACAATCCAGTCATTTCAAGGTCAGCGTTATTAATTTTAGATTTTTATTTCAGGTTTTTTTTTTAATCAATAGAATTTAAATTTCTCCAATTTCCCCAATTTCAAACCGCCTTCCCTCAATTATACATCCACACCTATGGGTTACAGGCCCAATAACATATTATCAGAGATGTGAAATGTTAGTGAGATTTCCGGTGACCTTGAGGTTAAACTAAAATAACAGAAAAGTAACAGCAGCTGGATTGCCATTGAGATACCCTCAATTACGACACAGGAGAGAAGATTGGTAATTCAAAGGCTTTAATTACCAGAGAACCGGACAGCTGCCGAGAAGTGTGGTCACAGCATGCTGCCCAGTGAGCATCATCTTATATACCATTTCCTGGGGGCGGAGCCAGAGGCGGAGTCCCCCAGGGTTCCAAGCCCGGTCTTAAAGGGCCAATGTATTAAAGACAAGGTACAGTTACAGCAGTTACCGATACCATTCATCACATTCACCCCCTGTTTTAAAAAAAAACTCATAGTCCGTCGGGGGTGAAAGTGGAGTTATAAGTTCAGTCTTTTGGGTGGTCTGACCATCCATGCTGACCTTCCCCGCTCCGGTGGTGGTGCCGTGGATACGGTCGGTTTCAGTGATGGTATATCCGGGAGTGTCGTGGCCGTTGATTTGTACCCGCATCATTGTGTTCCGCAGGTGCTTTGGCCGCGATTGATCGAGCGTGATCGCTCCTAGTTGCGGGTAGTCAGAGCCCTCGGTTAAGTTGGACTCACAAAATGGCCGCATGGAGTCACAAAATGGCCACTGCCGTCGGTCGCACGTGTCGGGATTCAAAGATGGCCGCCGCCAAGATGGCCGCCCCATGACTCGCACAAGGCCGATGATGCGTCGGAAGTAGGCGTGTCCGGCCACCGCGCGGCCGCGTTGTGGGGCCTGTGAGGCCGGGAGCTTGATTTCTGGGCCTGGTGAGGCTTTTGTTTGCGACCTTTGGGCCCAGCCAGGCAGACTTTAGCGAAGTGCCCCTTCTTCCCATAGTCATTGCAGATCGCGGAGCGGGCCAGGCAACGCTGACGTGGGTGCTGGCCTTGCCCATAGAAATAGCATGTGTAACGCCCGGAGTGAGCGGATCGCCGCGCGGCACAGGCCTGTAGCGTGGCCGAGTCTGGAGGGGATCGAGAGGGGTTCGCAAGGTCCGCGGAGTATGTACGGAGGTTACGGTGGGCCATTTCTAAAGAAGAGGCGAGCATTACCGTGCCTTGGAGATCCTTTGCCCCATCTTCTAGGAGCCGCTGCCGGATGTACGAGGACCTGATACCGGACACGAAGGCATCACGAATATGTTAGTTCATGTGGACTTCTGCCGTCACTTCTATACGATTGCAGTTCCTCGCGAGTGCAGTGAGTCTCTCCACCTATTCGTCTAGCGTTTCCCCGGAGCGCTGGCTGCAGGTCGAGAGCAAATGTCCGGCATGTACCTCGTTAATCGGCTTTACGAAGCGTTTCTTTAGTATGTCGACCGCAGTTTCGTATGTCGTAGCGTTTTCGATAACGGAGGAGAGTCGGTGGCCCACCCGGCCATGTAGTGAGCTCAGTTTGCGAGTGCCGTCGACTTCAGTCTCTGAGAAGTTTAGATAGGCCTCAAAACACTGGAGCCAATATTAAAACATTTCTGGGGCCTCCGGCGACCGAGCGTCTAGGCTGAGTTTCTCCGGCTTTAGAGCGCTGTCCATCTTGATGTGTCTGGTAATTAAATTGAGATACCCTCAATTACGACACAGGAGAGAAGATTGGTAATTCAAAGGCATTAATTACCAGAGAACCGGACAGCTGCCGAGAAGTGTGGGCACAGCATGCTGCGCAGTGAGCATCACCTTATATACCATTTCCTGGGGGTGGAGCCAGAAGCGGAGTCCCCCAGGGTTCCAAGCCCGGTCTTAAAGGGCCAATGAATTAAAGGCAAGGTACAGTTACAGCAGTTACCGATACCATTCATCACAGCCCAATAACAAGATTAGCTGGAGTCGAGAGTCATTAAAGTGCAAATGCTCATATCAAAAATGTTGTTCACAAAAGATCAGTGGAGCTATACAACAACTTCTAAAGACGGGGGGGCAGGATTCTCCCTTTGGGGGACTAAGTCCCCCCGCCCGCCAGAAAACGGGCGAGAATCACTCTGGACTTTTTCCTCGAAAGTCCGTGCTGATTCCCCATTCTCCAGGGGGCTAGCAGGCCTCCGGGGTGTGTCCCGCAGCTCTGGGTGCCGGCGGGATCCTGCTGGACAGACCATGCGGCCACGCATGCGCACGGTGGCCACAATTGGGTCTGCGCATGCGTGCGGCAGCCCACCTCGGCGTGGGCGTCGCTGACATGGCGGAGCCACACAGTTGGCCAGCACGGAGGAAGACAGGTCGCTCCCGGATCGAGATGGCCCGCCAATCGGTGGCCCCCGATCACGGGCCTGCCCATCGTCGAGACCCCCCCAGTGTCTGATCCCCATGCCCCCCCCCCACCCCTACCATAACGCCCACATCAGCCGCAAATCCGAGTTCCCGCCGGGTGGAACTACATTAAAACCACGCCGGCGGGCCTCAGCGGGCATTCGGCCCGTCGAACGCGGAGAATCGCCAGGGGTGGGGGGGGGGGTGGGCCTTTTCCAACGGCCCCCGACCAGTGCTGCGTCGATCGGGCGTGAATGGCGGCGATTCTCCAGTCGCTGGAGAATCGCGTGCTGGCATGGGAGCCTATTTTGGGTAATTCTCCGCTTCTGCGACGAGCGCGATTTCGGACGGAGAATCCCGCCCAAGGATATTGAGAGAGGTAAACAGCAGAATCCACAGTCTACTTAGGCCCACTCCCTAGCCCAAGTTCCGTAACCCCATGCATTAGCACAGCCAATTCAACTAACCTGCTCATCTTTGGACTGTGGGAGGGATCTGGAGCACCTGGAGGAAACCCACGCAAACACAGGGAGAACGTACAAACTCCACACAGACAGCCAACCAAGGCTGGAATCACATCCGGGTCCCTGGTGCTGTGAGGCAGCTGTGCTAACCACTGTGCCACTGTGCCGCACCTGAACGTTTTACAGACCTTTTCCTGTGCACAGAACATTATCGGCACAGTCACAAAGTTCCATACCATTGCCTGTTGATCCGGCATACAATACAACGTTGTGTTAAGCTCAATAACATTTAATTCTGGTAACTGAGTAAGGAGTTTGGAAGAAACATCAGGTTATTCCACCTTCGTGGGTCAAGCCTTGAATATATTTTGAAGCAGATAATGGAGGACTGCCTCCAAGAAACTTTGCTTGTGTGCCCTCTCTACAAGATGTGCTAATGCTTGAATTTGATTCTTCCAATTATAATTTATTCCCCAAAACTGAGGAAGACACATTCCAACCATCTATTATCAGTCTCTGCTCAGTTTCACCTCTTTCTCACTTCCCTCATAAGAATATAGGCACATAAGCAGGTCATTCAGTCCTTCAACTCTGTTACACTATTCAATTAGACATGACTGATCTATGGCTTACACCCATCCAGCTGTATTGGTTCTGTGACTCTTCGTGCCCTCTCTTCTTTCAGGTACCATGCCCTAAGTTGACGTTGATAGCCACAGACTTCCATTGGATTGGTCCATGATTATGTTTGGTAAAGTACTGCAGTGGCTTGCCGTTGCCGGCTGCAGTATGGCTGACCAGGAAACTCTCCCACTCATACCACCTGCCATCAAGCATATCAGCAGGACCTACAGGCTGATAATCAACCTGTTTGGCTGTGTAATGAATGTACCCTCTGTGGTTATCGAGTCCGGAAATGGAACTTGAACCCGGAGCTTCTGGATCAGAGGTCAGGAATTTTAGTTCCAAAAGATGAGTGGGAAGTAATTGATTTTCATTGGGGGTGGGAGCTTGGTCTGACTAATCTGCCCTTAGGAGGTAGATTGACCAGGAAAAGATTCTAATTTTAACAGCATTTAACTGGCAGGTGAGAGGCAAGAACAGCTGCGTTCACAAGGTAAGTGCATTTCCAACATTTCTTGTGGGACAATATCAGCATGGGTGTTTCATCCTGGTCCACCAAGAATGACCCTTTACGCAACCGACAATCGGCCAACCCCCTCCCACCTGCAATCCCCCATTGCTCCACCCCAATCTCTGGTTCTCTCATGACCTCTGACTGACCTCCTCCAACTCCATGATCTCCTACTTATTCGGCATCCGCCTCTTGGCTGCTTTCAGGCTTTATAATCACAGAATTGTTACGGCGCAGAAGGAGGCCATTTGGCCCATCTTGTCTGCACTGGCTCTCTGAATGAGCAACTCACCTCGTACCACTCCCTCACCTTCTTCTCCATAGCCCTGCACATTCTTCCCTTTTAGATAACCATCTACCTGTCTTCTGAATGCTTCAGTTGAACTAGTCTCCACCCCACTCTCGGCCAGAGATATTTCTCCTCATATAATTTATGCTTCTTTTGATAATTACTTTAAATCTGTGCCTTTCTGTTCTCGACCCTTTCATGAGTGGGAACAGTGTCCCCCTGTCCCCCTATCCACCCTGTCCGGCCCACTCTTGATTTTAAATACCTCGATCAAATCTCCTCTCGGTCTTCTTTCCTGTCAGGTAAACAGACCTAACTTCAATCCAGCTGGCTGTTGGCTGGGCAATATACTTAAAAAAATAAATACTCTGTGGGTTAGGTCAGCAGCACGTCTGATATTCAGATCAGTTGAAGTCTGATATCCAGCCCAGAAAGCCTCCCTCCTGCCCTCCTTCTCGTGTTCCATAAAAAATTGGGCTCTTTGTTCCGGCACGTGAATAAAATCTACATGGAAGGAATCCCAACCATCAAGAGAAGTTTTATTTTGCATAGAGAGACAAGAGCAGGAAAACAACATTCTTCTCAGATCGATAAAGTACAAAGAAACCCCTGAAACAGCTGGACAACCCAAAACATTTGAAATAAATTTGAAAAGGGGAAGTAAAAAACTCACCACTATTCTTAGAATTCCCACTATACCAAAAAGGGGAAAGACATTCTAAATGGTGAACAGGGATTCTCACTCCCTGACTCCTGTGCAGACTTAGGTCAAATTATTCAGGTCAAACTAGTGTTTCAAGTTATCCCCGGCATAACTCATATCGTCATAGAAGAATTTTATCTACATACCACTTAGTAGCATCGATCCTGGGTCCTGCGTTGCTAAGTAAGTAAAGTAGACTTTGTAATAACCACTGTTTCAGGTTAAAACTTTAAGTTATTTTATTATTATTTTTTCTTTTAAAAGATAAAATCACTGCCTTTACAGAAAAGTACAAATATCTTGCTTCTGGATTCTCCTGGTTGACTGATCAGACCTTTCTGGGCCTCCTTGACAAGCTCTTCTTTTTCTGTTGGTTTTCTCCCGGTTGTTTTGCGTTTCTGCTCGGTTTCCGTGTTCAGCCCTTCCCATGGATCGAGATCACTCTGCAAGCTGAGAGTGAGTGCCTGGCTGGGAGCGATTCAGGATATATATATCACCCTTCCAACAGCCTTGCTGATTACATGACATTATTTTAAAATATTTTCTTCTGCTCCTTAACGCCTTGATTCTACATCTAGTTTCCATAATGTCTAACATGAGAGTGCCTTCATGTTAAGCTTGAGCTTAATTTGTCAGATCACTGGCAGTGAGGATTCCTGCTAATTATTCTGTGGCATTCCAGCCTTTCAATCCCTCATCTTTTTTAAGCATTGTATTTTCTTGTATTCCTAAATGATTCAAGTTATATTCTTCCCTTTTTATAATTTTACAAAAAGTTGCTGACTGCTTTTTTGAAAAGAAGCAATTAGCTGCAGTGAATTGTCCTGTATTAAAATCAGCTGTTCTCTCCACATTTCCACTTATAACTGGTGTCATTAAGTTTCTTCCATTCACAAATAAACTTTATTTCAAGTAATTCAAACTTAAGATTCTGGCAATTCCAATCAATTGCTTGCTAAACTAATTAACTTCTATTTAAGGGGAGAAAACTCATTCCCTTCATGTAAGTTAAAACTTAAATTTTATAAAAATTTCTCCGATTTGAACTAAAGATATCAGGTTACAGCATGAGCTGCTTCATATCTCAAGGCCTGTGTGATAATGGCTGTCTGCATTCTAAAGAATGTTTGTCTGCAGGTAACCCTTCGAGGGCCCTCTGCTATATAATTTTTTAGCATTTCATTACATTTACATTTATAGGATCTTTTCTGTTACTTTTTCTCATGTTCCTTGCGTTTTATCATCAGACCTTCATGTTTCAAATGACATCTTTCACATTTTTCTGAACAAACGTCTACAGCAAGTGCCGCATCTGAATTATCACAAGGCTCCATTAACCACCTCAGCAATTCATTCAAGACTTCTTTACTCTCCTTCATTTAACTCGCACTCAAGCTAAACGTTTGTTGCTGTAGAATGATGCCAGATAAGGTGGGCAAATTTCATCCAGTACCCTAGCGCTGTGGGTCGAGAGTCACATGTAGTCCAGAGCAGATAAGGGCAGCAGATTTCTTCACCCAATGGATTGTATTGATCCAGATGTTTTTCATGATAATCCGATAGTTTTGTGGCCCTTTTTGTTCCATGTTTATTTAATTAATTGAAGTTATGTTTCTCCAGCTGCTGTGGTGGAATTTGAAGCTGAATCTTTGGATCATTGGTCCAGGCCTCTGGATTACTAGTCCAATAGCAGAACGATTATGCTGCCGTTCCCGCAATCTGAGTCAATGTAAGAGAGGTGAAATCCTCCTACGGGAGGGACAGGTGGACGTGAACCAGGATAGACCTAATCTGTTGCACACAAAAATGTCTCAGAGATGTAGGGCGGGATTCTCCATCCCCGGGAAACCTAGAATGCGTTCCCCGATGGGTCGGAGAATCGGACATGTGGTCAAAATCAGGATCGGCGCCGGGCACCGGCCTGAACGCCATGCTCTAACCCCTCACTGGCAGCGTGAATGAGTTCCACATCACACACGAGTGGGAGCATGGAAATGGATCTTAATAACTCATTTGCATCTATTTAGCGAGCCCGGTGCCCTTCCGTGATTGTCTAGTGCCCACAGCCGGGTATCATGTGTGCCAGGTTCACGTGCCCACCGTGAGGTCCAACACGTCAGGGCCACAATGCTAGAGACCATCCAATCCCATCCCCCCCCCGCACCGAAAATCAGCCCCGAAGTCCCGGATTGCCTGGGTGCCCCCCCACCTCCAGGTGTGGGGGGGTGACCGAACCTGCCCCCCCCCCAGGGACTTCTGTATTAGGGGGACACCCCAAGGACCCCTGTATAGGGGGACGTCTCATACAGACCCCTGTAATAAGGAGACCCCCCCCAGGGACCCATTTTATAAGGGTACCCACAACAGGGACCCCTGTAATATGGGTCCCCCCAGGACCCCTTTTAAAACATACAGTGCGGAAGGAGGCTATTTGGTCCATCGAGCCTGCACTGACCCACTTATGCCTTCACTTCCACCCTATCCCTGTAACCCAATAACCTCTCCTAACCTTTTTTTGGTCACTAAGGGCAATTTATCATGGCTAATCCACCTAACCTGCACGTCTTTGGACTGTGGGAGGAAACCGGAGCACCCGGAGGAAACCCACGCAGACACGGGGAGAACGCGCAGGCTCCGCACAGACAGTGACCTGACGGGGCCACAATCCACCTAGCTAATGCAGCCCCGAGGCAAAGTTACTGGGTCCCCCACCGGACACCCCTCTGTGCACCCTGTTAACTTCTCTGGCAGGCCTGACCTGCTTCCACCCTCCTCGCCAAGTTAGGAAATATGATATCCAAATGGGTCCTGAGGCGACAGCCCATGAGCAGCTCAGCAGGTTTGACTCCCATGGTGGTGTAGGGGATTGAATTGTACGACAACAAAATATTGGCCCATCGTTGGTGCAGCGGTTTGTCAAACGGTTTCCAGATTGTATTCTTAAAGGTCTGAACGGCTCCCTTGGCCATACCGCTAGATGCAGGGTGGTACATCCTGGTGTGGCTCGAATGAAAACCTGGAAGTCGACATCTGTAAAAGGGGTACCATGGTCAGAAACGATGAACTCCGGGAATCTATGAATAGCGAAGACGAAGGCATCCACGTGGCTGCAAAGGTCATTATCCCCATCTCTTATGTAGACAACCACTTGGAATGGGCATCCACCAAAGTTAAAAACTTCCTTACCATGAAATGGCCCGCGTAGTCAACATGGATCCGGTTCCACGGGCGACCTGGCCATTCCCAAGGATGGAGAAAGGGACTGCTGTGTTTGACAAGGGTGGCACTGTTGTACCAATTCTCCATTAGCTTTATTAATGCCTTCCCACCCGGACGTAGCTGCGTGCCAGCATCTTCAATGGCAGCACGGTAGCGTAGTGGTTAGCACAATTGCTTCACAGCTCCTGTGTCCCAGGTTCGATTCCTGGCTTGGGTCACTGTCTGTGCGGAGTCTGCACGTTCTCCCCGTGTGTGTGTGGGTTTCCTCTGGGTGCTCCGGTTTCCTCCCACAGTCCAAAAATGTGCAGGTTAGGTGGATTGGCCATGATAAATTGTCCTTAGTGTCCAAAAATTGCCCTTAGTGTTGGGTGGGGTAACTGGGTTATGCGGATAGGGTGGAGATGTGGGCTTGGGTAGGGTGCTCTTTCCAAGAGCCGGTGCAGACTTGATGGGCCGAATGGCCTCCTTCTGCACTGTAAATTCTATGATTCTATGATTCATCTTTGTCATGGCTGGGTGAGCTTGATGCAACTCCTGTAAGAGGGATCCCTTGGCTGGAGACGGAATGACTACTTGTGATCTCCACAAGATCAAACCATTAGGGGCAGCACGGTAGCATGGTGGTTAGCATAAATGCTTCACAGCTCCAGGGTCCCAGGTTCGATTCCCGGCTGGGTCACTGTCTGTGCGGAGTCTGCACGTCCTCCCCGTGTGTGCGTGGGTTTCCTCCGGGTGCTCCGGTTTCCTCCCACAGTCCAAAGATGTGCGGGTTAGGTGGATTGGCCATGCTAAATTGCCCTTAGTGTCCTAAAAAATAAGGTTAATGGGGGGGGGGGGGTTGTTGGGTTACTGGTATAGGATGGATACGTTGGCTTGTAGGGCGATCATTGCTCGGCACAACATCGAGGGCCGAAGGGCCTGTTCTGTGCTGTACTGTTCTATGTTCTATCCAGGCAGGTTAATTCATCCTTTTGGGTAAGATAGAGCCCCAATGCTCAGATTTTTCATAGCAGCAGCCGGTCTGTGTCATTCTCTTTACTTTTGAGAGTATGGGGTCCCTCTAGGTCCAGGTACGAATGTGTCCAGTAAGGCAAAATGATATATTGGAGGAGACATCAAATGAAGCTTTGTGGGTAGAGCTTAGGAACAAAAAAGGGACCGCCACAGTCTTAAGTATTTTTTATAGATCCCCAGATAGTCAGCGTAAAATTGAGGAGCAAATGTTGGCACCATTCGCAAAGGTGTGTAAAAATAATAATGTGATAATTATAGAAGGTGATCTCAGCTTTCCCAACATTAATTGGGATAGTCATGGTGTTAAGAGCTTAGATGGAGTGGAGTTCATAAAAAGTAAACAGGAGAATGTTTTAGCTCAATATGTAAAGAGTCCAACAAGGGACGGTGCAGTGCTGGATCTAATTCTGGGGAATGAAATTGGACAGGTGGTTGATGTGTTTGTGGGGAACCATTTTGGTGATAGCGACCACAACATGGTAAAATTTAAGTTCGTTATGGACAAAGAAATGGACAAGTTGCAAAAAACGGTTGTGGATTGGGGAAGAGCGGATTTTAATAAAATAAGGCAGGAACTGGCCAAAGTAGACTGGAAAGAGTTACTTGTGGGGAAATCTACAGAAGATACAATGGGGAGTGTACAGGCCCAACATGTTCCCTCCATGGAGTAACAATCTCAGAGAACCATGGATGACCAGACAGATTTAGGATACGATGTGACGGAAAAAAGATTTTAGTAAATTCAAGGGGAATAAATCAACGGAGGCATTAGTGGAATACAGAAGTGCAGGATGGAGTTTAAGAAAGCAATTAAGAGAGCAAAGAGAGGATATGAGATAGCTCTGGCTGGTAAAAGTAGGAAAAACCCCAAGATATTCTAGAAGTATATCAATGGGAAGAGGGTAACCAGGGGAAGAGCAGGGGCCATTAGGAACCAACAGTGAAATCTGTGGGTGGAGCCAGAGGACATTCGTAGGGTATTGAACAAACACTTCATTTCTGTCTTCACTCAAGAGAATGCGGAGGTAGATATAGAGCACAGGGATAAAGACTGTGAGGTTCTTGAGCAAATTGTCATAGGGAGTGACAAGGTATTGGAGATGTTGGCAGGCTTAAATTGGACAAATCTCCAGGTCCGGATGAATAGTATCCGGGATGCTGTGGGAAGCGAAGGAAGAGATTGCAGGGGATCTGACCCAAATTTTTAATTCCTCTCTGGCCACGGGAGAGGTGCCAGAGGACTGGAGAACAGCTAATGTGGTCCCACTATTTAAGAAAGGTTGTCGAGATAAACCAGGGAACTACAGACGAGTAAGTCTCACGTCAGTGGTAGGGAAACTATTGGAGAAGATTGTGAAGAAGAGAATCTATCTCTATTTGGAGAGGCAAGATTAGATCAGGAATAGACAGCATGACTTTGTCAGAGGGAGGTCATGCCGAACAAATTTGATTGAATTTTTTGAGGAGGTGACCAGTTGTGTAGATATGGGTAGAGCAATAAATGTAGTTTATATGGATTTCAGCAAAGCCTTCTCAAGGTCCCACATGGGAGACTTATAAAGAAGGCAAATGCACAAGGGATAAGGTGGATTTAAAATTGGCTTAACTGTTGGAGACACAGTGTGATGACAGGCGGCTGCTTTAATGACTGAATAATGTGACAAGGAAGTACTCAATGAATAGTAATACACTGGGAAGTTGCGAGGAACAATAGGATCTTGGCATGTTTGTCCATAGATCTCTGAAGGCAGAAGGCCAGGTTAATAGGATGGTGAAAAAGGGATATGGAACACTTGCCTTTATCAATTGCAGCATAGGTTACAAGAGCAGGGAGGTCATGCTGGAGTTGTATAGAACTTTGGTGAGGCCACAACTCAAGTACTGTGTACAATTCTGGTCACTACATTATAGAAAGAATGTGATTGCACTGGAGGGGACACAGAGGCGATTCACCAGGATGTTGCCTGGGATGGAACATTTACGTTATGAAGAGAGGTTGGATAGTTTTGGGTTGTTTTCGCTGGAGCAGAGAAGCCTGAGGGGCGGCCTGATTGAGGTGTACAAGGTCATGAGGGGCATGGACAGGGTGGATAGGGAGCAACTGTTCCCCTTAGTTGACGATTCAGTTCCAAGGGGACACAAGTTCAAGGTCAGGTGCAGGAGGTTTAGGTGGGATTTGAGGAAAAATATTTTTACCCAGAGGGTGATGACAGTCTGGAATGCACTACCTGGGAGGGTGGTAGAGACGGGTTGCCTCACATCCTGTAAAAAGTACCCGGATGAGTACTTGGCATGCCATAACATTCAAGGCTATGGGCCAAGTGCTGGCAAATGGAATTGGGTAGGCAGGTCAGGTGTTTCTCATGCGTCGGTGCAGACTCGATGTGCCGAAGGGTCTCGTCTGCACTGTATTATTCTGTGATGCTGTGATCGGCAATCTGCGTGCCTGGCCAGTGCTGGAAAGCATAACTGTAGGCTGCCAGCAGCAAGGCCCAATGCTGCACCCTAGCTAAGGCTATTGGCAGTATTGGCTTCTCTTCCCTCAAACGTCCCATCCCAGCAGCTGCTTGTGGCCAGTGACTTGGTCAAATCGCCGTCCTTTCACATATTGGTGGAATTTCTTCACACCAGATATGAGTGCTCAACCCTCTTTCTTGATTTGGGTATAATTCTATTCACTTCTGAAAGTGTCCTTGAGGCAAAGACGATGGGATGCTGAGACCCATCCCTCATCTTATGGGATAATACTGCCCATAGACCATAAGCAGATGCATCACATGTAAGCACAAGTAGTTGCCAGGGTTTGAAGTGAACCAAAGGTTCGAGAACTGTAAAGCTTGCTTCACCAAGTGAAAATAGCGACCACAACATGGTACAATTTAAGTTCATTATGGACAAAGAAATGGACAAGTTGCAAAAAACGGTTGTGGATTGGGGAAGAGCGGATTTTAATAAAATAAGGCAGGAACTGGCCAAAGTTTTCTTGGGGTACGCCCCATTGCCACCGCTGATTATTCTTTAGTAGCTGGTGTAATGGTGCCAATGTTGTGACTAAATTCAAAATTAATGTTTCATGATTAATTTACCATGCTGAGGAAGGGTTTGAGCACACTTACATTTCTGGGTGCTCGGCCTTCACGTATAGCTTTGACAGTCTCCTTCAGCGGGTGCCACCATGTCGCATCAACGAGGAATCCTGGATACGTTGCTTCTGAGACTTGGAAAGTTAATTTTTCACATTAAGGCAGACCCTCTGTGTCCTGAAATCTTCTTAACATTTCCTTCAGGCTAGCCATAGGCTCTTTAGAGGTGGTGAATGTAGTTGATGGAGACCACCACCTTGGGAATTCCTTGGAAAAGGTTTAGCACAAGCTGAAGTGATACTGAATACCGTAAAAATGCCCTTGTGGGCTGAGATTCTTCTTCCAGTTCCCATTGAAGGTCTGAATGGCTGAGATCTAATTTAGAGTAGGTAAGGCCTCCTGCCAACTTGATGCCGAAGCCGGGGAAACGAATACCTATCAACCCAGACAGCCAGATTTGTGGTTAACTCGTAGTTCCCACAAATTCCTATTGAAAGCTCTGGTTTGAGAATGGGGACTATGGGGCTGCCAATTCAGAGAACTGAACTGGTCTGGTTATTCCCAGTTCATCTAATCTGTTGACCTCAGCTTCAACCTTCTGATGTAGGGTATAGGGCAAGGAATTGGGTGTCAAATCCAGATTGACAGAGAGTTTGACGTTGAGGCCTTTGCTCCGGCCTAGTTATTTGTGAAATACATCCTCATACCTCCTCAGAACACATTGAAGGACAGTTGGAAATTTAAAAATATTCCAGCCAATTGAGTTTGATCTTTTGTAACCAGTCTCTTCCCATGAGGCTGTGTCTGTCTCCTTACACGACAACCAAGGGCAGATTGGCCTCCGGTGTGCTGGTGGTTCCAAGGATTTTCAAGGTTTCCCCAGTGTAAGTGGAAAGCTTGGCTATGTTGCTGTTCTAACCTAAAGATTGAATTCCATCAGGGATACACTTGAAGGCCTCTTCCCCCACAATATTTACTGAAGCCCCGGTGTCAACTTCCATTTTGAGGGGTTTACCATTTACCTATAGGACAATTTCGAATGAGGCCATCTTGATCAACCAAACGGCATTCAATCGATGTGCTCCTCTTCAGAGTTCTTTCCACTATGTTCAGTGATCCTGTGGACTGCTGCTGCTGCTGTTGATTTTTGCATTGGCACACTTTGCCTTGCCTGGCAATGTGCTTGAATGTGACCCCCTACGATCGCATCGGAAACACACAAACTCCTGACAATGGCAAGTCTCTTGGGATGATCCTCCCTCCCCACAATGGTAGTAGTCCACCTCTGACTTGGGTTGACACCCTGTCCTTTTTGCTGTCCTTTGACTCCGGTCCATTCCCGAGGACTGTGTCTGGTTCTACACTGTTCCTGGTGGTCCTGCCATGCACCTGGCGGTCATATTCCTCTAATTGATAGACTTCACCTTCAGCCACCCTTTGGAGCTTGGAGGCATCTTTTTTGGCGCACTCCATCACCTGAACTAGCTCAATCGTTTTTTCCAACATTATGGTGATTTCAGCCAGGATTTCCTCTGGATGTTGGGGTTATGGATCTCACAACCCAGCCAGTCATGCAACATGTCACAGTGTTCAGTGAGCTGATGAAGCCTGGCTATTAAGGTTGAGGGGAACTTTTCATGGCCCCTCACCGTGGAGTTAAATTTATAACATTGGAGGAGAATCAAAGAGCGTGGGCTGAAATGTTCTTTGAGCAACTTAACTATCTGATCAAAGATCTTTGAGTCGGGAGCCTCGGGGACATGTTTCCCAATTAGATTATACATTTGGGACCCAAAAACTGTTAGAAGTATCACCTGTTTGTCTTTTCCTATAATGTTGATTGCGGTAAAACAAATAGTGGAGCTGTTCGATGTACTGACTTCAATCTTCAGCCTCTTGGTCAAACGGGTCTAGTTTACCGATGATAGCGTTTTCACTCTTGTTTTAATGGTCCCTGACTCTCGCTGTCCTTCTTTCTATCTTCAAGTGTTCCTTCCTGCCCTCCTCAAATCGCGAAGTACTGCAGGCTGTGGTCGAACCTTTTACCTCGTCGCCAATGTGGTGACTCGAGAAACACTTGGGAGGCCTGCAGGAGTTAACAAGGGGTTTATTGATGAAAGGCAAAGGCTGGTGACAACACAGGCACAGAAGGCAATATAACAGGTCTAGTAACTTAGGCTCTGGGGCCCACTCTGCCCGGGGTCCTGCTCCCAGGGCCCTGCGTAAACTCCTGATAGGCCGGTGTTCACGCTCTCCTGTGCGTTGGCCTCAAGTCAGTTATGTGGTCCATCAAACCCGGTCCCTTAAAGGGGCTGCACTACCACAGGGACCTAACAGTTGTTTCAGGCAACTGCCAATTGTGAGTTTGATGTTTTTTATGCATCATTGGACAACAGAAACATTAGGCCCCAAAAATGGCTGCAACTGGTCCAATTTCCTGCACAAGATGTGTTTTATATTAGTTGCTGATAGTTTCCAAGGATTTGACATCTGGCCATTCATTTCTGATCTTACCTTTAGGTATAGATAGATGATTATTCAGCTGTTACTTGCCAGGACAGGGAAAATGATTTCAGATCACTGAGCCAAGCCCAACATGACAGTACAGATTTTGGATTGATTGCACATGCACCAGTTCATACTATCTACTGCTCACCAGAAGGTGGTAGCAGATGCTCGTTTCTGAAGGATTCACCTCTCTTGCTTTTCGTATTTGTGGGTTTCATAACCTTTGGAGGTACTACTGATCTGCATGAGATTTGCTTCAGTTGACCTTCAAAGCAATGCATTTCCTGTCCTCTGTGAGCCATTTCACAGAGACAAATTTGCAATATTGTGATTTAGAGTTGAAAAGGCTGTTTATATTTGAGTCTTGGATTTTATGAATAGAGGAACAAAATAAACCAGAGGATTACGTTAAACCTTTATACATCGTTGGTTACGTAAGAACATAAGGAATAGGAACAGGAATTATCCATGCCAACCTTTGAGCCAGCTCATTTATTGAATATCATGGTTGATCTGATCTTGGCCTTAACTGCAGGTTCCTGCCTGGTTCCCTCGTACCCTTGACTCACCTACGGTTCAAGAATCTGTCTATCTCAACCTTGAATATATTCAATGAGCCATCTCCATTACTCCCTGAGTAGACCATTCCAGAAAGTCAAGACTTTCTGAAAGAAGGAATTTCTCCTAATACCTGTCTTAAATACGTGACAGTCCTTTTTTCTGAAACTATGCCCCTAATTCTAGATTCCCCCACAAGAGGAAATATTATCTCAACATCCAACCTGCCAAGCCCTCTCAAAACATTATATACTTCAGTAAGATTACCTTTAATTGTTCGCAACTCCGATAAGTACAGGCCCAACAAGCTCAACGTTTCCTCTTAAGACAGCCCCTTCATCCCAGGACTCAACCGACTTAACCTTCTCTAAACTGACTCCAATGCAAGTGCATTATCCTTAAATAAGGGGACCAAAACTGTACGCAATACTCTAGTCCTTTACAGTTGCAGCACAACTTCACTACTTTCATATTCCATCTTCCATTTGATAAAGGCCAATATTTTATATGCCTTCCTAATTGCTTACTGTGTCTGCATGATAATTGTTTGTACTTCACATACAAGATCACCCAGATCCCTCTGCACTGCAACATTCTGCATCTCTCTCCATTTAAACAATACTTTGCTTCTCTAAACTTCTCACTAAATTGGAATCCTCACATTTTCCACATTATAGCCGACAAGTTTATGCCCACTCACTTAACCTATTTATATTGCTTTGGTGTCTTCCTCAGAACTTGATTTCCTATCTATCTTTATATCATCAGCCTATCAAATGAATGCCTTTTGGAAATTTAATTTTATCTCAATGACGGCTGTTAGGCCTACTGGCCTATATTTTTCTGCTTTCTGTTTTCCTCCTTTCTTGCATAGATTTTTTTTCTTTATTCGTTTATGGGATGTGGACATCGCTGGCTGGGCAGTATTTATTGCCCATCCCTCGGGGAATGCAAGAGTCAACCACATTGCTGTGGTCTGGAGTCACATGTTGGTCAGATCAGGTAAGGATAGTAGATTTCCTTCCCTGAAGGACATCAGTGAACCAGGAGAAGGGGGCAACCTCTGGTCCCACCGCTCAGTGATGCCTCCCTGAGATTCTCCTCCATGCAGTCGAGGAAAGACGGGAGTCCTCTTTCTGAGGGATCGGATCAAGAGGCCCTCCTGCCCAAGCACAGCGGCCTGGGAGGAGATTGGCAGGGTGGAGAGCACCCGTGGAGTGCTTCAGGCACCCCGAAGTGCAGGAAATGAACGGATGACCACATCTGCTCTGCTGCGGTGAATCTACACATTGCAAACACACAATCTCCTAAGTGTATAGGGTGTAGTCCACAGGGATATCACACACAACCAGCAGATCTGGATCCTAAATGACCCTCTTATTCCTAAATGATCCTCTTGTTGACTGACCTCATTAACACTACACCCTGTATGCTTCAACCGATGCCAATGCTTATGTAGTTACATTGAATACCTTGTGTTGCCCTATTATGTATTTTCATGTATTTTCTTGAATTTTGTTTAATTCCCTTTTCTTCCATGTACTGAATGATCTGTTGAGCTGCTTGCAGAAAAATACTTTTCACTGTACCTCGGTACACGTGACAATAAACAAATCCAATCCAATCCAATCCAGATGGGACATTAGCACTGATTTTTCTTTTATTATTTCATGGATGTTGCTGGCTAGACTAGCAATTTTATTGCTCATCCCTAAGTAGCCTTGAGAAGGTGGTGATGAGCTGCTTCCTTGAACCACTGCAGTCCATGTGGTGTAGGTGCATCCACTGTGTTGCAGGGGAGATCCCGGATTTTGACCCAGCGACAGAGAAGGAATAGCGATATGGCTGCAAGTCAGGATGGAGTGTGCTTGGAGGGGAAGCGGCAGATGATGGTGTTTCCATTGCCTGATGCCCTTGTCCTTCCACGTGATAAAGGTCCTGGGTTCAGAAGGGGCTGTCAAAAGAGGCTTGATGAGTTGCTCAAGTACGTATTTTGATGGTACGCACTGCTGCCACTCTGCATCATTGGATAAGGGAGTAGATGTTGAGTTTGGTGGCTGGGATATGTTATAAACAGACTGCTCTATGACCGTAAAAGAGTGCCAATCAAGCCGGTTGCTTGTTCCTGGATGGTGTTGAGCTTCTTGAGTGTTGTTGGAGCTGCACTCATCCAGGCAAGTGCAGAGTATTCCAGTACACTCCTGGCTTCTGCCTTGCAAAAGGTGGACAGGCTTTGAGGAGTCAGCAGATGAGTTACTCTCTGCAGAATTTCCAGCATCTCACCTGTTCTTAGAGCCATAGTATTTATATGGTTGGTCCAGTTCAGTCTCTGCCCAATGGTAACTCCCAAGCTGTTGGTCGTGGGTGATTCAGTGATGGCAATGTCATTGAATATCGAAGAGAGATGGTTGACTTCTCTCTTGTTGGAGAAGGTCATTGCCTGACACTTCTTTTGTGCAAATATTAATTGCTACCTATCAGCCCAAGCCTGGATATTGTCCAGATCTTGCTGCACATGGACATGGAATGCTTCAGTACTTGAGGATTGTGAATCCTGCTGAACGTTGTGCAATTATCAGCGAACATCCCCACCTCTGATCTTCTGATGGAGGGAAGGTCATTGTGGTTGCAGCTTGAAGATGGTTGACCTAGGACATGTCCTTGAGGAACTCCTTCATTGATGTCCTGGAGCTGAGAAGACCGACCTTCAACAACAACAACCACTTTTCTTTGTCCTGAGTATCATTACAACTATTGCAGAGTTTCTCCCCTGATTCCCATTGATTCCAGTTTTGCTCGTGCTCTTTTATGCCACACTCAGTCAAATGCTGCTTTGATATCAAGGGCAGTCAATCTCACTTCATCTTCTGAGTTCAGTTCTTTTGATTGGATGAAGACTGTAATGAGGTTAGGAGCTGAACGGCCCTGGCAGAACACAAGTTGAGCGTTAGTGAGCAGGTTATTGCTGAGTAAGTGCCATCTGATAGCACCGTGAATGATACTTTCTATCATGTTACTCATGATTACAATTTCCCTGATAGGGCAGCGATTGGCCGGGTTAGATTTGTCTGTTTTAGTGAAACGTTCTGACAGCCACTTTACATCACTAACTGATCTAAAATCCTGCACAATAGGCTATGTTCCCGAAGTGGCTAGGTAAGAGATGCATGGGCACCTCAACCTTCCTTCAGGTTTCCATTTCCCTCAAGGAGTTAGGGAAAGGGCACCGAGAGGGTGGAAGAGTGCCAGCACGTCATCCTTGGGCATCCGTCCAGGGTACTTCAATGGTTCCCTGTCACTCCACCTCCCCTCTGCCAGAGACCCCCACTGTCTTTAGTGGGTCAGGTCCTGGAGGTGGCATCAGTCCAGTGCAGGAGATCCTTAACAGGCTGGAGCCGTCCAGCCCTTGGTCCTCCAGAGGATGCCCAGCAAAGTCATCTCAGGGCATGACAGTCAGCAGGCTCCTGCACCTCAGCTGTTGATGGCAGGGCTGCACCTAGAACTAGTAATGGAGTTAGGAAAATTAAAATGCTTCGAAAGCACACTGGTGGCATGAGTGTTCACTCATTGTTTAAACTTTGCACGCTCTTAAATATATTCCACTCTAGTTCTTCTCCAAGTCTCATGGATTCAATTGATATTCCAATTACACTATGTTCCACATGCATTCAGGAATGAAACATGCCTTCCATCTGGAACTTCAGATGCATTGATTCCCACACAATTACATTACAGTGAGTAAGCTTTATCTCCATACCCGTGCCATCAGAAATCCAGATGATATGAGATTCTAATAGGTGGCCAAGGCACTATCACCCTTCAGTCTCAAACAAACATCATGTGCGCATGGGAGAATTACTCGTCGAGCTTTTTGATCATCCTGCTGCTTACGTCCTTTCCTGGAGAACAAGAGATGGGTGATCCTTCCGTTCACACATGACTGCATATGGGGACATCACTCTTTGACCAGGGTGATAAGCGTGCATGATACCCGATACAAATACTTTTTGCTTGTGGAACAACAGCACGATCCTTTGTCCACCATGACTATTCACTCGGGAGGATGAAAGTTTGGAGTTGCGTGTAGGCAGCTCTTCACCAACCGTGCCAACTTGTGGGCCTCCACATCCCTCCCCCCCTCCATCCCTGCCTCTGACTGAAGCCGATGGCAAATACTATAGAATGAACAGCAGCTCCACACCTTGCTGGGATCTCAGTGTTATGAGACGCATGACAGACCTTCTGCCATGTGGGCTTCACCATAGACTGAGGATCTCAACTGACCATTGGATTGGATTTGATTTGTTTATTGTCACGTGTACCGAGGTACAGTGAAAATTACTTTTCTGCGTGCATCTCAACAGATCACTTAGTACAAGAAAAGAAAATATGTAAAAAGGCAATAAAGATACGCAATGTAAATACATAGACATAGGCATCGGGTGAAACATACAGGAGTATCTGTTCTTGCATGTTCTCAGACTTTTGTATCTCCTGCCCGAGGGAAGAAGTTGGAAGAGTGTGTAAGCTGGATGGGAGGGGTCTTTGATTATGCTGCCCGCTTTCCCAAGGCAGCGGGAGGTGTAGACAGAGTCAATGGATGGGAGGCGGGTTCATGTGATGGACTGGGCGGTCTTCACGACTCTCTGAAGTTTCTTGTGGTCTTGGGCTGAGCAGTTGCCATACCAAGCTGTGATGCAGCCCGATAGGATGCTTTCTCTGGTGCACCTGTAGACGTTGGTAAGAGTCAATGTGGACATGTCAAATTTCCTTAGTTTCCTGAGGAGGTATAGGCACTGTTGTACTTTCTTGGTCATACAGTTGACATGGGTGGACCAGGACAGGTTTTTGGTGATGTGCACACCTAGCATTTTGAAGCTGTCAACCATCTCCACCTCGGCCCCGTTGATACAGACAGGGGTGTGTACAGTACTTTGCTTCCCGAAGTCAATGACTAGGAAGTTTTCATACAGTTTGCTCATGATTATTAGGATGTTGCTTTGGGTGGCTAGTTGTGCTGACCTGGAGCTCCACCTACCCAAGAGACCCACCTCCCAGTTTTATGTGTCACAATTAGACTTCGAGGGTGTGGCCTTGCTGCTGCAGAGATGGTACGCACCTCCTTCGAATCCCACTCCATTACCTTTTACCCCCCCCCCCCTCTTCATCCACCAAAATCCCGCCCATCACCCTACCAAATATCAGCATTTCTCACCCCTCTGTCACCCTTGAACCTCGCCCTGTTATCCTGGGCCTTAGCACTCTCCACCTTCACATACCATTCTTTCCCTCAGAGCTGGCACCCGTTACTGTCTCCATGCCCACCCTGACTCTGTTCACTCTCTTTATCTGTGCAATATTTCTTGCCCATCTCCATGAGCACCCTGGTGACATTTACACTTGCCAGACTCACACCCTGAACTTCCCACTATTCTGCATCCCACTCTGCCCTCTGCCTGTCATTGTTTCCTTTTACCATTAGTATGCTGAGTTCTCCCCATGGACCCCACCATCGACTCTACAGACCCCTCCCTCTAAAATACACTGGCTTCCTTCCCTGCCTCCCATCTCTGGACACTCTACCCTCCCCCACTAGTCTTCCACTCCGCTTATAGTCTTCAAAGCTCTCACACCACCTCTAGTCTCCCCATTCCCTTTCCAGCCTTCTACCCACATCCAGCCTGGTATGTTGGCCAGGAGAAGCAATTGGGGTTCCCAACATAGATCTGTATGACATGCAACCCACCTTTTTTAAAATAAATTTAGAGTACCCAATTATTTTTTTCCAATTAAGGGGCAATTTAGTGTGGCCAATCCACCCAACCCCCTGCACATCTTTGGGTTGTGGGGGTGAAACCCATGCAGGCACGGGGAGAATGTGCAAACTCCACACGGACAGAGACTCAGGGCCGGGATTCGAACCCAGGTCCTCAGCGCCGTAGGCAGCAATGCTAACCACTGTGCCACTGTGCTGCCCTGCAACCCACCTTTAAGCAGCTGTGAAAGCCGGGAGAACATGATTCCAATCTAATTTCCCAACATCAGGGAGCTAGTTTTTGGTCAAATCTTGCTTCAACGCCTGTCACTATTCCTGCTGCTGGTGGGAGTGGAAAACTCCATCCAGAGAGACTTAGAACATGTACAATGATTACACATTAATACTTGAGCAGCCAGTCTTTCTAATAGAATATCAACTCAGAAGGAAGAGACCGTAAAACTGATCTGAACTGGTTGTGTATACTTCCAGTGGAACACCGGGAAAACAAGGAAATAAGAATACTGCTCCGAACTTTTTTTTTCTTAAAGTCTAAGGGTGGGATTCTCCGACTCGCCCCACCCGTTTTCTGGTGGGATCCTCCATCCCACCAGCCGGCCAGTGAGGTTTCCCATTGTGGGCACCCCCACGCCGTAGGGAAATCCACGGGCGTGAGTGCATTGCCGGTGAAGCGGAGGATGCTGCCGATGGAGAATCCAGCCCGAAATGTCCCAAATCTACTTCAAAAAGGTAGTAAAATATACAACAGTTGCCTTGCCATATATATATGATTGATAATGCATTACTGTCCTTGAAACACTTCCGAAACCTTGAAGTCATTTATTAATGCAATCTGGGATTGTCAAATTTCTGACCTGCACACATGCTTGAACTCTAGTTAATCAATTTCTATCAGTTTTTATCAGCAGGGAAATCTATTGGCCATATTTCCAAAATGACCATGATGTCTCCTCTTAGTCACATATCATTGTGCACCTTGTATGTCTCCGCATCTACCAAATGCAAGATTCTTTTGGACTTTGTTCACCTGCACAGCAGGTCCTCAGTATTCACCCATATTGAGCGCCATCTGTTTGAGGATACAACTGATGATGTTAGGTACTGACACTGATGCCTCACAGTTTGATCCTGACTCTGTCAGGAGCATTTTTGTCACCAAAAGCTATTTGCTTTGAGGCATGTCTCCGTACAAAACATCTTTGAAGCTGCTCAATAATTAGGAGTCAGGCCGTTAATATATCTCCTTTGCCATTCTACAGAATTGCTACAGTGGCTCCAATTAACTTTGAAAGATTATTATTGCAATAATAATCCAATTCCTTGGAGATATAAAAGAGTAAATAAGGAGTAGAGGGAAAGCTCTGACTCACATGGGTGGAAGTGGGTTGCCAATTCACATTCATGAAATGCCACATGTTAACCTTGCTATGTTTATTGATGCCGCATAAATAATTGGGCTGTTAACAGTTGGTCTACTTGAATACTCCTTTCTTTACACGACAGAAGTGTATATTGATATTACAGTTAAGGAGGTCACTTGTGCACCAACAGTATAAAGGTTGATTAATCTGTCTTGATGCTTGTTGTAAGGTTGATTTTGACTGCAGCAACTTGACATCAAACTCAGGTATAAATTACTGATTTTAGAAACAAGGATGAATAGTACAATTGTTCAAAACTTCATTCTGCTCCAACCTTTGACAAGTGTAGATACAATGGACAACTAACAGACAACTAAAACCAACAGTAAATTGCATCTGTGGTCAGACAATTTAGCTGACACTATGGAAGGCAAACAAATAGAGGTACCAAAGGTAACAAAATAAATACTTTCCAAATTAGAAATGTTTCAATGAGTACTTTGGAACGAAACACATTAGGGTAATATTGTTTATTAAAACCAGATGCATTTAAACATTAAGGTTTGGGAGGCATGGTGGTGCAGTTAGCACTGCTGCCTCACAGTGTCGAGGACCTGGGTTCGATTCTGGCCCCGGGTCCCTCTCTGTGTGGAGTTTACACATTCTCCCCATGTCTGCATGGGTCTCACCTCACAACCCAAAGATGTGCAGGGTGGGTGGATTGGCCACGCTAAATTATCCCTGAATTGGAAAAAAAATGAATCGGGCACTTTAAATTTAAAAAGAGCATTAAAGTTCGTTGAAGTATCGTTAGGTCAAATAAATTTCCACAAAAGTCGATGTGATTTGTGCCCATTAGAATCACTGCTTTAACAGTGACAAATCAAAACCTGGTTGAAGGAAAGATCTGTTTTAAACATCTTCAACAACAACAAGAATTGAACACGAAATATAACTTTCATGATGACTAAACCATGTTAAACTGCAATCTGAGAAACAGGGATATTAAAAGATAAATGTCTTACTGTCAGACAAAGATAGTTGGCTGCCAAGGACAAATCTTGGGTTGCTATGCGATCAGCAGAATGGACTGGTAAAGTCTTGAGCTCAGACACCACTGAACAGCAGTATGTAAAATGCGTTATAAAATAACTCCACTAAATTTTGAACCAACCATGAATAAGAGGTATAAGCATGCCTGAGGGAATCAATTATTGAGATGCGCTTGTAAGAAACAAGGAGCAAAGAATGAACGCTGTAAAACAAGGGGTAGAATTTTTGTTCTGACTTTTGAACCCTGCGTTAGGCGCATACGGGCGGCCACTTAATGCCCAGGGATTAATGCTCAGCTCAAATTAAGGATGGTGGGCGGGTTCCAGATAATGGAGGGTTACTTAGAGACCTTTCAGCTTTGAGAAGATGGCAGTCTGAATAGCAGAGCTTGGAGTTACTGATATAGAGTCACCCTTTGATAATTTTTGGAAAAGACGAGAATAAAACCGCCCATAGTTCCCTTATTGCTACCTCAAGGTTGACTATCTTGCAAATTCAAGCGACCGAGTTGATCACGCAGAAGCACAATGTAAAATTCGTAGAACTCACTGCCACCATCAGAGGTCTTCATATTTCAAAGACTATTCCTGCACTTGGAGAAAACAGACAAGCTGAACTCTAAGAAATGACTCAATGTGCATGTGTTTGTTGTTTGGGAGGGTTTAATTCAAAATATGGGCCGAGATTCTCCGGCCTCCCCACGGCATGTTTCGCGACGGTGGGAGGCTGCCCACCATTGCCTGGTGGCGGGATCGTCTGGTCTCGCCGCTGTCAATGGGATTTCCTATCAAATCCACCAAACGCTGCTGGGAAACACAGGGCGGGGGGGGGGCATGTGCCATCGGTGGGACTGGAAGATTCCACTAGTGTAAACAGCTGGAGGATCTCACCCGAGGTCTTTAGCGCTACAAGGGGGAAAAGATGTAAGGCGGATCTTCCGGCCCTTCCCGCTGGCCGGATCTTCTGGTCCCGCTGAATTCGACCCCCGCCCCAAGTGGGATGGGCGAACCTAAGCAGATTCCCATCGACTTTGGTGGGACTGCGGGACTGGAAGATTCGGCCAATGGCCAATGGGAAGCTGCCTCCGCCGAGGGATAACTCGCTGTAAAATTCCGGCCACCATGCTCAATTGCTTGCAGTTTGTCTGTGTCTATTGACTCACCTCTGCACTGCATGTGACTGGGTATGCTTACTTAGGAAAATGAACTAAATTGAGACAAGCTGTAAACAGGTAAGAGCAAGCATTTTAAAGCACTGAATAAAACTCTTGGTGCACCCATAGACGCTGGAGTGTGTTATCTCTGCACAGATCTGAGGCATAAAACACAACACATAGGCCCATGTCAGTGATTCTAACAGGAATAACTATCTGAGTTGTTCACTGAAACATGGTTCAGGCTTTTGGAAAACTATGGAATCTTTACATGTCGCTGCTTGTCAGGTTGCTAAGGTAATTATTTTAAGAACACCACATAGTACAACGAGTCCAATATCTTTTCAGAGCATACTAGGGTTGTTTAAAGTTAATTACGCATTACTACTAAAATTGCACTCGCTAGCAAATGCCAACTGAGTGGTACAGGTCAGTTAATTCTCATTGATTTTTTACTTGTCAATTTTATTATTTATCTAGTTATATTTGCAATTACCATGTGATACATGGTTTACAATCAGTGGTTACGAAGTGTATACATATAATACGCCATGAGAGAGTTTTTAATTATTTCAAAATGTAAAGGAATATTTTCAGGGTTATTTCATGAAATTCTGAATTTTTAACTATCCCATCAACTATGGGATCTACTGGTGATATTACTGATGATATTTGTAGAATTTTGTGATCGGCTGCACACAAGTGCATCTGTCATGTGACCAATACCATGTTTCCCAGGGCTGGCACTGCTGTATGTTTGACAACTGATGAGAATGTACCAACCCTCAGCTTTGCCATTCTGGCTGGCTTCTCAGAGGTTTATTCACTGCATACATGTGGCAACCAAAGGGCCATCAAATCGTCTGTGCCCAGTGCTCATCCCTATAGTATAGAAAGGATATAGAGGTACTGGAGAAGGCACAAAGCCCTGCAAAGATGATACCAGACCTCCAAGATTATATATCAGCAAAGACTGAACAGATTGGGGGTCTTTCCACTCAGGAAGGGAATGTCGAGGAGCGACCTGACAGACATATTTTAAGATTGTGGAAGGGTTTGATCGTGCAGACGTAGAGAAAATGTTTCCACCTGTGGTCAAAACTAGCAGCCATAAATATAAGACAGACATGAATAGGAAATTCAGGAGCAACTTCTTTGCAATGTGGAACTCATGACCGCAAGGATTAGTTGAGGCAAATGCCGACACTGCATTTTAGAGGAAGTTGGATAAACAGGCAGAGAGAAAGGTGTAGAAGGTCATGATAATAGGGTTAGATGAAGCAGAATGAGAAGACATATTAAAGCATAAACATTGCCATAGACCCGTGGGCTGAATGGTCCGTTGCCATGCTGTATACTTTAAGTAATTCTATGTAAAAGTAATGAAACGTAATGAGGCCTGTGCGGTGATGCCTTTTTCAAGGTAATTGAAGGGAAAGCAGAATTGCATTTCAGCAGTATTCACACCAGACCTGAAAGTACAGATAATGCAATACTAATAGTGATAAATAGTAGACAAACCTGGCATTGTTCCAAAACTACAAATCTGGAACAAAGGGAATTCTGAAGTAACAGTGGAATAACATGTCGGTACTTTTGTTTTTGTGCCTGTAAACAAAGCAGAAATGTGCGAAGACGAAGGAAGGAATGGCAAGGATTTTTACATAAATAATGCATATGATTTCATATGACCCCAAGGCATCATAACAACATTTCTCAAGGGATTCCTCACAATGAGTCCACTTTCAAAGATTCACAGCAAGTAACAGTTGGATGCCTTTTAGGAACACTATCTTCTCTAGCGTAATGTTACTATATTGCTCACTGATGGCTCTATTGATATGTTTTGAAATTACGTTTACTGCAATTTGCATCATATCATGTTCTCCAAAATGCTCATATGAACAGGCTTAAGCAAAGAAATAGCATTATCTATTACCATTATTGTTTTATAGTGCCACTAAAAACTCAGAAAATTAATTAGATTAATAAATCATTAATAATTAAGGAAATCAGGATTAGCATTAAACACACAGACAACAGCTAAAATAACAACCACTGAGACGTGTTAGGAAAAGACATAGATGTTGGTGCTGAACAATTCAATCTGATTTTTTAATGTGAGTTACTGTTGTGTGTGGGCAATTGAAGCAAACAAAAAATTCATTCGGTTGGACATTCGGATAAGGCAGAAATCCTTAACCTCAGGTTTTACATCCATGGTGTTAAATTGTAATGCAGGAAAATTGAGTCCTTTTGATTTTTGGAGAAATAATTCCCATCGTTTTTCTCAATTTCTTTATTTTCCTTCTTGTATGCCATCACCCTGTTGCCTTCCATGTTTCCTTAGTTGAAACAGCTGAAAGAAAAAGACAAAAAATAATTATCATGCACAATCTCTTTCATTTTCAGATTATTTTCTTCTATAGTTTCATCCTCATTTCCTTTTAATTTGTTTTTCCCCAATCTATTATCGTAGTTGAGCACTGGACATGAATATATATTCTGCATTGTGACTTTCGTTTATTTAACTCTGTGGAGATGGCTGAAGATCTCTCATTTTTGTAATGTCTGCTAAGTCAGAAGCGTTACAGTCTAAAATTAGGTAATTTAATTGGAACCTTAATCCAACATTAACTTGTGACCCCACTGATTTAAAACATGCAGATATATCAGCTATAACAATGCCTTATATTCCTCTGAGGCTGTCTGTGATATTTCTATTAAATCAAATAAGGGAAGGACTGCAGTGCTCATTCTGAGCAGTAATTCCTCCCCTGGATCCTAACTTAAACCCCAAATCCGACGATAACTTCGTCTAGCCCTACAGCCGTTTACAATTCCTACGCTCCTTAAATTCTGGGCACTTGTGTTTCCTAATTTTAATCGATAAACTCTAAAATATTAATTGTGGCCTGTGCCATCAGCTGCCTAAGCACTAAACACTAGCATTCTGATCCCCTAAACCCTTCTGCCTCTATACCTTTTGCTCCTCATTTCAGATCATTCTTAAAACCCATCTGTCCTAATATTTCCTCACGTAACTTGGCGTGCAATTTGGCTTCATGATGCCTTGGGACATTTCGCTATGTTATCTAAATGTAAGCTGCTGTTGCTGTTGTGACCCTCCCCCACACCAGGGGTGAAATTCTCCCCTACCCGGCGGGGCGGGGGATCCCGGCGTAGCGGAGTGGCGCCAACCACTCCAGCGTCGGGCCTCCCCAAACCTTTAGGGGCTAGGCCCGTGCCGGAGTGGCTCCCGCTCCGCCGACTGGCGCCAAAACTGGCGCCAACAGCCTTTGGCGCTATGCCGATCGGCGTCGGGACTGGCCGAAAGGCCTTCGCCGGTCAGCGTGATTCCGCGCATGCGCCGGAGTGTCAGCGGCCGCTGATGTCAACACTGGTGCATGCGCGATGGAGGGGGTCTCTTCTGCCTCCGCCATGGTGGTGGCCGTGGCAGCGGAAGAAAAAGAGTGCCCCCACGGCACTGGCCCGCCCGCCGATCGGTGGGCCCCGATCGCAGGCCAGGCCACCGTGGGGGCACCCCCCGGGGTCCAATCACCCCGCTCCCCCCCCCCCCCAGGACCCTGGGGGCCTGCTCGCACCGCCAATCCCGCCAGCGTTGAGGTGGTTTAAACCACGTCGGCGGGAGAGGCCTGACAGCGGCGGAACTTCGGCCCATCGTGGGCCGGAGAATCACTGCGGGGGACCCGCCAACTGGCGTGGGGGGCACGCCGACCGGTGCGGCGCGATTCCCGCTCCCGCCGATTCCCGGTTGGCGGAGAATTCCAGCCACGGCGGGGGCGGGATTTACGCCGGCCTTGGGAAATTCCCCGACCCTGCGGGGTGTCGGAGAATTCCGCCCCAGGTTCCTATCCACACCAGGGTGTGAGAACATAGAGAACATAGAACATACATTGCAGAAGGAGTCCATTTGGCCCATCAAGTCTGCACCGACCCACTTAAGCCCTCACTTCCACCCTATCCCTGTAACCCAATAACCCCTCCCAACCTTTTTGTTTGGTCACTAAGGGCTATTTATCATGGCCAATCCACCTAACCTGCACGTCTTTGGACTATGGGAGGAAACCAGAGCACCCAGAGGAAACCCACGCAGACTCCGCACAGACAGTGACTCAGCGGGGAATCGAATCTGGGACCCTGGTGCTGTGAAGCCACAGTGCTATCACCTGTGCTACCGTGCTGCCCCGCATGGTTTGGAACTGCCACCTCCTATTCGTTCTTTCATCATATGAGACATATTCAGCAAATGTTTGTTTCAGAGAACCGCTTAACAAAAGCATTTGCTGAATATGTCTCAAGTTGGTATACCCAAGTCATCAAAGGGTTGGAGGCATGTGAGTGTCACGAGGTGTTGGATACCACTTGGTAAGTTTTAAAGAAATATTTAGTTTTAAATAGCTTAACCGTATGTATTTATTAGCTACAAGAGCTAAGTACATACATACAGCAAAGTATTCAAGCAAGGAAATGTCTCCATGTTCACTTGTTCACCCAACTCTCTCCAACAGTCCATTGATCCCAAGGTGTAGGTCATATATTCTCTTTTACCATTGCATGGGCAATACTATATTCAGTGCTATGTTCAAACCTATATGTGCCAGACCCTTATACTACACTGGGGTACAAATTGGTGCATTTGATGTCAGATGAATGGGTAGGGGGCGGGAAGAATCAACTGAAAGAAATAGCAGGAACATTAAAAAAATTTTTTTAGTGTACCCAATTAATTTTTTTCCAATTAAGGGGCAACTTAGTGTGGCCAATCCACCTAACCTGCGCATCTTTGGGTTGTGGGGGCAAAAGCCACACAAACACGGGGAGAATACGTGCAAACTCCACAGTGACAGCGACCCTGAGTTGGGATCGAACCTGGGACCGTAAGGCTGCAGGGCTAACCCACTGTGCCACCGTGCTGCAAAAAGTTTTTGATACCATTGTACATATGTTTTTTTCAAATGAGTTGAACATCATGGTATTAGCCTGGTACTATAAAGATATGCATTTAATAATCATCAAGTAGCACTGTTACAAGCCCAAGTCCAAGCCCAGAGAGGGTTTCCTTCGGGCCTAGGTTCAGTTCAAATGAATTACTGGTGGAAGACCGCAGCATGAAAATCCTTAAAAGTGAATGAGGATGTTTTTAAACTAAAACAGGCTTTGAGGAGTTGAAAGATGGTGACCAGCTGATTGGTCAGCCTGTCGTTATTCTTTTCCTGTTGGACGTAAGCAGCAAAATGATCTGTGTGGCTAGGAATGTAATATTAAAACTGTCCAAGAAGTATGGGTCATGTGATGTTGCCTACTAATGAGTTGATTGCAGCTTCACAAGCAGTTTCTGTGGTTCTGGCCAAAATCCATTATTTCCTTCGGAATGAAATGCTGGCTGTTACATATCTGCAGGAATAATGAGTTTCAATGTCTCTTAATGTGTTATTACTGCAGATGAGGAGCCAATTAATCTATTAGCCTTCTAGTTTTGTGATTATAATGTGGCCTTACAATGGGGTGTAAGATTCCACAAGGATGAAAGTGGAAGTCTTTTGTTCTTGTGATCTTAGCTTCAGGAACAGATGACCAATTAGTGAGTCATGTGACCTGTAGCAGCTATCTATTAGTTCAGCAAAAGTCAATTTTAAAATAGCAAATAAGAATAAAGTTTTGATGTGATTTCTGATCATGTCGTATTCAGATGATAGGATATATAAACATGAATAGTGGTTTCTTTACTAGTTTGATCAGATATTTCTGACATTAACATACGCAACTTGCTCAGCACTTGTCTAAAGGGCATGCGTTTCAAAAGAAAGACCAGCACAGCACAGTAAGGTTCACAATAGTAGGCTGAAAAAGAGCATGTTGTGAGGAAAAGAGGTTGGAATTATAGAATGTAAACTGGTGGGAAAAAGTGAGAAGAAACAGAAGTACAGTGGGAGCGAAAGGAAAAATCAAATCCAAAGTAAAAGACATTTGAGACGTACTTAGAATCTAAAGGAGAGGAGCACAAATGGGAATATGAGGAACTTGGGAGAGAAGTTACAAAAATAGAAGGATGAAGCAAAATTATGAAATCAAATGAACAAGGAATATTTTTCTAGTTCATAAAATGAATATTAAAGTGGGGTGACAGCCATTCAACTTACAGTGTTATGGTCGGAAAATGGCTGAAATACCGACCAACTAACCCACCTCCATTTTTACTGAAGAGATCAATGAAGTAAATAATCAGCTGAAAACTAATGTTACAGAAGTTTGGATCGAAAGAGAGAAAATAAATAGCAAATTAGCAAAATTGAAAAAAAATAGATGAACTCCCAAGTCCAGATGGCATATATATATATATATGGACGAAATGTAGTACTCAGAGGATTGCTGGACAGCTCTTGTTGTTCGAATGTACAAAAATAAATCTATAAAGCTTAATGTGAGTTATTGAATGACATGTAATATATTGATGAGGAGATGCCGGCGTTCGACTGGGGTGAGCACAGTAAGAAGTCTTACAACACCAAGTTAAAGTCCAACAGGTTTGTTTCAAACACTAACTTTCGGAGCACTGCTCCTTCCTCAGGTGAAGGAGCACAGCTCCTTCCTCCTCCGTCTTCATTCGCCTGAGGAAGGAGCAGTGCTCCGAAAGATAGTGTTTGAAACAAACATGTTGGACTTTAACCTGGTGTTGTAAGACTTCTTAATGTAATATATTGGAATCTATAATACAGAAGTGATGGATAGGCACCTAGAGACAGAAAGATTTTTTAAAAGTTAGCCTGGATTCTGAAAGGCTATGTTATGCCTAACTAAACCCATGGAGTTCTTCAACCAGGCAACAGAAAGAGTAAAAGGACAATGCAACCAGTGTCACTGAGGAAGTATGCAACTTAATATAAAATGAGATGAGAAAACCTGCAGACTTTGCAGTTAAGTGGCAACATAAATGTTAACGTTCATGAGTATGAGGTGGTACACTTTAATAAGCAAAGTAAAGGGCGGGCTTCTCCCCTACCCGGCAGGGCGGGGGATCCCGGCAGGATGGAGTGGCGTGAACCACTCCGGCGTCGGGCCGCCCCAAAGGTGGTTGGCTAGGCCCCCCCCGGAGTGGTTGGCGCCCTGCCGGCTGGCGGGATAGGGGCTTGGTGCCACGCCAACCAGCGCCAAAGGGCTTCCACCGGCCGGCGCGAGTCGGCACATGCGCGGGAGCACCAGTGCATGCTGGCAACATCCTCGCACATGTGCAGAGGGATTTGTTTCCGCACCAGGAATGGCAGAAGTCCAAAGCCTCCGGTGTGGAACAATAGAATGCCCCCACAGCACACGCCTGCCCACAGATCAGTGGGCCACGACCGTGGGCCAGGCCACCATGGGGGTACCTCCCGGGGATAGGTACCCCCGCTACCCCCCCCCCCCCCAGGAACCCCGGAGCCCGCCCGTGCCGCCGGGTGTCGCCGGTAAGGGACCTGTTCTAATTTACGCCGGCGGGACCGGCTACAGACGGGCGGGACTTCGGCCAATCACGGAGAACTTGGGAGACCCCGTCGCCCATTGAGTCGCGCCGGACCCCACCATTCTCCGAGGCGGGCGGCGCGACTCACACCGGCCCGGTTTTCCGGTTTTTGGGGGGCAGGAGAATTGGGAGGACGGCGGGGGCGGGATTCACGCCCATCCACGTGCAATTTTCCCACCCGGCGGGGGGTTGGAGAATGCCTTGGAAAGTAAAACAAAAACTGCATTAGATAAAAGAGGGAAAGGATCTAAGGATACAGGTGAACAAATAATTAAAAACACCATTGGAGGTAAGCAAAACAATTAAAAATGCTAACCAAGTACTGAAATTTATCAAGGGGTAAAGAATTCAGAAAGAATGAAGTTGTGTGAAAGTTGTATTCAACCCTGGTCAGGTCGTATTTGGAGAACCGTGCACACATTTCATCTTCATGGTTAAAAAAAACCATGCAGTCCCGACGATGGCTATCTGGCACATGGTGTGTGCGAACAATGGGATTTCCCATCGACAACTGCGGTACTGGAAAATTCTGCCTCCGTCATCGGAAAACAGGCAGCCATGTGGGAGGGGGGGCAGGGGGAATCCCGCCAACAGGAAGAAGTGCAAAGCTGATTTACACAGATGGTCCAAGAACTGAGTGATTACAATGATTGGAACTGAAGAAGTTCTTCTTTTTTATCTTTAAACAACAGAGAGGATTTTTAAAAATTCTTCTCGTGATCAATAAATTTATGAATGAATTGGCCAGGATATATGAGGAGAGAATGTTGAGAGAATCTAAAACTAAAGGCTATAAATCCAAGTTTATTGCCAAAATTCAATAATTACATCAAGATAAATTAATTTACTAAGGGAATGGTTAGAATGTAAAAATTGTTGCCTCATGAAATGACTTATGAAAATAGATAGGATTTAAGGGTAGGCCATTTGGCCCTTTGAACCTGGTTTGCCATTGTAAGGGACCTTCCAGTTTATTCCCTTATTTCCCCTTTATTTTATTTTGCCATGATAATTTCTGATCCATGGGTGATTAATGGTCATGTATCTTTAAGTCGTGCAGCTCAGAGAATGAGGAACTCAGAGGTTACAGCAGAGAATGCACTGCTAGCCTCTGCTAGATTGAACAGAAACTTCAGATGTTTTGGCGCCAGAGAGAGAAATACGGTGCAACTTTGCGTGACTGGTTGACTGGGAGCCAATGAATTGGCCAAAATGCCATACTCTGCCCAGTGACAGGTGGTGATTGGATCCTGACCCAGTGGGATGGTTCTCTGAGACCTGAGGGAGCAGTTGAGTCCTAGACATAGAACAACAAGGATCTGCTTTCTTCCCCTCTCCAGAAAGGCTGCGAGCCCTGTATACATGAAGCTGCAGAGAACCTGAATGAATCAATCTACAGGGAAACCTTTACAGGCTGCAAACAAAGACAAGAACCTGGGGTGGGATTCTCCGCCCTGCTGTGCCACATCCCTGCCATGACTGGCTGGTGGGATTCTCCGTTCCGCCAGCCGGTCAATGGGGTTTCCCATTGTGGGGCAGCCCCACACCGTCGTGAAACCCCCGGTCGCCAGAATAACAGAGAATCGTGCCAGCGGAGAATCCCGGCCCTGCTCTTTCTTTCACCAGAAAAGCTGTGAGTACATTATATCTGAAACTACAGTGACCTAAATGAATCTACTATAAAATCTTGGACTGAAAGTAAAGTTTGAAAAGGACTAAGGTGCTAAAAACCACCATGAAACAAAGACTTTTTTCCTTTTACTTACGATTTTTTAACCCGTTCTTCCCCTCTGGTGTTTGTCCATCTTGTCTGTGTGTGTATAGAGGGTGGGGAGCAAGTTAAAGTGCGGAATTAGGAATTAGATAATAACCAACCTGTTGTATTGGCTGCATATTCCATTATAGTTCTTTTTCTTAATAAAAAGTAATTCTGTTTACATTTATAAACCTGGTGACTGTAATTATTGGGAAGCCGAGGGACAAAGACGTTCAACATTTTTCGAAGAATACTTGCTTAATTCGCTTGTGTTGGGACTCCGGGTCAAGTGGGGCTGGAATTGACCACACACTAGCCCACACACTAACCACCATTCAATCAAATCATGGCTCATCTGGTTGCGGTCTTAACTCCACTTTCCAATGTGCATCCCCCCCACTCCATCCCTTGAGTACCCCGTCTATCTAAAATCTATTGAAATCAACCTTGAATATTTTCAACGGCCCAGTCTCCAATGCCGGTTGGTGCATAGAATTCCGCAGGCAATAGAATTCCACAGACCCTCTGAGAGAATAAACAAATCTCTACGATTACATCTGAAATTATTCTTAAACTTTATCCCCTGGTCTCCCCCATAAGTGAAACATCCTCCCTGTGCTCATTCTATCAAGTCCATTCTGGATCTTATAGGTTTCAATACAATCATGTGTCATTATTCTAAACTGGGTTAAGGCCTAACCTCCTGAACCTCTCTTCATAAGATAAGCCCTACATCCCAGAAATGAGTCAAGTGTGCCTTCTCTTTTCTGCCTCTAACACAGTTACATCCTTTTTAAAAACTGTACACAGTAAGCCGGATGTGGAGCGGGATTCACCGGACTCCCAGCTGCTTCTTGGCAGCTGGGCTGTTTGCTGGCAGTGCGATTCTCTGGTCCTACTGCTGTCAATGGGATTTCCAATTGAAGCCACCCCACACAACTGGGAAACCTACGGATGGGATGTGCCGCTGGCAGGACTAAAGAAACCTGCCGATGTGAACAGCCAGAGAGTTTCGGTCGCGATATAACCCATTTTGTGCGGCATGATAGCACAGTAAATAGCATTGTTGCCTCTCAGCGCCAGGGTCCTAGGTTCCATTTCCGGCTTGGGTCACTGTCTTTGTGAAGTCTGCACGTTCTCCCTGTGTCTGCGTGGGTTTCCTCTGGTTGCTCCGGTTTCCTCCCACAAGTCCTAAAAGATGTGCTGTTTGGTAATTTGGACATTCGGAATTCTCCCTCAGTGTACCCGAGCAGGCTCCGGAATGTGGCGAGGAGGGGCTTTCCACATTAACTTAATTGCACTGTTAATGTATACCTACTTGTGACAATAAGGGTTATTATTATTATTTTACATTCCATTTCCCTTGCAGGAAGCATCACCATTCTATCTGCTTTCCTAATCATTTCCTCTACCTGCATACAAACCTTTTGTGGTTCACGTACCAGAGCACAAAGATCCTTCTATGCCACTGAGTTCTACTTTCAAATAGAAACTAGAGAAGCACATGGCAGAAAAGGGAATAGAAATAGATTTAAAAAGCTGAGATGGGGTAGATGGCTTAGGAAGTGACTCATGTGGATTATAAATGCCAGTGTAGCCTAATGGTCTATTTCTGAGCTTCAGTGTCGGCTCCATGCAGTACTCTGGAAAGTTCTGCATAATTGTATGTCTTGTATTTTATATCACTGTTCTTTCACATTCAGCAAGGCGTCTGATTTCTTTATGTGAAAATATTTATTGTAGTTCTCTACTATGTGAAATATGTTCCATTTCAACTGTTGAACCTCAGCTGTGTTCCAACAAAACCTTCTGGATTGATTTCTGGAAGATATTCTGTTTTCTGCGTTGAAGGCGGATTGTTCAATGTCAATGTGGATTTCATTCCACTTATGATTTTTCTGATTTTATTACTCATGAGTCATGAGGTAAAATTAAAACAAACACTGAATTTCTGCTTTGGAGTTCCTTGTTTCTCCCTACCACAATTTGACAAAGCACAACAAAGGATTCCTCAAGCATTCTAACAGTATAAGTGTAAACCTGCTGCCTTCACATTTCAATGGTGGCACTGTTGAGTCAAAACATAACCCCCAGGGATCAGCCACTATTCCACGAGATGAATTTTATCTGTGTTATATGTCAGAGAACACATCCCTTCTGGTGAAGTGTCGCCTGATCTGTAGTGACGTCAGCAGTGAGTGCGCGGGCTTCGATTCTCCATCTTAGGTTGGTTGAGCAACATCCCGAAAAAAAATCCTGTTGTGCGTGTCATCATCCAGAGTGTCTTTGTGGCAAACTCAGATATAACAATTTGTTGTTAATTAGGTTTACTGGCAGAACCAAAAAACACGCAGAGGATATAACAATTCCAGTTTGATGAAGTATAAGGCTGCAGTGGACCATCAGTAAATGTAGTCCATTGACCTGTGTTCCAAACTGGAGAAAGTGTGTGCATGTGATCATGAAATAGGGAAATTAGGAAATTAGTCAAAGCATTGCTGCTACTGCCATTTTTGTACTGGGTGTGGCTTGGACAGGAAAGGTAATGAGCTGTTTGTTAAAAATAGTCTGCTCTTAACCAGAGGTGAAGCTCAATTTGTAACACAGTTCATATTAAAGTGATTCATTCTCCTGTTCAAATAAATTCTAGACATAAGTTAAGTCACATTTTGTGCTGATCTATTACATAGGTTGTTTTACTGTAACTATAATCACATTCCTCAGTAGACTTTGAAGGGCTGAATTTAACCCCACTCGCTGAGAGGAATTGGACAGTGGGTAGTTAAAACTGGCCGGAAGTCTTTGTTAACAACATAAGAACGAGGAGCAGGAGGAGACGATTCATCCTCGCGAGCCCGCTCCGCCATTCAATATAATCATGGCGGGTCTCATCTCGGCTTCAACTCTACTTTTCTGCCCCCTTCTCCACAAACCTTCAACCCATTACTACTTAAAAATCTGTCTATCTCCTCCTTAAATTTGCTCAATGTTCCAGCATCCACTGCACTTGGGAATTCACGACTTTGAGAGAAATAATTTCTTCTCATCTCTGTCTTAAAACTGCAAACTCTTATCCTAAAACTATGACCTCTCGTTCTAGATTGTCCCACATCAGGAAGCATCCGCTCTATGTCTACTTTGTCAATACCTTCCATCATCTTTTTTCCCCAATTTGATCTCTCATTCTTCTAAACTCGAGAGAGCATCGGCCTAAATTGCTCAATCTCTCTTCATAAGACAAACCCCTCATCTCTGGTATCAATCTAGTGAACCTACTCTTAACTGCCTCTAATGCAACCGCATCCCTCCTTAAATAAGGGGACCAAAATTTGCACACAATACCCCAGGTGTGGCCTCACCAATTCCTTGTACATTCCCTCACTTTTCGACTCCATAATTCCTTTAACTTTTCAATGCTGAAATTCCATTTGTCTTGTTTATTACCTGCTGTACCTGCCTTCAAGATTTCTGCGATTCATACACAAGGACATCCAGATCTCTCTTGCCCCATTCCAGCTGTCTTTAAATTAATCTGTTCTTCTGAGGAAACAGCAAGGACACCAGTGGGCCCTTTGTTAAACATATAGATTCAGGTCTAACAATGCCCTCTGACCCCCCTTTGCAATGTTAACTAGTGGCCTGATCGGGAAAGTCTTTATGAGTTCCCTGCCAGGTGAAGATAGTGGATAGTAAAGATCCCGACATAAATTATTTTTTGTTTACACTTTCCTTGGGAAAAGGAGGATCCTCTGGGCCAGATAAAGCATGTGTGGGTCTCCCCTTCCTGAACCTGAGACCCTCACAAATAATTCCTACCCATGACTGACTGGAGCGCCAGAGCCTGGCCATGGACACTAAGAATTTGTGTTTCCCCTCCGCACATCACCTCCTCCATCAAAACCTTTCAGAAACAGCATTATTTATGCTGGGGTAGTAATATTATTTGTTGCTTTGCTCATCCCTATGCTGTCTTCATTCGCTGCAATTTTCACAGGTGAAGCATAGATGCAAACTGTGAAGGAGACATGGTGGTCACCTATCCTGACAAATGACCCTATTAATCGGCTCTAACTACATCTTTGCTGTACTTAGTTACAAATATTTCTGACATTCTCTGAATAGGGCAAGAAATAAAATGAAAGGTGAGCCTATACAAATGTATTTGTTTGCCTGAAAGCACCGTTTGTGACTGCAGAGAACCTTCCCGTGAATTTGACTGGCCTGACTGTAATGAGTCACCACCCACACTGATGTTATTTGCAAGAGTATCCCAACTTGAAACACTGGTTCATGGGGGTATATAGTTTAGTTTTTGGAAGGTTGTGCAAAGTGTAGTGAAACCCCAGAGAGAATAAGCAGTCCAATCATCATGAAACAATTATTAAAGACTATTTATTCAATTTTTAAAAAGATGAATACACATGAACAGGACTACACTACTCTATGACAATTAAGTATATAGAACATAGAATAGAATAGAACAGTACAGCACAGAACAGGCCCTTCGGCCCTCAATGTTGTGCCGAGCCATGATCACCCTACTCAAACCCACGTATCCACCCTAACACCCGTAACCCCTTAACCGTACTTTTTTATTAGGACACTACGGGCAATTTAGCATGGCCAATCCACCTAACCCGCACATCTTTGGACTGTGGGAGGAAACCGGAGCACCCGGAGGAAACCCACGCACACACGGGGAGGATGTGCAGACTCCGCACAGACAGTGACCCAGCCAGGAATCGAACCTGGGACCCTGGAGCTGTGAAGCATTTATGCTACCCACCATGCTACCGTGCTGCCCCATATGAACCACTAAACACACACACACTTTATGTAGATATGCCCTTGATTCCAAAATATATCTATGATCCCCAAACTCCGTAAGACTCCCCCTGTTCCCCAAACAACCTCCAGTTGCACATTTTCTCTATTCAAATGTCACATTTGAAGTAAGGCACACCAAGACACAGCTATAAATTAAATCCAGTTTCACAAAAAAGGCTGATGTTCCAAGTCAGGGAAACGTCATTTCCTGGTCCAGCGAAGATCTGTAAACTCCCTGTAATAACGTTTTTGCCCTGCCTTGGATTTGTTCCCCTTTGGCTCAAAGACTTAGAGGCTGTTAGATGTAAAACTTGGCCTCCAAGCTGCTATCTGGAAAACTGGATATGCTTCTGAGACTACTGGATGTCAACTGGCCTCCTTGCTTCTGCGGGTCTTGGCAATTATATCTTTGTTCCCCTTTGAACCTGTCTTTCGTGTATTTGGCTGTCTGACTTCCTCAAATTCATTGACTCCAGAAATTAGCATGCGTATGTCTCAGTGATCTCCCAATCATCTAGATATGCCTTTTCTTCTAATAGAGAACTGATACCTGATTCTATCTGCTAATCTCATTACTGGGAAAGACGCAGTTCATCTTGCCTTTTGGAGGCTGCTACTGCTGTTGCCAGGTAGATTTCTACCTGTTGCTGGGCAAGTCTCATCATATTATGCCTTGTAAAATTTGAGTTACTGCTGTTACTAGGAAAATCAATGACAAATGTCACCTTGAAACATAAGTGGGTCAACTTACAAAGCACACGTGTATATGTTTGGTGCATCCATGGATCTTTGCAGTATTCTGTTTATTTCAATTACCATTGAATTTTAGTGATTTTTGACATTATAAAATGTTATTCTTCAATTCAGGAAATTGAAAGATAGGGAGAGACTGCTTATATCAATACACCCCACTGAATCAACATGGCATGTTTTGTGGTTTAAATATATTTGTGACCTGGTGGTGGTCATGGAGAGAGAATTTGAATGCGATTCATGATTTGAATATGTTTTAAAGAATTCTTCAATCAAATATTTCTGTGTGGTTTATTTTATGGGCAGTTTAGTCTTGGTGTGCCTTACTTCAACTGTGACATTTGTATAGAGAAAATGTGCTACTGGGTCAGTATGGTTTAACATAGTGCCATGGAAAACTTTCATCACACTCGTATTATCACTCACATTCATTTTATTATTCTTTCGGAACCCACTTATGAGGTCCAGAGACAGGAATGTGAGGTCAAGAGAGTTTTGGATATGTCATGAGATGTAGTTTACTTTTGAAAATGAAAATCGTTTAAAGAAGATTAACTATGTTACTCATGAGTCATGTGATGACATTTAGTTCTCATTTAAAAATTGTAGCACATAAGGGGCGGGATTCTCCGACCCCCACGCCAGGCCAAAGAATCGCCGGGGGGCGGCGTGAATCTCGGCCCACCGCCTCGATGCCGGCTGCCGGATTCTCCGGTGCCGGTTTTTCGGTCAGGGCGGGAATCGTGCAGCATCGGTCGAAGGCAGTTGGCAGCGGCCCCTCTGGCAATTCTCCGGCCCCCCATGGGCCAAGTGGCCGCCTGTTTTCGGCGGGTCCCGCCGGTGTAAAATAGACCAGGTCCCTACCGGCGGGACCTGGCTCCGCGGGCGGCCTGCAGAGTCCTCGGGGGGGGGGGGGGGGGGGGGGGGGGATATCTGGCTCGGGGGGGGGGGCCATGGTGGCCTGACCATGGGGCCCACCGATCCACGGGCGGGCCTGTGCTGTGGGGGCACTCTTTCCCTCCGCGCCGGCTGCTGTCAACCTCCGCTATGGCTGGCGCAGAGAAGAACTCCCTGCGCATGCGCTGGGATGATGCCAGCACATGCTGGCGCTCCCGTTCATGCACCAAGTCGCACCAGCCGGCGGAGACCCCTCAACGCCGGTTGGCGCAGCGCCACGCCCTTCCTAGGAGGATTCCGCACCTTCCGGGCGGCCCGACGCCGGAATGGTTCACGCCACTCCTCGCCGCTGGTACGGCCCACCCCGCCGGGTAGAGGAGAATCCCGCCCAAGGAATTTAGTTTTGTTATTGAATCCAATGGATTTATCATATACCATGCGCTGCCTGATCCTGAGGTTAGCTTTATGACTGGACAGCAAACAGCAACTTTAGTTTTGTTAGTTAAATCACATTATAAATCGTAGCCCTGGGAGAATGGCAGAAGATAAAAGCAAATTACTCGTTGATTTTAATATTAAAAGTTTTATCTATACTGCTGCATAAGGCAAACAATATAGGGCGGGATTTTCCGGCCCAGCTGTGGCATGTTTTCCGGAGACAGATCATCGTTGGCCACTGACAGAATCTTCTGGTCCCAAAGTTTATAGCGTTTTGCGTGGTTTGCCCACGAGAACCCGCCATGAGGGGTTGCTTTTGACGACACCAGAAGATCCCGATGTTGGGATGGGCTGGAAAATCCACCCTGAGTAATCTTTTAATAAAGATCGGCAGATTTGGATATGTGACTAGCTTGAACACCAGAAAGGTTTTTAAAATATCTGTCCATTGCTTTTACATGGGCCCATCCCAAGTCAGAAATATTGGGGCAGAATTTGTTGGAGCACAGTATCTCATGGCATGATTTGCAAGTCAAAATTTTCTTCTTGTCCTACAGCGAAAAAAATATTGTGCGTTGTATATTATTGGATGTACAAGTTAATAATTACATGGCAAGGTCAACGGGGCATCTGCCACCTTAGTGAATGATGGGACCAACAGCTCGTTTCCTTAACCAATGAAATTTAAGGTCTGAGAAAGACATGGAAAAGGAACAGGATGAATAAGAGTCAAACTAGCTGCAGAAGGAGATATGAGGGAATGAATTAGAGGTTAAGAAAGAAAAGGACAGAAAGTGAAGTGTTGGATAGTGTAGGCTTGCGAGGTGAACATATACCACCAACACTGAGGAAGGTTCAACTCTATTTTAGTAACTAACTATTAACTAATCAACATACGAGAGCTGCGGGTTTAAACGATGCTAGTTTAAACTAGAGACCTAAGCTTGTCTGAACCAGTTGAATCTCTCAGCACGTGGTGTGAGTCTGTGCTAGACTTGATGAGTTCTTGTTCTACTGAGAGGCAGCACCCAGAATGAGCGGGAACCGTGGTGCCCTCTGCCTTTATAGTGTGTGTATTCTAACTGGTGCTTGGCTGCGGTGTTTGTGCATGTTGATTGGTCCCAGTATATGACCATCAGTATGTGTCTGCACCATGATATAGAACATAGAACGATACAGCGCAGTACAGGCCCTTCGGCCCTCGATGTTGCACCGACATGGAAAAAATCTAAAGGCCATCTAACCTACACTATGCCCTTATCATCCATATGCTTATCCAATATATTTTTAAATGCCCTCAATGTTGGCGTGTTCACTACTGTTGCAGGTAGGGCATTCCACTGCCTCACCACTCTTTGCGTAAAAAACCCACCTCTGACCTCTGTCCTATATCTATTACCCCTCAATTTAAGGCTATGTCCCCTCGTGCTAGCCACCTCCATCCGCGGGAGAAGGCTCTCGCTGTCCACCCTATCTAACCCTCTGATCATTTTGTATGCCTCTATTAAGTCACCTCTTAACCTTCTTCTCTCTAACGAAAACAACCTCAAGTCCATCAGCCTTTCCTCATAAGATTTTCCCTCCATACCAGGCAACATCCTGGTAAATCTCCTCTGCACCCGTTCCAAAGCTTCCACGTCCTTCCTATAATGAGGCGACCAGAACTGTACGCAATACTCCAAATGCGGCCGTACTAGAGTTTTATACAACTGCAACATGACCTCATGGCTCCGGAACTCAATCCCTCTACCAATAAAGGCCAACACACCATAGGCCTTCTTCACAACCCTATCAACCTGGGTGGCAACTTTCAGGGATCTATGTACATGGACACCGAGATCCCTCTGCTCATCCACACTACCAAGAATTTTACCATTAGCCAAATATTCCGCATTTCTGTTATTCTTTCCAAAGTGAATCACCTCACACTTCTCCACATTAAACTCCATTTGCCACCTCTCAGCCCATCTCTGCAGCTTATCTATGTCCCTCTGTAACCTGCAACATCCTTCCGCACTGTCTACAACTCCACCGACTTTAGTGTCGTCTGCAAATTTACTCACCCATCCTTCTGCGCCCTCCTCTAGGTCATTTATAAAAATGACAAACAGCAACGGCCCCAGAACAGATCCTTGTGGTACGCCACTCGTAACTGAACTCCATTCTGAACATTTCCCATCAACTACCACTCTCTGTCTTCTTTCAACTAGCCAATTTCTGATCCACATCTCTAAATCACCCTCAATCCCCAGCCTCCGTATTTTCTGCAATAGCCGACCGTGGGGAACCTTATCAAACGCTTTACTGAAATCCATATACACCACATCAACTGCTCTACCCTCGTCTACCTGTTCAGTCACCTTCTCAAAGAACTCGATAAGGTTTGTGAGGCATGACCTACCCTTCACAAAACCATGCTGACTGTCCCTAATCATATTATTCCTATCTAGATGATTATAAATCGTATCTTTTATAATCCTCTCCAAGACTTTACCCACCACAGATGTTAGGCTCACCGGCCTATAGTTACCGGGGTTATCTCTACTCCCCTTCTTGAACAAAGGGACCACATTTGCTATCCTCCAGTCCTCTGGCACTATTCCTGTAGCCAATGATGACCTAAAAATCAAAGCCAAAGGCTCAGCAATCTCTTCCCTGGCTTCCCAGAGAATCCTAGGATAAATCCCATCCGGCCCCGGGGACTTATCTATTTTCACCTTGTCCAGAATTGCCAACACTTCTTCCCTACGCACCTCAATGCCATCTATTCTAATAGCCTGGGTCTCAGCATTCTCCTCCACAATATTATCTTTTTCTTGAGTGAATACTGACGAAAAGTATTCATTTAGTATCTCGCTTATCTCCTCAGCCTCCACACACAACTTCCCACCACTGTCCTTGACTGGCCCTACTCTTACCCTAGTCATTCTTTTATTCCTGACGTACCTATAGAAAGCTTTTGGGTTTTCCTTGATCCTACCTGCCAAAGACTTCTCATGTCCCCTCCTTGCTCGTCTCAGCTCTCTCTTTAGATCCTTCCTCGCTTCCTTGTAACTATCAAGCGCCCCAACTGAAACTTCACGCCTCATCTTCACATAGGCCTCCTTCTTCCTCTTAACAAGAGATTCCACTTCTTTGGTATATTACGACATCCCCCCCTTTTAAAAAAATGTTGATGTGAATATGTGATAATAAATAGTGTGGGTGTGTGGAGAATGTACCTAACTAAGTGTGAGGTGTGAAGACATATGTATAAATCTATATACAGGAAACAAGGCTATGTACAAAGGAAGGTGCCTGGTGCAGATGATTAATATGCAGGAATTTGAACAAAAACGAAGCTATTTACAAACCACTGGAGAACAAATTTAACAAGGAAGGAAAAATAGCTCAGAAAGTCCACTTATTTGCAGAGTTCATCAGTTCAGCGTCTGAGATGGGCGACGAACTCTGCTTGACCGCCTCAAGGGTGGGTCAATAGCTGGCAGGTCAGGAGCTGGGTGGGCTGTAGCACAGTCAGGGGGAGGCAGAGTGACCGGAAGCTCTGCACACTCCATGGCAGGGTCAGCAGAGGACTGGTCGGAGGATCCCGTGACGACTGTGGAACAAGGCGAAGGGACGCCGATTGTGGCGCCGAATGGATCCGTCCGGTAACTGGACTAGGAAGGAGCGGGGGGCCACCTGCCTGAGAGCAACAGCAGGCGCAGACCAGCCACCATCCGGAAGATGGATGCAAACCGTGTCGTGTGGCTGGATGTCGGGGAGATCAGCAGCATGTGAGTCGTGTGTATCTTTTTGTTTCGTCTGAGACATCTGCATCCTGTGGAGTACGGGGACATGATCGAGATTGGGGGTGAGAATCGATGGCACCGTAGTCCTGAGGGTGCGATTCATTAGTAACTGTGCAGGCGACAGCCCAGTGGAGAGCGGGGCGGAGCAATAGGCTAACAGAGCAAGATGGAAGTCAGAGCCGGCATCAGCAGCCTTGCAGAGCAGCCTCTTGACTATATGAACCCCCTTTTCCGCCTTGCCATTGGACTGTGGGTACAGGGGACTGGACGTGATGTGTGCAAAGTTGTATTGTTTGGCAAAGCTGGCCCATTCCTGGCTCGTGAAAAGGGGCCATTGTCTGACATTACTGTGGGCGGAATGCCATGTCGGGCGAACGTCTCCTTGCACGCCCGAATGACAGCCGAAGATGTGAGATCGTGCAACCTGATGACCTCCAGGTAGTTGGAGAAGTAGTCAATGATGAGGACGTTGTCCCTGCCCAATGCGTGGAACAGGTCGATGCCCACCTTGGTCCAGGGTGATGTGACTAACTCATGGGGCATCAGGGTCTCCCTTGGTTGGGCGGGTTGAAAACGCTGGCAGGTGGGGTAGTTGAGTACTGCATTGGCGATTGATAGTCCTGGAGCAACTGCATAAAGGCCATCTAGGAGTGGAAAAATGTCGCTGCAGGGCCAGGGAAGCTGTCTACTGGCCCTGCAGCAACATTTTTCCACTCCTAGATGGCCTTTATGCAGTTGCTCCAGGACTATCAATTACCAGGAAGACGAGAGTAGTGGAATAATCGAGCCTTTATTGAGCAAAGATGTTGTGCCTCCTGTAGCTGGAAGCAGAATGGCTGCAGCACGGGCGAGCACACACATTTATACGTCGCCTACTGGACGGAGCCAGCAGGCAGGGATTTACCATTGTACCTCTACTATACGGGCAGTGCCATAATACATGTAATATACTACGAGTGGTGACTGCCTCATTCACCCCCTGTTAAAAAAAAGAGTCCGGCGGGGGTGGTGGAAAGCATTATAAATTAAGTCTGTTGAGGGCCTTAACCCTCCTCTGAAATTGCCTCAGTCCTGGTGGTGATGTGGGCGCCGACTTGGACACCTGTGACTCCAGGAGCGTGTTGCCCTCGTCCTCGAGGGCTTGGGCCAGCCTTCCGAATTACTGTTTATTTATTTACTAGATGTGAGCATGGCTGGTAAAGCCAGCATTTATTGCCCAACCCTAGTTGCCCTTCGGGAAGTGGCAGTGAGTTACCTTCTTGAACCACTGCAGTCCCTGAGGTGTCGGTACTGTGCTGTTAGGGAGGGAGTTCCAGGATTTTGCCCCAGCGACAGTGAAGGAACAGGGATATATTTCCAAGTCAGGGTGGCGAGTGACTTGGAGGGGAACCTCCAGCAGATGGGGTTCCCAGGTATCTGCTGCTTTTGTCCTTCTAGATGGAAGTGATTGTGGGTTTGGGGAAGGTGCTCTATAAGGAACCTTGGTGAATCACTGCAGTGCAGCTTGCAGGTGGTCAGTGGTGGAGGGTATGTGGAAGGACGAGCAATCATGCGGGCTGCTTTGTCCTGGTTGGTATCTAGCTTCTTGTCTTGTCGCTGCTGTACTCATCCAGGCAAGTGGAGAGTATTCCATTACACTCCTGACTTGTGCCTTGTAGATGGTGGACAGACTTGGGGGGGGGGGGGGGGGGGGTGGGGGGGGGGGGGGGGGGGGGGGGGGGGTGGTCAGGAGGCGAGTTACTCACAGTAGGATTCCTTGCCTTTGATCTGCCCTGTTAGGCACAGTATTAATATGGCTAGTCCAGTTTAGTTCCTGATCAATGGTAACCCCAGAATGCTGATTGTGGGGATCCAGCCATATTAATACCATTGAATGTGAAGGGGTGATGGTTAGATCCACCCTTATAGGGGATGGTCATTGCCTGGCAGTTGTGTAGCGTGAATGTAACTGGCCACTTGTCAGCCCAAATCTGGATATTGTCCAGGTCTTGCTGCATTTAGACATGGACTGCTTCATTATCTGAGGAGTCATGAATGGTGCTGAACATTGTGCAGTCATCTGTGAACATCCCCAGTTCTGGCCTTATGATGGAAGGGAGGTCATTGATGAAGCAGCTGGAGATGGGTGGGCCGAGGACACTACCCTGAGGAACTCCTGCAGTGATGGCCGGGAGCTGAGATGATTGACCTCCAACCACCACAACTATCTTCCTTTGTGACAGGTATGACTCCAACCAGCGGAGAGTTTCCCCTGATTCCCATTGACTCCAGTTTAGCTAAGGCTTCTTGACGCCATACTCGATCAAATGCTGCCTTGATGCCAAGGCCAATCAATCTCACCTCACCTCTGGCATTCAGCTCTTACATCCATGTTTGAACCAGGGCTGTAATGAGTAAGGAGCTGAGTGACCCTGGCGGAACCCAAACTGAGCATCCGTAAGCAGGTTATTGTTGAACTTTTCATCCATCAGGATTTGCTAGAACTTGCCCTTCGCATGTAAAGTGCTGAAAATCTTTGCATTGAGCCAAAGCTCTTCAACCACCTTCATAGGATGATGAAGTCTGAACAATACTTTGTTCAGGTGGACAGGGTCAATGCAAATCCTGACCTGTTGTCTTGTTTTACTGCAGACACCATTGCTGAAACCCATTCTGTGGTCTGGTCTGTAGGGGTTATGAAGCTCAGTGGCCAGGATTCTCTGGTATCCGGCGGGGTGGGCTGTACCAGCGCCGACGAGTGGTGTGAACCACTCTGGCGTCGGGCCACCCAGAATGTGCGGAATCCTCCACACCTTCGGGGGCTAGGCCGGCGCCGGTGGGGTTGGTGCCTCGCCAACCAGCGCCGAAGGGCCTCTGCCGGCCAACATGAGTTGGCGCATGCGCGGGAGTGCCAGCATAGAATTTACAGTTCAGAAGGGGGCCATTCGGCCCATCAAGTCTGCACCGGCTCTTGGAAAGAACACCCTACTTAAGCCCACATCTTAACCCTATCCCCTTAACACAGTAACCCCACCTCACCTTTTTGGACACTAAGGGCAATTTATCATGGCCAATCGACCTAACCAGCACATCTTTGGACTGTGGGAGGAAACTGGAGCACCCGGAGGAAACCCACACAGAAATGGGGAGAACGTACAGAGTCCCGACACACAGACAATGACCCAAGCCGGGAATCGAACCTGGGACCCTGGAGCTGTGAAGCAACTGTGCTAACCACTGTGCTACTGTTTCTGGCAACTTGTCGTCATTATTTACTTCGCCCACCAAAGTGGACAATAACCCAGATTTTCTTTCCCCTGGAATATCAGTTTCTGCGCTATTGGACATTATTGTTTTTAAGAGGTCAGGTTTTCTTTAAAATAAGTAAACATTTTACTAACTGCCTGACAGGATCACACTTTGGATTTACTGTCAAGGTTAGTATTACATGGATCAGCCACCAAGAAATTGTTTTGTTTAAGAGGTCAGGGTTTTGCTCAAGTGAGCTGAGGAGTGCACATGTTTGCAAGATTCAGAATTTCCAGGAGAGGAGGCAAGAAAATTGACCAATTAATGGAATCAACGAAAACAGCATTGGAGAATATTTCACTCTGGTTTATGTCTGCTTAAGCGACTGAAAATTGATTCAACATTCGGGGCGGAATTTACCGGCTGTTCACTCCGGCAGGATATTCTGGTCCCACTGACGGCACCCAGGCTTCTCAGCATCAAGGGCTGCAGTCAACAGGAAATCCTGTTGACAATGGTGGAACCAGAAAATTGTTGGTCGGTAAATCCCGCCCAATGTTTCAGCACTATTTTACATACCCCAATTCCCTTTCTTTAGTATGGGCGGCATGGCGGCACAGTGGTTAGCACTGCTGCCTCATAGTGCCGGGGACCCGGGTTCAGTTCCTACCTTGGGTGACTGTCTGTGCAGGGTTTGCACATTCTCTCTGTGTCTGCTTGGGATTTCTCCGGATGTTCCGGTGCTCCCACAGTCCAAAGATGTTAGTGAGAGGTAGCATGGTTTTGTACGGGGAAGGTCATGTCTCACCACCTTGACTGAGTTTTTTGAAGATTTGACAAAGAATATCGATGAGCGAAGGGTTGTGGATGTAGTTTATATGGACTTTAGTAAGGCGTTTGACAAGGTCCCACATTGCAGACTTGTGCAAAAACTAAAATCACATGGCATTCGGGGTGGGCTGGCTAGATGGTTACAGAACTGGCTTGGTTATAGAAGTCAGAGAGTAGCGGTAGAAGGGTGTTTTTCTGAATGGAGATCTGCAGCTAGTGGTGTTCCGCAGGGATCAGTGCTGGGACCTCTGTTGTTTCTAGTAAATATAAATGATCTGGAGAAAAATGTGGGTGGTCTGATTAGTAAGATTGCAGATGACACGAAGATTGGTGAAGTTGCTAGTAGTGCAGAGGATTACCAGAGGATACAACAGCATATAGATAGATTGGAGACTTGGGCACAGAAATGGCAGATGGAGTTTAATCCGGCAAAATGTAAGGTGATTAATTTTGGAGGATCAAATCTAGGTATGAATTATACTTTTAATGGCAGAACCCTGAGGAACATTAACATACAGAGGAATGTGGGCGTACAGGTCCACGGTTCCCGAGAAGTGGCAACGCAGGTGGCCAAGGTGATTAAGAAGGCAGATGGCATGCTTGCATTCATCAGCCGGGACATTGCGTCAAGAGTTGGGAAATCATGTTGCAGCTATATAAAACCTTTGTTAAGCCCCATTTGGAATATTGCTTGCAGTTCTGGTCACCGCATTATCAGAAGGACGTGGAAGCTTTGGAGAGATCGCAAAGAAGGTTCACCAGGATATTGCCCGGTCGCGAGAGTGTTGGCTATGAGGAGAGGTTGAAGAAATTAGGATTGTTTTCACCAGAAAGACAAAGGCTGAGGAGAGACCTGATAGAGGTTTTCAAAATTATGAGAGGCATAGACAGGATGGACAATCAGAGGATTTTTCCCAAGGGTGGAAGTATTAATTACACAAAGGCACAGGTTCAAGGTGAGAGGGGGAACGTTGAAGGGAGATGTGCGGGGTCGGATTTTCACGCAGAGAGTGGCAGGTGCCTGGAACGTATTGCCAGAGGATGTGGTGGAAGCAAACACATTAGCAACAGGATGGGTACATGAATAGGGAGGAGATAGAGGGATACGGGCCGAGTAAGGGCAGAAGAGATTATTTTTAGTTAGGGCATCATGATCGGCACGGTCTTGGATGACTGAAGGGCCTGTTCCTGTGCTGTACTTTTCTTTGTTCTCTTGGATGTGCAGGTTAGGTGGATTGGCCGTGATCAATGTGCGGGGTTATTGAGGGTTTATTAAGATAGGGCAGGGAAGTGGATTTGGGTGGTGTGCTCATTCAGAAGGTTGTTGCAGACGTGATGGGCCAAATGGCTGTACATAGGGATTCTATGGTTAAATACCATGGGGCGCGATTCTCCGCTCTCACGCCGGTTCGGAGAGTAGCGGGCCGCGCCGATTTTCACGGCGACGCCGGTCCGACGCCCTCCCGCTATTCTCCGAACCCCGCACAAACTACACGTCGGCATTCCCGGCAAAGGCCTCGACAGACCCCCTGACACGACCAGAAGCCCGACTTTTTGGCCCCCCTGGTATTCTCCGTCCCGGATGGGCCGAAGTCCTGACGTCATCACACAATGTTTTCACGCCGGCCAACACATCTGCTTTTCAAGTTCATCAACCAGTCGTGCTGGCTGACGAGAGCTTCGAGGAGGTGAGCGCACCGCTCAGCGCACAGCTCAGCGCCCTGCTGGAGTCTGGCCACAACGGGGAATGCATCCCCGCGTACGGGAGGGGGGTCCAGAGCGGGGGGGGGGGGGGGGGGGGGGGGGGATGGGGGGGGGGGGGTGTGGGAGACGGAGGGGGGAGAATGGGAGACGGAAGGGGGGAGTGTGGGAGACTGAGGGGGGAGTGGGAGACGGAAGGGGAGAGTGTGGGAGACTGAGGGGGGAAGTGTGGGAGACGGAGGGGGGCGTGTGGGAGACTGAGGGAGGAGTGGGAGATGGAAGGGGGTAGTGTGGGAGACGGAGGGGGGGAGTGTGGGAGACGGAGGGGGGAGTGTGGGAGACAGAGGGGGGGTGTGGGAGACGGAGGGGGGGAAGTGTGGGAGACGGAGGGGGGTGTGTAGGAGACTGAGGGGGGGAGTGTGGGAGACGGAGGGGGGGTGTGTGGGAGACTGAGGGGGGAGTGTGGGAGATGGAGGGGGGGTGTGGGAGACGGAGGGGGGGAAGTGTGGGAGACGGAGGGGGGTGTGTGGGAGACTGAGGGGGTGAAGTGTGGGAGACGGAGGGGGGAGTGGGAGACGGAAGGGTGGAGTTTGGGAGACGGAGGGGGTGTGTGTGAGACTGAGGGGGGAAGTGTGGGAGACAGAGGGGGTGTGTGGGAGGCTGAGGGGGGAGTGTGGGAGACGGGGGGGTGTGGGAGACTGAGGGGGGGTGTGGGAGACTGAGGGGGGAGTGTGGGAGACAGAGGGGGGGAGTGTGGGAGACTGAGGGGGGAGTGTGGGAGACGGGGGGTGTGGGAGACTGAGGGGGGGAGTGTGGGAGACAGGGGGGTGTGGGAGACTGAGGGGGAGGGAGTGTGGGAGACTGAGGGGGGGAATGTGGGAGACTGAGGGTGGAGTGTGGGAGACGGAGGGGGGAGTGTGGGAGACGGAGGGGGGAGTGTGGGATACGGAGGGGGGAGTGGGAGACGGATGGGGGGGAGTGGGAGATGGAAGAGGGGAGTGTGGCAGACGGAGGGCGGGGGTGTGGGAGACTGAGGGGGGGAGTGTGGGAGATGGAGGGGGAAGTGGGAGACTGAGGGAGGAAGTGGGAGACGGAGGGGGGAAGTGGTAGTGGGGAGGTAGGGAGAGAGTGAGCGAGTGACTCATCCAACCCCGAGGAGTTGCCAATCGTTGAGCAGCATGGGGGGGGGGGGGGGGGGGGGGAGGGGGAGGAGGAGAGAGTGAGGGTGCAGCCACGGCGCCAGAGGCGACGACCAAGGCCGAGGGTGTACCGTGCCCGGATCTCTTTCCTAACAATGACGGACATCACCTGCAGGAGGAGACTCCGGCTGAGTAGGGGGACGGTGACACATATCTGTCACCTCGTGGCGCACCTTGCCCCACGTGGAACGGGGGGAGGACACGCGATCCCGGTTGCCATCAAGGTGACGGTCGCTCTTAACTTCTATGCGACCGGCTCCTTCCAGTCTCCGAGCGGGGACCTCTCCGGGATCTCCCAGTCATCGGTGCACAGGTGCATCCGAGATGTGACCGACGCCCTCTATGCCATCGCGGACCGCTACATCACCTTTCCCGAGGACCGAGCAAGTCAAGATTCACGAGTTCGTGGATTTGCCAGCGTGACCGGGATCCGATGGTGCAGGGGGCAATCGTGTTCACGTCCCCATGCGCCCGCCTGCAGGGGACAGAGAGGTGTTCACAAACGGGAGGGGGACATACTCCATGAATATCCAGGTGGTATGCGACCCCCACATGACGTTCATGAACGTCTGTGCAAGGTTCCCAGGGAGTGTGCATGACTCCTACATATTGGCGCAGTCGTTCATCCCTGCGATGTTTGAGGGACGTCCCCCCCCGGCTGAGGGGCTGGTTGCTAGGTGACAGGGGTTATCCGCTGAGGTCTTGGCTGATGACGCCTATACGGAGGCCTCAGACCAATGCGGAAACCCGATACAACGAGGCCCATGCAGCAACCAGGGGTGTGGTGGAGCGCTGCCTTGGCCTCCTGAAGATGAGATTCAGGTGCCTGGACCGCTCCGGAGGGGCCCTGCAGTACCAGCCCGACAGGGTCGCTCGCATTGTAGTGGTCTGCTGTGCGCTGCACAACATCGCGATGCAGAGGGGAGATTACCTGCTGCAGGAGGCGGAGGGAGAAGCCAGTGGCAGTGGTGCCAGCACAGAGGAGGAGGAGGAGGAGGAGGAGGAGAGGGAGGGGGAGGAGGAGGAGGAGGAGGAGGAGGAGAGGGAGGAGGGGGAGGAGGAGGCTGGCGGAGGGGCGGGCATCACCAGCACGCGGACACGAACCAGGTGCTGGTGATGCCCAGGAGGCGGCACGCCGGACCCGGCGAGGATGGCGGGCATGCTACGCCTTGGTGGCAGCATGGTTCACGCGTCTCATGCGACACCCCCGCTGAACACCAAACCACCACCTGCATCGCCAGTTGTGCAGAGGGTCAACACACAACTGCCACGACCACAACCCCCCCCACACCCGCTCTCCGTGTACACTGCTCCACTTCGATATCACCCTTACCACTGGGTCCAGACGGTATGGCACAACATTGATGGTTGTGTCAGCGGGTGTGATCCGTGCCATGTGGAATGATGACAGCCCGCTCTGCGATGAGCTGTGAGCTCAGAATCGTCAGAGAGAATCTGACCCATGGCAATAGCTGAACCATCCACCTTGGTGGCCGCTGAGTTCGTCATGGACACTCTATCACGTGCCCGCGTGGGGTAGCTGTGGGAGGGGGTGGGGGGGGAGGGGCAGGGACTGCACATCCGGCACCGAAGTTTCACCGCTCGTCAACCCCAGCGACACGCGGTCACCATCACGATTCCTGTGGCTGTGGAACAATCACACGGTATTACAAGTAAGGTGGAACAGTGCGCTTAATGTTAATAATAATTTACAGATGCCCTAGCCCCTACAACTAAACTCTGCCCTTCACCCGTGCCAACTTACTCAGTGTCTCTCTTTGTTGCCTTACGGGCCCTACCACTACGTCTAAGTGATTCCCCAGATGATACAGCAGGAGTGGAGGAGGACTGCTGCGAATCGCCCCCTTCGACTTGTTTCCCCTTCGGCAAGCGTTTCCTGGGGCGACCCGGCCTTAATGGGCTAGGCTGCTCTGCGGATGTCTCGGGTGATGTTGTGCCACCCTGCTCTGCCTGCTGCCCACCTGATGCACCAGGGATGGGACGGGGGGAGGCCGTGAATTCCGGGACGTCCCGTGATGGAGTTAATGGGACGGGCCCCGAAACCTCCTCCTCCCTCGGGGAGCCCAGTGGACCTCGGGCCTCACTGTGGGACAGAGGTGCGAGCGGGGAGGTGCCCCATCGCCCCACCGACACCTGGCGCTGCCAGTCCTGGAGGCCTGCAACGGTATCCACCAGGATCCGAAGGTTTGCAGAGATGGAGTCCAGGGAGTTAGACATTCCCGCCAGGGACTGTGCGATCTCAATCTGTGAGTGCACAACGCCATCCAGCACGTGTGTCAGGCGGTTGATGCTCTCCGCGACTGACTGCTGGGACTGTGCCATCGACTGCTATGACTGTGCCATGGCGTGCTACGACTGGGCCATGACCTGCTGAGACTTGGCCAAGGCCCACAGCGCACCGGCAATGTCGTGTTGGCTCTGGCGCATTGCTGCCTGTGAGAGTGCAACCCTGTCCAGGGCCAAGGATGACGCGTGCACATTAAGCCCAACGCCTTGCATAACCTGACCCATTGCCTCCACCGCGGATGCCACCCGTGCGGTGTCGCCCTGGGTTGCTGCCATGAGCGGCACCACTCCCTGCTCCTGGACGCGGTTCGACTCCTCTAACAGTGTCTGCAGAGTCTGGAAGACAGCCCTCATCCCGTCATTGTGTCCCTGGGTTTCTTGATGCATCGGCTGTGCGGGTGGGTTGAGAACCTCCAGGAATTCGGAAAACGTCTGGGAGCCAGCTGGATGCTGGGCCTGGCCTGCCCTCCACAAGTCCGGGCCTTCGGCTGCTCCAACCTCCACCTGCTGTACCTGCTCAGCTGTGATGTGCGACCCAGACTGTGACCCAGGAGCCTCAACACTAAATAGCCCAACCGGGGTGAGTGTCTCTGGGATGGTGGATGGTGTGGGAGATAGCTGTGCCGCAAGCTCGAGGTCGTCTTGGGTGCACGCCTCCTCTATGTCATCGGCCCGCTGAGAGGCCGCAGGGCGTTCGCGGGCTATTTCTCTCTCTTCCTCTCTCGCCGCCCTCTGGGCGTCCTGCTCCACAGATTTGGTGGGGGAGGATGGGACTCCCCGCCGATCGGGCACCCTCTGTCATGCGGCCCTGGGTGTGGTGGGGGCAGATGCCTGTCTCCGCCCCTCCGCCCCTGTCTCCTCCACTCACTCTGCCCCAATCCCCCTCTACCCCCCGGGGCGGGGGGGGGGGAGGTGGGTGATTAAGTAAAGGGGGGAGGGATGGTTGTGACCCGGGGGCACCCTGTTGGCACTTACCCCGGCAGCCCTGGTGAGGTTGTGCATCTTCTTCCTACATTGCTCTGCTGAGCGAGGGGTCTGCCCCACAGCAGTGATGGCAGCAGCCACCTCACGCCAGGCCTGGTGCACCACGCTGGCAAGGTGGCGATGCCCTCTATGCGGGCAGATGATGCCTCTCCTCTGCTCGATTGAATCCAGCAGCGTCTCGACTTCAGCCTCCAAGAATCGCGGGGCTGCTCTCCTTGGCTCCGACATCTTGGCCTACAGTTTCTGTGCTCGCCCGTGCCTTTTTACGGCGTCGGGCGGCGTCACGTGGGCGTGTTCGTGTCGTTGCCGCGTTCCGGCGTCATCGCGCACGTGATATACGCGGCCCCGTTCCTCGCCCATTTTCCGGACGTGAATACGTCGGGAACGGGGCCGTGTCGGGCCGTCGCAAAAGTCGGCCGTGTTCGCGTTTTTCCGCGAGTGCGGAGAATCGCGCCCCTTTAATTTGTACCATGAGTGAATAACAGATTGATGCTAGTAATGCAAGGTTTTGCCATATATGAATGCGATGCCTGCTGGACTCCAAATTTCCCATAATCCAGCTAATTTCAGTCAGTAATAATGTGCATCATTAGTCCAAGAATGAAATAATCCATCTGTGATAGCATGTATACATTACATAATAACAGGGTGTAAAACTTGGCACCCATGTTTTATTGAAAGCTATGTGTCTTAATTAAAAACAATAAAATGCAACAGATTTAATGGATAGTTGTTTTCTAACATACATAAAGTCATTAAAAAAGGTCAGACTTGTATATAGAGTACATTTGCTGCAATTACTGAAGCATTTTGCTGCCTACACATCCAAGAATCAATTGACTACAAGGCTTGCCAAAAACCACGTCAACAAAACAAAGTTTAACCTTTTCCTGTAAGCCAGCAGTTAGGGTTTCAACAGGGGAGAGATGATGTTTGAGAAAATAATCATTGAAATTGTAATCTCAGCAAAAGGATATTTATAAACTCGTTTGTGCCATACACTGATATGAGCAGGTTTGGAGATTTTGGTTCTACAACATTACCACATGTGTCAGGCCCTTACCCAAAGCTTGGGGGCAAAAATCTAATAACTCATATATACAGAAACATGTGAGCAGTATTAGTTTTATTATACCCTTTGTAATATAAGGAAAGACTTTAATTACACACTTGGCCAGCCCACTGACTAGTTCTAAGTACAATAATCATTGATGGCGGAAATGCTAGAATGGTTTAAGAAGCACTGAGGAGCTTTCTCAGGCATGAATCTGAAGAGGTAAAGAGGCAACTAGTTCCATTAATTCTTGCAAAGTCGAAGTGATTCTTTCCGGACAATATGAAACCAAACTATTTATAATTGGGGGAAAAAGTAGCCTCATGCCATTAGATTTGTATCGCAAAGAAAAAAAACATAATTGTCAGTCACTTCTTCCTCCAGTTTATTTGTTAATAATGTAATAATCTGCATTTATTTTTAAGTTTAATATTTTACATTCAAATGAGCATAGACATTTAAAGCTGACATATTACTGGCATTTTGTAGTCAAATTTTCTATGTACCACTTTTTCATAATTTAATTTTTGGATGTGAGTAACACTGGAAAGATCATAATTTATTGGCTATCCTTGTTGTCTGACATGCAAATACTGAGCCGCCATCTGGTAATTGTACATCAGAATAACAGGCCACTTGAGAGTCAGCCACATAATGTGGACCAGTTCACATTTAGATCAAACTGTTTTACTTTCATGGTGCTAGTTTAGAATTATTTAATTTAACTTTAAAACTTGGTACAGTAGGAGTTAAATGCTGGATTCTCCAGTTCCCCAGTCTCATGTTTCTCAGCAGCACGCCATTTGTTGCTGGCAGGATTCTATACTCCCGCCACTTGTTCATGGGATTTCTCATTGAAGTCACCCCTTGTCGGAGGGAGACCCACGGGTAGGGTTACGCTGCTAGGGGGAAAAGTGAATCGCATTGGCCAGAGAATTCCGGCCATGATTTGATAGTCCAGTATCATAAACACTACACCAGCATATGAGATCTGGACTGTTATGGGCAGATTTCTACACCCTCCCTTCAAAATTATATAAAGGCATTGGGGAGGGTTCAGAGAAGTGATAGAAAGACAGAGAGGTGAGCTTGTTTTAACTGACAAGATACAAGCTGGAGTATTAATGGATGCAACGCCAGACATAGTGATCCTGTGTAGCTCCTCTGACTCTCCCAAGACTAATAATGTTGCCAGATTTCATGGTGGTAGCCGCAATGATTTGTTTTATATGAGCCATAAAGTATTTTCCCGTGGATCATTCATTTAACTGACCTGCAATTGCCTTGGATATTACAGCAAATATCACCTTTATGGGGAGAGAAATTCTATGGTGTTTCATTCATATTGACGGTGCTATGCAGACTTAGTTGGATTCCCTGGGGTCAGGCAGCACTACAGACTGTGCCCCACATTTTGTTCTGCAGTGTTATCATTGCCTGGCCCCTGAGGAATCACTGCAGACTTTGAATCACAACTGGAAGCAATGCTTTGTGAGCAAGTCTTTCTCCCATAGTCTTCTCACTCCCGAATTCAAAGTTGGATTTCACATTATTTATCCTTGCAGTACTATTTAGATCTTCAGTCAATTTTGTATTATCAAAATAATGAAGAATATTAAAACGGATTTATTTTTGAGATAATGTGTGGAATCTCAACAGAATAAAACCTGAGGTGGCCACCAGCAGGCTGAAAACTCATTTACAATTACTTCGGGCTTTAATGTGGCTCTTTAACCAATCAGAGAGGACAGCTAGGATGCTACAGTGAATCTGCGAAAGGGAGAAATTTTTTTGAAAGGACCAGAGGCAGGTGTCAGAATGGCGGAACTGGGCATTGATTCCTGAAGTCTTAACAACTCTAGGAATGGAAGGGAGCCCTGGGAAGGTTGCCCTCCAGGGCTAGGGCCTCGTACCTCTAGCGGCAGTTGCAAGGCCTGAGGGACTGCAATGAGATGATGTTTGGATAATGATTTGATGGTGCAAATAAGGGGCTGCGGGCTGGACTTTGAGGCTTCACAGCTGCCAGCTTTGTGATTGGGCTGGCAGCAACACGAGCCCACCCATTATTCTTGAATTGAATGGCAGGCACAAAGATGGACAACCTAGGGGGCCATCTGTGGTTAAATTGTTGAATGTGTCCCACTGCTGAAAATTGTGGTCTTGGATCTGCTTTGTCCTTCAACATTGGAGTCTTGACTCACCTTGTAAATAGGCGCCTTTTGTGCCCAACGCTCTGCCCCATCCAAAATGCAGCTGAGAGGAAGGCCACTTTTGATGGTGCTGCTCCGGCTACTTTTTGAGTTGGTCTTGTTCTTCATCAGAGGCGCATGATAGGGTTGTACCTATACCAGCCTCCCTGAACAGGCGCCGGAATGTGGCGACTAGGGCCTTTTCACAGTAACTTCATTGAAGCCTACTTGTGACAATAAGTGATTATTATTACCCAAGCCTACTTCCACTTGGCCATTCTGCACCCATTAAGCTGCCACACCTCTGCAGTTTTGGAAATGGAAGCTTTCCAATTACTCTTTGCTCAATCCTGCCTGTGAATATACTTCATTAGATTAATTTAATAATATATCATAAAATATTAATGTCTCAGTCAACTCTTCATTTTTTACCATTAAAAATGCTAAATTAATCAGGAGTGTTATACTCTTGATAGCCATGTTGTCGTAGTCAATATTTTCCCCGCTTCTGTACTGTGATAGAAAAATGCAAACATGATTCATTAGGTAAGCAAAACTGAACTTTATTTACTAATTAGAACTGACTGCTAGCAGTATGGCTGAGACTTGAAGTCGAAGGCAGTCAAGTACGAACTGCTGCGTCCGTCCCAAGTCTGCAATCTCACAGAAGAATAAGATGATTTTTATACATTATAGGATCAAGATAACATGAATACAGCTTGGTTAAGAATTTGATCGAAAGTAAAACATAAGTAATAATCATTACAATGGCGTCACCTTGCTGACCTTTAGGGGACTGGGGTCTCATGTCATTATCTTGTCTTTGTTTTAAGCGATGGACAAATTTGTTTAAGTACAGGAAGAGACAGTTTTTTAGCTTATCGTATATATTTAGACTACTCTGGTCTCATGACGAACGCGTCTTATCTGAGTTTTAGAGTCAGCCAGTTCTCAGGTCAAGTTGACCTCGGCTGTTTGTATCTGTGTATTTGTATCTGTGCCTTAGGTTATGTGAAGTCAGCTTAAATTCAATTGTACCAAGAAGACTTGACTAGTTTTCCCATCATGCCATTATTTGCTTCGCACAATACCACAATGTGGCGAATGATAGAACTGTAATTAGTACACAGTCGTTTTTTTATTTATGGAGATACACATTACAGACACGCACCACCAAACGAAGAAAGCGCAGTTCAGTCTGTTCCTATATTTGCCTCTTTTGAAACACCCATTAACAATTTGACAGGGGCACCGCCACTAACTGTAAAAAAAACAACACAAACCTTGAAAGGTAACTTGATGCCTCAAATTAAACTAACATTCCTGTGGTTGATAAGACACTCCAGAGCTCATCCCCATCTTCTGTGGAACATTTTGGAGTATAAGTGAGCCCCCTGTTAATGTCCCTCACCTGAACAATTAATACCAATTAATAACAGCGGCCAGGTCCGCGGGCTGAGTCCGTCATGGAGCACGGTTCAGCCACTGCAGGCCGCCGCCGTGCGCTGCCAAGGAACCGGAAGTGCTCAGGGCTGTATCTGTAGCTAGAACTGCGAGCTCTACGCTGCCTCCCTGCTAGCCCCCAGCAAAATGGAGAATCGGTGACCATTTTGCGCCAGTTTTCCTGGCGTAAAAGACCACCGTTCTCATGCCGGCATGTGGACTTAGTCTCCAAAACCAAGAATCCAGTCCATGGAGTTCTCAAGATTGAAGGTTTAAGATAGAATAAACCTATCATTGTTAAATATATTGAAAATTATAAGAATAAACTATTAATAAAATAATTTGGACTGTGAGAAGGCATTGGCTTATCTCATTGAATGGTGGCTTGTACTTGTGTGACCAAATGGAAATCAGGGGAGAGATTTTAATGGAAATGTCGAATTGGCACTTGGATGATCTGAAGTGGATAATGAAGCCTGAAAAAAATGAGATCTGGCCAAGATTAACTGCCAGACATCATTTTCATATTAGAAATATGTTGTCAAAGGCTGGCGGATAGGAGTGAAAATTGGAGAAAGAACTAAAAAGAATGGTCCTGATTATGAGGTAAGTGGGGGAAGGCTGATGTCAAGAGGGAGAACCGGAGTAGGAGAAACCAAAGATTTCTTTGAGGCCCTCGTGGCCTTTAAGGCATACCGCGAAAGAATAAAAAATATTATTTGTTTGGGTCTATTCTGGCCTCTTGCTTGAACTTAGCCTTCCCACGAGTCATCGTGAAAACCATGTTGGGGCACTGATTGGACCAAGGGGTGAAAGCGTTAATAATTTAATTAGGTCCACTCATCTGCTTGTTGTGGGTGCTTTTGCCGATTTTAAAATTGGCAAAGGTAAAATGTCATTGAGCAGGAACGGTGGATTCTGCTCATTTTTTATCTCATTTGTTTATCATTCAAACTGTGTGGGGTGGAAGACAAGGCAATGACAGCAGGTTAAAATTCACTCATAATACGAGTGGGTTCGATTTATTTCCCCAAGTGTGCAATTAGAATGACCTCTGCTCTTAATAAGGTGAAAATGCTAAGCTGTGACTCGAGACTAATAAAATCTCACCGGGAATAAAAAATTCTCTCGATGGCTCACTGCCCACATGGGTACTTGCACTTACTCTCTTTTGGTGGAATTTATATTTACAAAAATGTTCATTTTGGAACTAGCAGATGATCATTGGCTCAGATCTTTCCCCTATCAATTCCTTTCCATCCTGTTGCAATTTTTTACATTCACATCCAGTGGAATTTTCACAATTTACCTCAGCTGCCGCGTAGACGCCTGGCCAAGAAAATCGAAGAGATAAAAAGACACCTGAAAATCATTAAATGTTTTAATACTCTCCAAGTCAAATGAGTCAAGGCAGATAACAATGTACTGGGGATTATGATGAAGGTTCTCTCTCTCCCATCATCAGAATGGTCCAGGCCCCATGTTCTGTTTTCAGTTTATTGAAGTGTCTTCAATTTCTTAATTCATGGTTGAGTCAAGCGAACTGATTTTCTGGGCTTCTTTGTGATCTTAACTCGTTCAGTAACGTGATTAAACTGGTTAGGATGTTAGTCAGGGCTCTGATGTTAGCCAGTCCTGGTGCGGAATTCTCCGACCCCCCCCGGCGATCTGACTCCGGGGGGTGCCCCCACGATGGTCTGGCCCGTGATCAGGGCCCACCAATCGGCGGGCGGGCCTGCGCCGCAGGGGCACTCTTTTTCTTCCGCCCCGCCATGGGCTTCACCATGGCGGGGGCGGAAGAGACCCCCTCCCCTGCGCATGCACCGGTATGACGTCAGCAGCCGCTGACGCACCAGCGCATGTGCGGACCTCCGCTGGCCGGCGAAGTCCTTTCGGCCCCGGCTGGCGTGGCGCCAAAGGCCGTTCGCGGCGGCCGGCGGAGCGGGAGCCACTCCGGCGCGGGCCTAGCCTCTCAATGTGAGGGCTTGGCCCCTAAAGGTGAGGAGAATTCCACATCTTTGGGGAGGCCTGACGCCGGAGTGGTTCACGCCACTCCGTCCCGCCAGGACCCCCCGCCCTGCCGGGTAGGGGAGAATCCCGGCCCTGGTTACAATATGAGGGAAACTTCTTTAAGGCAATCTGGGAGATGAACCTGTGACATTATGTAATTTTTCAACGGAGTTGGCAGAGGTTAGTCTTGTGCTCCTTGGTGCTAACCACCCAGTGTTTCTTTTCTTTCAAATTCATTTGGGACGCTTTGGATGCCACACAATGGATGCAGTGTATCCACTTGGTAAATATGTAGATGGGCAGCACGGTAGCATAGTGGTTAGCACTGTGGCTTCACAGCGCCAGGGTCCCAGGTTCGATTCCCTGCTAGGTCACTGTCTGTGCGGAGTCTGCATGTTCTCCCCTTGTCTGCGTGGGTTTCCTCCGGGTGCTCCAGTTTCCTCCCACAGTCTAAAGACGTGCAGGTTAGGTGGATTGGCCACACTAAATTCCCCTTAGTGTTTAAACAGGTGAGGAATAGTTATTGGTTTAGGGAGATAGGGTGGAAGGGAGGACTTAAGTGGGCAGACTCAATGGGCCGAATGGCCTCCTTCCGCACTGTATGTTCTTTGTTGATGTCTATGTCAGATGATGTTTCTGTGCTCCAATAATACCCAAGCAATTAAGAGACTAATATGTATATGAGCAATGCTTTTCACTCAACCAATGGAAGTTTGCATTACATAGGAACATACATACCATTGCAATTCGTCTACAGACGAACATACATACCATTGCAGTCCATCTCCATACGAACATGCATACCATTTGCAGTCCATCTACTTGACCCTTCCTTGCCACAAGGAAAGTCATGAAGGTGTTGCTTCTTGCAAATATGGCACTTGTTACTTGCTTGGCACAATGTGTACACTACACAATATCTAATATGGAATATATCTCCTGGCATGACTTGGAGCCATCTGGAAGGTAGCCATCATTACTGTGCAAAGATCTGCCCCAATTCAGATGTTGGATGCCGATCATTGTGTAGCAGCTGTCAAACCTCCCCAGAAACCAGTCTTGTAAGGTGAAGGCAGGTCTTGTCAGGCATGCCCGCTTCCCGGTGGAGACTTCTCCAAATTTAGATCCTGGCCAGTGGACGAGTGACTCCTGCATATCACAAACATGTCTCGTTCACCTCTATTCTCCAACAGAATATTCATCCTCACACTCCTTTTGCTTAGTGCAAAATCAAAAATATTCAGCAACCAAGAATAATGAAGCCAGGTTTTGGCAGGGGAAAGTAAATCAAGTAAAGCAAAAACAAAAGCCGACACGGCAGAACTAATTGGTATATGGAGCAGAATGTAGTTGAGGATACAGGAAAATACAGGAAAACCCATAACAACTCTAATAAGCTATTGTCCTGTCTGACAAAATCACATAATGCTTTCAAAGAATATGTGCTTCTCTTTCCTTATTTAAAAACAAGTTAACCTCAATATCATTTTTCACTTTGTAACACAGTTTTACAATTCCTTATATAGAATCCAACAAATTACAGAATCCCATAATATTACTGAGATGCCCTGGGCTGGGTTCTCTGATTTGAAGACTAAATGCTTACACCGGCGTGGGAACTGTGGCGTTTTACGTCCGACAAAACGACGCTAAATCTGCTCCGATCCTCCGTCTGGCGGGGGGGGGGGGGGTGGGGGGGGGGGGGGGGCTAGCAGGCATGTAGCGCTAAGCCCCCGGTTTTAGCTTTGGATACGGGCGGAGAATTGCCGGGTCCATGGCCGCGCATGTGCACGGCGACGAGTACGCCATTTTGGAGGAGGCAGAGCAGCGCAAGAGCAGCGCCGCCCCCGATTTGGGCCCAAGTGGGGATTCTGCGGGCGATGGTCGAACACGATTTTGGCATCGGAGACCGGGGATTCCCTCCCCTTGGGCGCGATTCTCCGCTCCCCATGCCGGGTGGAGAATCGAGGGAGGGCCGGGCGACTCACGACACGTCCCCCTGGCACCCCCCATGATTCTCCCACCCCCGCTTGGAAGAATCGGTGCTTGCTGTTTTTCACGGCGACCGGCGATTCTCCGGCCCGGATGGGCCGAGCGGCCTGCCATTCACGACCGGTTCACGACGGCGGCAACCACACCTGGTCTCTGCCGTCGTGAACATGGGGGCCAAAGGCCCGTTTGAAGCTTGTGGGGGGGGGGGCGGAGAGGGGAGTGAGCACCACGGCCGTGCTCGGGAGGGGATTGGCCCGTGATCGGAGCCCACCGATCGTCGGGCCGGCGTCTCAAAGCGACGCACTCTTTCCCCACCGCCGCCCCACAAGATCAAGCCGCCACGTCTTGCGGGGCAGCGGAGGGGAAGACGGCCACCGCGCATGCGCGGGTTTGAGCCGTCAGCAGTCGTGACGTCAGCCGCGCATGCGTGGGTTGGAGCCGGCCAACCTGCGCATGCACGGCTGACGTCACTTAGGCGTCGCCGTCACGTCAAGGCCCGGCAGCCGAGAGTTACGGAGCGCCGCTCCTAGCCCCCCAGGTGGGGGTGAATAAGGTGAGAGGAGCGGCCTCCGAGGCCGTTGTGAAACTCGGCCGAATTCACGACGGCCTTCCCGATTTTTCACGGGAGCGGAGAATTCCTCCCCTTATGTTTGTTGAAGTCATTTAGTCCCTTTAGATTATTAATATTTTTTTACCGATAATGTAATACCCTTCTATTGTCTTTGAGTATCATTTTAGTCTTAGAATTAAATAAATTGATTTCTAATACCTGAAATATAACATATTAAAGTAATATCTCTAATCAGCCTTTTTGTGTCTTTCTTTGGCCTGAATGTTTTGGATAGTGGGAGCTTGCATCCTGTCATCTGAAGAGTCAGCAGGGAACATATTCCCGCCAGGTAATAGACACTCCAATGAGCGTTGATTGGCTGCAGGTGGGACTTCCTCCCCTCTGTAGGGAGGAAGAACCACTTTAGAGAGATGCTAGCTAATCTGATTGGCTGGCGACTCACCAGTCCCTGCAGCGACAGTGCTGCAGTGTACAGAAGGAGAACTACACAAACTGCCTGGGCCTAAGTGCTGCAGGATGAGGTAAATGTAAAGGTCCCAGGATGGGGAGTGTAGGGAAGGCCTTGGGAGTGTCTCTGAGGGGTGGGGAGGGATCCACGTCTTGGGGAAGAGTCCAGGGAGTTGAGGGAGGGGGTTCCAGAGGTCACCTGGCTTTAAGGGCAGCACGGTAGCATGGTGGTTAGCATAAATGCTTCACAGCTCCAGGGTCCCAGGTTCGGTTCCCGGCTGGGTCACTGTATGTGCGGAGTCTGCACGTCCTCCCCGTGTATGCGTGGGTTTCCTCCGGGTGCTCCGGTTTCCTCCCACAGTCCAAAGATGTGCGGGTTAGGTGGATTGGCCATGCTAAATTGACCGTAGTGTCCTAATAAGTAAGGTTAAGGGGGTGTTGTTGGGTTACGGGTATAGGGTGGATACGTGGGTTTGAGTAGGGTGATCATTGCTCGGCACAACATCGAGGGCCGAAGGGCCTGTTCTGTGCTGTACTGTTCTATGTTCTATGTTCTATGTTCTAAGGGAAGGGAGCCCCCAGTCAGAGGAAGTTTCTGATGGAGGTGCCACCCCGATCTTCCTTCCCGCTTGAGATTTAACTTTGATCCTTGGCTTCCACCATGCAGGTTCAGTGTTCCGGCTCGCCTAAAAATTGGGGCTGGGCATGAAGTGGCCCTGAAGTGGCCATTGATAGGGGCAAGCGTGGGCTTCCCATTTGATGGCTAGCCAGCCCCAGCATAAAATCACTGTGAGGTAGGCTGGGCTGGAAACTGGAAGGAATCTCATCCCTGCAATTTCACACTCCTGTCTAAAAACATGGCGGTTGGGGAAAGTCTAAAATTCAGGCCTTTGAAACAGGATTTTTGAAGAAAAAAAAGAACAAATAATATAATTTTCTTCACATCTTTTAGTGGTTATTGTTTTCCCCAGGGGAGAAGTGGGAATTTATTACTCGCTACGAGGCAATGGGAATCCTTACTTTATAAAATATTGGAGGGCCTGGAACATGACCTTGTCCACGTATCATGTTGACAAGGTTCTTCTTGGTTTTGTATATGTGTTACTCTGCATTGTGTTTTTTACCTGAGATTACTTTTTAAAGCGTGGGATATTTAGGTTAAATGTGTGTCAGGTAATGTGGGAGGTTGCCAATGTTTCAGACTTCCTGTTCAAAAGGTTGATTTTATGAGGGTCACCATTGGGACACTGATGACTTTCTGACAACTTTCCTGGTGGAATATTCCATTCTGGGACTAAGTCTCGTGGTAGGGGTGGGAAGCAACATGGCGGCCGGTGCAATGCTGGCCTGTTTCTGCAGTCGAGGGTTTCTTGTCATTTAATGTGGCGGGCAGGTTGGTTGGCATGCACCCGGCCATCATATCCAAATGCCACGTTTAAAAGGTACCTGGGCATCAACTTACCCGCCATTAAAGGAGGAGATAGCCTTTCAATCACAGTGCGCCAGCCCCCAAATCCAGCTTCACATCCCTGGAAGTCTTTCTCCATGCAGTGGAGGCCAATGGGGGTGTTCTGCACCCAAAGGATGAAATTAGGTGGCTAAGATGTTAAACCAACCCTGCATGGGAAGAAGTCTCCAGGGTGGTCAGTGCCCAGTGCCTCCTGCAGTGCAGGAAATGGATGAATGATCTCATCTGCTCTGTTAGGGTAAGTAAACCCTTGACTGCTCACACACACACCACTGACAGTCACAAGGGGCATGCGTCTCAGTGGCAAAGGAACCATCCATGTTGCACACGATAAGGTGATGTCTCATAGTCTCACTGTAGACCTTCTAGCCTGCAGGTGGAGAGACCCCTTCCACAAAGGGAGCACAAATACTCTCCAGGAGGAGCCAGAGGGAAGGGGATTAGACTTTGAGGGCATCCGCAAGTACTGTGACTGACATGCCTCTATGAGCCTTACCCTTCAATCTGCATGGACTTACCACTCTGAAGGGTGCTGCCCCAGAACCCTTCTAGACAACCTACAATATATCAGTCACATGGCACACAATTCATTGGGTTATTTTAAGATTGGAAGCATGAAAATCTTTCATGAAACCTAATTGTTCTCAACCCCATCTTCTCTCTTCACGCAGGAAAACTTGAAGCACAATGGGTAAGAAACAGGGGGGAAGACAGGAGGAGCTGGCCAGACCTCAAGAACCTCACTGATTCAGAGGGGCAGGCAGCCCAGCTAGAAGGGAACGAACCGGACTGAGCCTGTGCAGATGGAGAGGTGAACGGGCAGCCTCTATCTGGTCATGATCCATGCATGTCACATAGAAACGTAAGGATTATATATTCCTCCATGTTGGAGGCAGCTCATGAGGTCACTCACTCTTTCCTCTCTCCCTTTCAGATGAGGACAAGTGAAGAAGAGGAAAACCTGCCCAGCACTGCACCCAATACAGAGAGGACCAAGGAAATCCTGGAGAAGGGGGAAAGTTCACCAGTAGAGAGGTCACAGAGTGATCTGCACCCTCCACCAGCACTGAAACGCACCTCAATGGGTACTCAACGTAGTTTGGGGTTATCTCACATTCTGGTGGGTGCCAGACGAATACGTGTCCACAGCAGGCTGTCGTTTCAGCCAAGCTCACTGGCACTCGGAAGACTGCTGAGGAAGGGCCATTTGTGGCGTGCAAGTTGGAGGGTGAGCCTCTGGGATGGGTCCTGCATGAGATGGTGGCAAAGCTACAAGAGGCAGAGGAGCATCAGGTAGAGGTTTTGGAGGCCCTCAACTGAGTGGCACATGAGGTGGAGTAGTGAGGAATCCCTCTGTCTGCTCTCTGTTGAAAAGGTGCCAGCATGTGGGGCGCATTGAGGTCTCCATGGAAAGGATGCCGGATGCCAGGGAGAATTCCGGAGAACCATGCAGAATGTCCGGTTTTGGCCAGGGGTGCGTGCAGACCAGCACTCCATCGTGTAGACACATTGTTGCGAGCAGCTGTGGTTCTTGGTACATCTGGCGTGTAGTCAATACTTTTACTCTTCCCCCAGTGACCCACAGCCTACCAGCCCCCCAATAACTATTTATGTCCGAAGTGTAATATTCGACCTTCACACAGTTACCCTTCAAAATTCCCCCATCATTTTTCATCTCACGCCGCTTCCTAAGGAGCTCACCTCAGTTATATTCGATCAGCCCACCCCTCATTCTGCTCACCCCCAGAATCTGCTTCTCCTCTGTACCCCTCTGACATCCCATCACACCCCTATACCCACCATTGCCAACCCCTCATCCTCCCGTTCGAACAGATGCCATTACCCCCTCTAACCTTCACTAGCTCTTCCTATCACCAATTCTCTCAGTACCCCCAACAATTGACATATATGACTCCTCCCTTTGAACTTTTCACCTCTTCTGCCACCCCCCCCATTCCTGATCATACCTGCAGCTCCCGAATGTCCATTCACAACTGCACACAGTCCCCTGCCCGCACTACACCACGGTGCTTCCCAACCTCCATACCACCTCACCCATTTCATGACCCTCACAGGATCTCGCCCTTTCTCCTACCACCCCGTCCTCATCTTCCCCCACCTCTTCCTTCCTCCCAACACCCCCCCTGCCTTCCAAGTTCAGCCCATCGCCGCCTAACAGTGCCTCCTGCAGCTGTCCACCTGCTTCTTGAAGATTTACGTCCGGGAAAAAGTTGCTGCAGTGGGAGAATCCACATGGTTGATGCTCCACCCACCCACTGCTGCATGTGGTTTTCCAGTGTCCATAGTCGGTGGAGGCCACCAACGCAGTCTCCATAGGCTGCCCCAGGCCTTGTTCCAGGTAATATGTGCACACCACATTGGTCCCGACATGATCTGGGTCAAAGTGGATTCCCGCTGGTGGCATAGATTATTGGGCAAGGGGTGGAGGGCGGGGTGGAAATTCTGGTTGGGCCTGTATCGGTATCCCATCAATGGGTTGAAAAACGCTTTCATGCTGGCCTTTGACGGGAGTGGTGACGTGTCATGGCGGGTCGTTGTGCACAAACTTTTGTCTCTCATTGCATTGTGACCTCTGCCGCAAGTCATTATACCTGTTACAGAGTGGGTAGGAGTCTGAAACGTTCTCCTGTTAAAATGGAGCATATTCAAAACTGTAAAGATTCAATATCAGAGACGTGGGGCGATTTTTCCACCCTAATATTAGTAAACCCATCAGGCAGGCAAAAATAAAGGTGTTCTTTGTACAAAATGTTCTTGACAAAATGTTCTATTGTATATTTATATATATATATGTATATATCCTTTCAGAAGATGACATTTCAAATTAATATTCCACAGACCACATCTTAGGAACATGTCAGGGTATTTTTCAATTTCATTTTTTGCTATTTTAAGATTATTCATGAAATATATGTGCCATTTATTTTTCCTCCTTCTAAAAATGCTTTGCACTCTTCATTAGATTCCATCTGGTGTCAATTTATATCAAATTATTATTTTTGTTTCAAATAAAATGTCTGTTGGCTAAAATTGATTTATCATTTATTTTGACTTCTAACTAATGATTTGATTGGGAAGGGATAGGACCCGCTGTTTATTTTTGCTACTGTTGCTTGCTTCATTCCTTATGGTGTACTTCATCAGCTAAAAAGAGCTGCAGGACCATAACTATAAATGGCAACATTGGGGGAAGCATGAATACATGTGAAGTGGTCACATATTAGACAGTAGAAGCTATGTTGCTGTTACTGACTAGTGTCAGAGTAGGCATCACTTGCTTTCTGGGAGACAACGGTGCAGTTATACTATTGGTGGACATCCTGTCAACCGAGGGCCGCATGCGGCTCATTTGGGTTGTGAATGTGGCCCACAAGACATTTTGTTGAGTGTTGCTCATGCGCACGGTTGCCACATTCCGCTATTACCGTCTGCATGTTTTTTTTCCCTTCCAGATGATTGAAGTGATATGCACGTAAAGCAAGGGCAAGAGGAGTAAAGTGCATGTTGATAACACACAACATTGAATGTGAGAACCCTGCGCTCCCTTTGTATCCAAAGTGTAAATATTTTTTCTGTTTTTATCATTTGATAAATAATACATAAATGATTAAGCATGTGCACAAATGGTTAAGTGTGTATTAAATGTATTTAATCTTATTCATGGAGTCAGAATGAGTGATCTTGTGGCCCCCTGAGATGAGGGAGGGCCAATTGTGCTGCCCATTACTACCCTGGGTTGCCCATCACTAGTTTATACCGGAAACTGATTTTAGTTCCTCTGGTGGCAGCTTCAACAGAAAGCAAAGTAAACAGGATATGAAAAGAAGGTTGTAATAATCCACAGGAGGCAGGAGTCCCGTCACCACACCAATATTTATTGCCAATAACTGTATACAAGAGCAGCTCCAACAGTGCTGCTAGCATTCCAGTCAACTTAAGACTGGATCACAAAGCCTACACAGGTGCTTATATGGGCCCCCTCAATGAGCTATCATTGAGGGAGCTCATACTCCAATTGGCCAACCAATAATGCTAATTGGAGGTCATTACAAAGGTCATTTATGACAACAGGATAAAAGGATGCTGATTGTTTGGCAACTCTGATTGGCTGAGGCATTGCCATGGAGAAAGCAAGGGGAAGCTAGTGGCTGCCCAAGCTTCTGGATAGTTAAAATAAAATTAATTAACATTTGCTGGAAGTGACATGCATTCAGGCACAGGCCTATTCTCTGCAAACAAAAGAAATATGATCAAGCCTTGAACCTTTTTTGAATTACCCGGAGCTTGAGGAGTCAAGAGTTCCCTGTTGCTTTCTCCATGACAACACTTCTACCAATGAGAGGCAACTTGCCAACTAATCAGCACCACTTTCCCCTGCAGTATAAATTGTTGTGGTCGTTTGAAATTTGGTATTTTTGTATTTGTCCCAATGAGTGCAAGACAAAAAAGCTTTGGAAATATCACTCTTTTCAACAATATTTAAGTTCTGTACTAGCAAGTGACAATTGGCAATAGTCTGGAGATTTCTTCAGTCATAAAGTTGGAAGTCAGGGAGCTCCCTCAGAAATGTTTAGTAGCTAGTTCATAAAATTATCTGTATGAGAATAGAGGATAACTTGGCACCTTGCCAATAACAGCAATGCGTATTCCAAGATTTTATTGGCATAATTTATTATCTGAATGCAAAGAAAACCCACTACCTGCTTCAAGTGGGAGATCATACAGCACAAGTGCATTACAGGTTGGTGTAACTGATACATTACAAAATGTTACAGAAGGGAGAAATGGTGATTCAATATCCCCGCTCTCTGTTTTTATAATGACTGACGAAACAGGTTTACGCTTATCAACCATAATTCGTGATTCATGTTTTAAATGTGAAGGCAGGAAATAAAGCAAGGCCAAGAAATTCTATTCAAATGTTAAATGAAATAAAATCCTAAGAGAATAATTGATGTTTTTATGCTCTGTTAACTTTCCAAAGCCTAGGGCATTTGGAAACATCACCTGAATTGCTGCTGAAAATATATTCTCATGGCTGGACTAAGCACTGCATGGTGTTTAAGGAACTCCTTAATATGTACTAGTGATGCGCTATCAATTGTACTAAAGACTCAAATGGGTACAAGAGAGGCGTCATTACAGTTAGATGTTTATCCTCCGACTGCAGCTGGTCGAATGGCTGCTCAGGAGAGCTCATACATATTTATACGGCTCCTTGTGGGCGGAGCTAGCCGGCAGGGGCTACCGGTGAACCTGTAGTACAGGTACTACTGTACATCCCCTAATACAGGCACACACAAAATTACACAGTGGATCATCACAACTAGTGTGACATTAATGTAATGTAGCAGTCGTGGACCTTGGACGACTCTGAACAGATTTTCTCTCAGTGTAGTGTCCCCAGAAAGCAAAGCAATACGTTTGATGCGCTGAATAACATTTCCAGGTTCCAAAGATTTCAAAGTTTGTTCATTACGAAAAGGCTACTGCAGCATTTCATACATGCTTCAAGATATGGCCTTTGTAAAATGAAGATTTGTATGTAAAACTGCAGCACATTTTGTTAAACAATTCAGATCGGCCAGTCAGTAATGACACAATATTAAAACATTTAAAACATTCCACTTGTACGTTCATTTGTTGCAAACACAGGGAGAACTACATCCATTTGGAAATAATTGAAAAAATACTTGTTAACCACTGGACTAAATGAACTTTAAGCCTGAAGAGCTTCTGGAAATGTTGGGCTGGACTCTCTGCCCCGCGATTCCGGCAACGCGGATCGCTATCGACCGAAGAATCGGGCGGGCGACCGAAATTGTGCTGGGTGCCAAACCGACCACAATGCTCCAACCCCGCTGGCTGCTCAGCCCGCGCGTCAGTGGGAGATGCTAATGGATGCAAATGGGTCTCTTTTCTCAGGGGAGGGAGTGATCTGTGGCATTGGGGTCTTTTGTAGTGGGTTGCTTCATATAGGGAGGGGTCCCTTTAGTTAGGAGGTCTCTGTGGGGGGTCCCTCTAGTTAGGCGGTCCCTTTAGTTATGGGGTCTCTGAGGTCCTGCCTATTCATGGGGTCACCCCTAGGAGGTCCCGGGGTGGGCACACGGTGGGGGGAGGGTTTCTGGTAGAGGAAGAGTGGGCAGGTTGTGCATTGTGGGGGGAGGGTTGCCCTTGAATGTACTCTGGGGGCAGCTCCCCTAACAAGTTACCCTCTTGGCCCACCGCGAGGTCCATTGTATCAGTGCCATGCTGGTGGAGACCACAAGTGATCTGCGCCCGCATGGTTCCTGGTCCCGGGGGCCAGAGAATCACGGAGGACTGGAGCATAAGGTGCCAGGCCTGCTAAATGGATGCAAATGGGTCATTAAGATCCATTTTCATTCATTTACATCCTCCCACTGGTGCATGGTCATCGACCTCAATCCGGGCGCCAGCAGGGAGTCGGAGCATCCCGATTGGGTCGGCACCCGGCGTTGAAATTGATTTTCCTCCGATTCTCCGTCCCAGCGGAGAACGCAATTCTGACGCTGCGGGACGGGGAATCCAACCCATCATTATTTGGCATAGCAGAAATAATAAAATAGGCTATCGTCCACTTCTAGAGCAAAATGTTTCGCCATCATTCACAAAATCTAGAAGGACTGAGACAAAAATGTTTAATCTTTGTAGCTAAGCAAGCAAAACTGTATCATGTTGCTACAAAGATTTTTTTTTAGCAGTGAAGCAATTATAAAACACCTGACAGCAATTAATTGTGGTGAATTAAATCGATCACAAAAAATGACAAGTTCTTTGAATAGAGTGTGATTATCAAATGGGTATTCAATGGAATGTTCCCCCAACTTACCCTTGCAAATTTGATTAAATACCTGCCCTAAAAAAAAGTGAATGCTGATGGTATCATACTGGTGCATTAGAGCTGTTTGGGTCACAGGTACATTGGGCGCAATTCTCCCAACGGGAGTCGAAGTGCCGATGTTGGAGTGAAAACCGGAGTGTTTCACTCCGGCATCGGAGCCCGCTCCCAGCCCCAAATTCTCCCACCCCCGGGGGGCTAGGAGTGGCGTCGCGTCATTTACGCGTAAATGACGCGGCCAGCACCACGTAAATTATGTCACCCGCGCATGCGCTGGTTGGCCAGTTCCAATCCGCGCATGCGCGGTTGCTATCCACCCCGAGTCCGCCCGGCAAGAAGATGGCGGATGGATCTCCGCAAGAAGATGGCGGATGGATCTTGGGGGGCGGCAGAAGAAAGGAGGTCCTCCCTTAGAGAGGCTGGCCCGTTGATTGGTGGGCACCGATCGCGGGCCAGACCCCATCGGAGGCCCCCCCCCCCCCCCCCCCCCCCCCCCCCGGTGCAGGAACCCTCCTCCCCCCCACAGGCCGCCCCCGCCCCAGCGTTCCCACACATTACCCGCCGGCAGCGACCAGTTGTGGACGGCGCCGGCGGGAACCTGTTGTGTTGGGCGGCCGCTCGGCCCATCGGGGCCGGAGAATCGCCGCTCGCCGTCTGCAAAAGAATTCCGCCCAATGTTTTCGGAATTTTTTGCCAGTTCCTTAGCGTGCAAATCAAAACTTGCCCAGAATTTGGCATTTGACGGCTGCGTAGTATAGGGAGATTAGCTGTCGTCTGTGAGTGCAACCATGAAGGCAGAAACCTGTTGCTGCCCTAGCCCCATTGTAGTGCTTCTGTCCAAATTCTTGAAGTTGAGGGTCACTTGCATGGCCGGGTCGATGCATTGTGTTTGCAAAGGTCCACCAGAGGCATCCATCCTGATCTGCCAGCCAGGCGACCAGGCTGGTTACATACCATTCTCATGGCCTCATTGAGATTCAGAAGAAAATAATTAATTGCAGATTATCTAATACCAAGAACCAAGCGGTTTCAAGAATCAATGCAGGCCTCAGCAGGAATCATATTAGTTTGCACTTCCATGAGCTCTGCAGTAAGTAACCCAGGAAATCTTTCTATTTAAAAGGCCACTATAAACTGAGTGACACTTGTGCAGAACCAGATTCTGCTATTGCAACTGATGAAATGGCATCTTATACGTATCCGAGTTTGGACGCGGTGTAACTGCCGTGTTGCACCCGGTGCAAATCTGAGTGAGGCGGTTCGATTGCGGGAGAGGACAAAATCGTTAACTGGGGTGGGCGTCGATCGATTTTGTATCTAACCGGCCCTCTCCCATTGGCGTGATCCAGATCCCGCCGCAATGTGAGAAGAAACCAATAATCACTTATTGAGGCCAACCTCCATCCCATTAATGGGAAGGACCTCCATCAAATGGTCTCCAGTGACCGAACTGGCACCCAGCGAGCGATCGCTGGCACCCTTCAGCACTCCTGTTTAAAAATGTGAAGCTAGTGCAATGGCTGCTGTGGGGACTGGAGGAGGTAAATAGCCATCTTGGAGATGGGACAATCAGCCCGGGGGTAACGGGGCTGCTGCCCCAGTGCTCGGGCGGGGAGAGGGGGGGGGGTGGCCCTGGGAAGGTGGGGAATCGCACTTGGACGAGAGGGTGAAGGACTCAGTGTCCATGGTTCCTAACGGCCACTCCCCGGATCGTGTATACCCAAAACAGCCGCAATTTCGGCTGTGTCCGTCCATCCCACCAAACACCACCAGGACAGAGCCCCATCCATGGTAATATGGTGAAGGTCACTTTAACACCCACCGATGATGGCAGGCGCTGGCAGCTCAGCTGAAGGCTATCGCTAAAGGGAATTGACAACGTTAGTAATGTGAGTACTTCATGGCTCCCAAGTGAATTCCCATGGGTTGATGCATCATGTCGCAGGCATTCCAGTCAGACCATGAGGCCTGGACACTTTGCTTGGATGCATCAACTGCACATGGCAGCAGCCAACAGCCAAACACCCAAGAGCTGGACTTCAGCAGTGGGGACAGCCCTACGACCAGAGGGTGGGTGTGTGGATCAGGAACGGGACCTGAGAATGTTTCCAGCAGAGGTCAGGGAGCCAGTGCCCAGGGGCCCCCAATGTGGTCGGGGGTGTATGTGCAAAGCTCTCCTCCCAGCTCAACCAGCGTGTGGATGGCACCCTGAGAGAAGGTGGGAAGTTTCAGGGTGAGGGAGGTTTGGGGAATTTGAGGGTAACAGGATAGAAGCCATAGTTTATTGTCGGTCTCTGACCCACTCCGATTCCCTACAAATATCTCAGTATGGCTGATACTGTGGATCCCACAGAAGCTGTCTTCACGGTGCTGGTGGCAGTCCAGGCAGCCAGACGCCAGAGTAGGCGGCAGCAGCAGTGTCGACAGAGGCTGGAGGTGGCAGCCTATGTCTACCCACACCCTGAGGACCCGGCCGCCCATCAGCCCAGGGAGTGACCCAGAGAGGGAGGTCGGTGATGGCCCAAGGTGTACAGGCATCGCCGCTTGTTTGAAGAGGTGTCGGACAGCATGTGCTGCAGGAGGAGCAGCCACAGCAAGGGGATGGTACAGCATCTGTGCCATGTCCTTCAGGACTTGGCACCATGTGGAGGAGGAGGATATCCACTCCTGGTGGCCGTCAAGGTCACTGCAGCCCTGAACATATATACCTCGGGTTCATTCCATGGCTTGAGCTGGGACATGTGCGGCAGTTCCCAACCAGCAGTGAAGTCACGGAGGCCCTGTTTGCCCAGGCAGTTGGCTATATAAACTTGACCTGGGCCAGACCCATCAAGATGCCCGATCAGCAGGATTCTCCGCCATCACCAGGCTGCCCCAGGTCCAGGATGGCTTGTTGCACTAGGGGGTTGGGAGGGCCTTTCATTAACAGGAAAGGGTTCCACTCCCTGAACATTCAACTTATCTGCGACCACCACCTCAAGATCATGCACAGGTGTGCATGCTTCCCAAAGAGAGTGCGTGACAGCTACATCTTCAAGGACCAGCCCAGGATGGCCGGTTGGCTCTCAGGGTAATGGGATATGCATTTAGGTGCTGGCTAATTATGCCAGCTCGAAGGCCGGAGACTGATGCTGAGACCAATGTAACGAGGCCCATGCGGCCACATGAACTTTCACTGAGCGGTGCATCAGACTGCTCAAAATGTGGTTCTGATGCCTCGACTGCTCTGGTGGTGCTCTGCAGTACAACCCCAGAGGGCCGCTGGCTTTGTGGTGGTCTGCTGTGCCCTCCACAACCTGGCACAGCAGCAGGGCGATGAGCTGGAGGTGGTGGATGAGGAACATGCAGCTTCGTCAGAGGAGGATCCGGAGCAGGAGGGGTTGGAGCCTAGGGAGGAACTGCGGGAACAGTCGGAAGATGGATCACAGACAGCGGCGAGATCCAGGATTTCCAGGGGGCTAGGGAGGCCCTGATGCTCACCCACTTCTCATTAAATGTGGCTTTGTCCATTATCTCACCCCCCCCTCCGCTTTCTACCCACCACCCCCCCCCCCACCTGTTCCGCCTCTCCCTCCCCCCTCCTTTATCCCCTACCATTGCCCCAGCACCCCCCCCTTCCCGTCTCTATACTGTCCTGTTCCACCCTCCAGGTCTGTGTGACACCATTCCTGGGTGTTGGGCCTATGCGGTAATGTCAGTGACCAATATTCAAGGCAGGAGGGTGATGACAACCCGCTGTGAGCTGAACTCTCATGCTCCTCAATCTATGTCATAGTCTGACTCTTGTCGGTCTGCTGACAGCACGCTCACATCCATCACCTGCACATAGTGTGCCTTGGGGTGGCCCAGATCCAGGATCACCATGCTCAGGGGGCTGGGGCCGAGGGAGGGAGGAAGCCAATGGGGGAGGGGGCCGCAGTGCAGAATATCATGACAGAGGCTTCACATGTCTCGAGTGTAACATATGTTAATGGTGAATAATCGTGATCCTAATGTCCCTAGCTACTGACGATGTCGCCCCCCCCCCCCCCCCCACCCCTTCCTCCCAGTGCCCTCTCAGTGATCTTCCATCTGCTTAGCCCTTCATGTTTTGCCGTTATATCTGGGTGTGCCTCCAGGATGCACATCAGAGTTGGAGGCAGCTTGCTGCTTACCATGCCATGTGACCTTTGATGCCTCTGGCAGGCGTCCTCTGGACGGCCTGGTTTCGGAGGACCCCGGCCGGTTTGCCAGTGGACATGCCTCGCTGTGCCACCCAAGACGCGCCATTGTCAAGTGGAGAGGACTCGGGAGATCTGGTGACCACCATTGTAGGGAGGCTCCAGGTCGGCCTCCATTGCTCTTTCTTCCTGCTTGGTGCTCGCAGGGCCCTGGGGGGGGGGTCACCTTGGGACAGAGAGGCAGCTGGATTGCGCTACAGAGACTCCGCGTCATCTGGCTCTGCCTGGCTTGGAGGCTCTTCGTTATCTGCACCATAGTGCCAACACCTTCAGCGACGTTCCCCCGTGACCGGGCCACACTCGACAGTGCCTCGCCAATGTCTACCTGCATCTGGGACATGCTAAGCAGCACCTCGGCAATGTCCACCTACGTTTCGGCCAACATCTCCTGTGGGGTCAAAGAGAGGGCTTTGAGGGCTCAACGTTTCATGCATCATGGGGGTGGGGTGGGGGGGGGGGGGACTTTGGCGGGGAACAGGTATGAACACCGCTGCTCATGATGTGTGGGGTGTACAGGTGGGTGACAGAGTGTGCTGGGGCACAGGTGCAGTAATGTTGGGCGGGGTCATGTAGTGTCAACCGCAAGCTCATCAGGGGTGGGGGGATGCCAGCAGACTAATGCCAACTCATCTGTGTGGCCGAGTGGAGGTTGTTTAGCGGGGAGCTGCCGGGCAAGGTCCAGGCGAATCAGATGACGAAGCACTCATTCCCAACGTGATGCACATGGGACATCATTACTGGCCCTAATTGCCGTTAAATACCGGTAGCAGTCTCGCTGGGTTGGCCATTGGGAAGCACCAGCAATTCCTGTTCACTGCCATACTTAGAAACCTTTCTGTTAGAACATGTCCTTTGTCACAATGGTCTAGAGTCAGCTTGTGGCTCAGCTAACAGCACTCTTACTTTTGAGTCAGGATCAGGAGGTTGTGGGTTCAGATCTCACTGCCAAGAGTTGAGTACAAAAATAAAATCCAGATTGATAGTCTACTGTGGTGTTAAGGAAATGCTGCACAGTTGGAAGTGCCAACTTTCAGCATGAGGCGATAAAATGAGGACCACATCTGCTCGCGCAGTTGGATGCGAAGGTTTCTGCAGTCTGATTTCAAAGAGCAGTGGAATTGGCCCTCGTTCCCAGCCAATATTTATCCCTCAAGCAGAGTATCTGCTTGTTATCAACTTGCTGCTTGCGCAAGTTTGCTGTTTGCAAATCGGTTGCTGCGTTCCCAATAATATGGCACATCAAAAATAAAATACTTTAGTGGCTTATAACCTTTTGAGGTGCCCTGAGGTGCGACATGTACGCCTTTTTTTGATGACAAGTACTTGAAAGAAAGTTATGACATTCTAAGTCTATTGATGTCAAATGGCAAAGATTGTGGGCGGGATTCTCTGAGCCTCCGCGCCGAAATCACGATCGTCGCGGGGATGGAGAATGGGGCGTCAGACCCGTGATTGGGACCGACGCCTGCCCGCGATTCTCCATGGACCGGAGAATCGGCGGCAGTCGCGCGCGGTTGACGGGGCGCCGGTCGGGGCCCATTAAAATAGGCTATCGCGGCGATTCTCAGCTAGCAGCTGGCCAGGTTCCCGCCAGCGTGGTTCACTCATGGTTCCACCCGGCGGGACATCGCAATGGCAGCTGCGGACCCAGTGAGGGGCGGGGGTATCCGTCACTGGGGGGTGGAGGGGCCTCCAGGATGGCCAGGCACGCGATCGGGGGCCACCGATCGGCGGGTGCGCGCGATCTTGGGGGGGGGGGGCCTATATTGTTGGGGCCAGCTTGCTGTGTGGGTCCGCAATGTTGCGCGGGGCCACCATCGCAGGCGGCTATCGCACGCATGCGCAGACCCACAGCTGGAAGTGCAGGGCACCCTTATCAGCAGCCGGAGCTGCGTGGAGCACTCCGGGACCCTGCAAGCCCCCTTCAAAATGGAGAAGCACTCTGAACTTTCTCCAGGAAGGCCAGAGTGATTTGTTCCCGTTTTCCCGCAGGCGTTGGGACATAGCCCCATTTTCAGAGAATTCCGCCTTGTATTCTTCTTATTTATAAAGCGGAGAGATAATGGGCAGGATTCTCCCCTACCTGGCGGGACTGAAGAGGATGCAAGGAAAAACACTGGTGGGAAAAATAAAGGAAAATCCCAAGGTGTTTTTTAAGTATATTAAGGGCAAGAGGGTAACAGTGAAAGATTAGGACCCATTAGAGGCTAAAGTGGCAACCTCTGTCTGGAGCCAAAAGAAATGGGCGAGGTATTAAATGAATATTTTGCATCTTCACTATGGAGAAGACAGTGTAGGATTATACATCAGGGAGGGGGACTGTGATATAATTGAACAGGTTAGCATTAAGAGGGAAGAGGTGTTGGCACTTCGCGCAGGCTTAAAAGTGAGTAAATCCCCAGGCCCAGATGAGATGCATCCTACACTGCTGTGTGAGGCAAGCAAGGAGATTACAGGGGCTCTGCCTCTAATTTTCAATTCCTCTCTGGCTATAGGAGAGGTACCAGAGGACTGGAGGACAGTTAATGTGATACCATTATTCAGGAAGGGAAATAGGGAAGAACCAAGTAATTATAGGCCAGTGAGACTAACGTCAGTGTTAGGGAAATTATTGAAAAACTTTCTGAGGGACAGATTCATTCTGCACTTAGAGAGGCAAAGATTAATCAAGAATTGTCAGCATGGCTTTGTCAAGGGGAGACTATGTCCAACAAATTTGATTGAATTTTTCGAGGTGATCAGGTGTGGAGATGCGGGCAGTGCAGTTGATGTAGTCTACATAGACTTTAGTAAGGCTTTTGACAAAGTCCCACATGGGAAACTAATCAAGACCTCCAGGGAAATTTGACAAATTGGATCCAAAATTGGCTCGGTAACAGGAGGCAGAGGATAATGGTCGAAGGTTGTTTTGTGACTGGAAGCCTGTGTTCAGTGGTGAACCACAGGAATCGGTGCTGGGTCTATCTACGCTGTTTGTAGCGTACATTAATAAAAGCAAAGTCACCATAGTCCCAGATGACCAGAGGCTGCTTTCCCGTTTGAGGGGGAGAGTTGACTGGTGATGATTTAACTGGTGATGATTTCACTACACCTCAGGTGAGGGACAAGGTTGAGAAGATGGGGCCTTCATGAATAACCTCAGCCAGTACAGAAATTGAAACCAATGCTGTTGGCTTCATTCTGCATCACAAACAAGCAGTCCAGCCAACTGAACTAAAGCAGATTAATGAATTTAATGTGAATGTGGGAGGAATGATCAGTAAGTTTGCTGATGGCACGGAAATTGGTAGTGTGGTACATAGTGAGGTGGAAAGCCTTAGATTACAGGACAATATATATGGGCTGGTCAGATGGGCAGAACAGTGGCAAATTGAATTTAACCCTGAAATATGTGAGGTGATGCTTTTTTGAGGACTAACAATGCAAGGGAATACACAATGAACAGCAGGCCGCTAGGAAGTGCAGAGAACAAGAGGGACCTTTGACAAAGATCCCTGAAGGCAGCAGGGCAGGTTGGTAAGAAGGTGGTTAAGAAGACATGTGGGACACTTGCCTTTAATAACCAGGGCATAGAATATAAGAGCAGGGAGGTTATGATGGAGGTGTTTAAAATGCTTGTTAGGCTACAGCAGTGATGTGTGCAGTTCTGGTTGCCACAATATAGGAAGGATATGATGATTGCACTAGAAAACGTGTAGAGGCGATTCATCAGGATGTTGTCTGAGCTATGAAGAGAGGTTGGATAGGATGGGGTTGTTTTCCTTAGATCCAAGAAGGCTGAGTGGGTGCTCATCATGAGGGGAAGGCTTATCGAGGTGCACAACATTTAGAGTGGTATAGATATGACAGATAGGAAGCCACATTTCTCCTTGGTAGAGGGGTGAATAACCAAGGGGCATAGATTTAAGGTCAGGAGCAGGAGATTTACAGGGGATTTCAGGAAAAACCTCATCATCCACAGGGTGGTGAGAATCTGTAACCCACAGCCTGAAAGGGTGGTAGTTGGGGAAACTCTCAGAATATTAAAAACACTTTTAGATGAGCACTTAAATGCCATAGCAAAGCATAGCAAATGCCATAAAGCTATGGACCAAGTGCTGGAAAATGGGATTAGAATAGATCGGTGTTTGATGGCCGGCACAGACACGATAGGCCAATTGGCCTCTTTCTGTGCTGCAAATCTCTATGGCTCTGTTACTTCAAATGAAGAAAAGGCTTGTTTCCAAGTGAAAAATGTTGTTCCAGTCAGTAATTTAGTGGAAATCAATGATCCATATACATACTTATTCCCTAGCTTACTCATTGAAAAAATCCGTTCTTGTTATCATTGTTATTAAATTCAGCAGCTTGTAACACATAAACTGACGAAGTACATCTTATGACTCCTGTGGTTGATGATTCAATAAAATTATATGTTACGTGAAGGGATGTCTACCAAATCCATTCATCTTAAAAGTTTCTTTCAGTTAATAATTGCAATTAAGTCCCCTAAAAGTGATGTTGGGTCAGGTTCCTGGCATCATCTCACCGTCTCTGCGTTTCACCCCAGCTGGTTTGAAGGCATATGCGGAACACCCATACAGCTGTCAGAAAGGTAATTAGATTATACATCAGTCAATTAACCCTGCATTCTGGCTTTAATTTCCAGTGGGATTATCTCCTGAGCTGTCGGATACTTGCTGGGGTCAACCAGGCGAATGCACAGTAGAGAATGTTTCTTCAGTGAGACTGGGAAGTCTTTCGTCAGCGAAGCTGAAGAGTGGCATCCTTGTCCTTGTTGCTGACAGGACTCCTGAGAGTGCTCTATTAGTTCTTGACAGGTGATTGCCAACCTCTTGGGACGCACTTCACCTCTCTTGTACTTCATTCAGCAGCATGTCCCTTCAGTTGACCTTCGCCATGGCTGGGGAGCACCTTATACAGCTTTATCTTGAACCTCTGACCGAGGCCAAGGGAGTAGCAACACAAACGACTCCACCAGCTGCTATCTTCTCAGCCACATGCCATTCAACAGGGGATGGACATGGAGATCCACTTCAGAGAAAGTATGACCCTCAACATAGAGTGTACAGCAGAGGCTCAGCTCTCTTGACGTGTTTGAGTATCAGTGTCTCAAGGAAGCTCAGGCTCTCAAGGCAGGTTGTTGCTGATTTCTACAGCCTCCCCGAACAAGACGTCCTTCCCAATGGACTTGGTGGGCACTCCTTGCTTGTGGCCTCCGAGTTGCAAAAGACCAGTTGGATGAGGGTAAATGCGAGTGTTTGCTGATCTGATGAGGATGTGACGGTGTGCTTAGAAATAGAGGAATGAGTGAACAGAAAGGTCTGATTGATCTGAGGAGAATGCTGGGAAAGTTGCAGTGTGGGGAAATGGCTAAGGCACTCACCTTTCCCAACCTCCGGATACTTTTTCCCAGGAAGCCAGTGCTTCATTAACCCCTTCCATGCATGCCTGTTTGTTTGGAAAGTCTGTACTCTTCTTCTCATCTTTGGGAAAGATCGCTTCACCACTATCTCTCAGATCATGCAGCAAGATTTCCTGGTAATAGTGAGAGACTCAAGCGGCAGCCTCCCAAACCGCCTCTCTATTCCTTGGCTGAGGGTGGGGAGAGGGGCAGGCTCAGGATTGGGTCAAAGCTACCATCCCTCAGTGGAAATTTGAGGCAACTTAGTGCCAACTCATGCCTTCCATGCTCCTCAAACACCAGAATTAACCTTGACACCCTCCATGCCAACTCAGCATCCATCAACAGCAGGCCTCAGGAGCCACGTTGAGATAAAATAACGTTCTAAATATCTATTACATATTGTGCTGCATTGAAAAACACTCTTGTTCATTAAAACGCATTTAATATATTTAAATCCACTCAAGTCCGTTATAATAACAAATATTTTTATTCAAAACTTCACATAGAAAGATAGCTAATCCATTAACCTCTTGGAGCTATCAAACTGTGTAGCGGGATCCCCCTTTCTAACTCCACCCAATGGGCTTATATTGGGCTTGATACCCCTTTGTCCAAGCCCCACCACTGCCCGGGTGATCCTCTCTCTCTTACCGGTGGACTCACAACCACCTTGCGCCTACTCCACTTGAGCAGCACCCCCAGGAGAGAGAAGAAAGGAAAGTCTCTGCCCACCTTTATCTGGCAGTCTTTCCTGAGTGGGCGGTTTCGAGGCGCCCAGGCTACCCCTTGGTCCTAGACACCGGAATTATGGTAACTATTATGGTTACTATTGTGACTTGGTCAGAGATCGTTGGTGAGGAATTGAAAACTCAAAACGGACTCCAATTGAAAGCCAAATATAGGTATTTATTAAACGTTCAAGGTCATTATCACCAAATGCTAGAAAACACCACTAAATGCCTTATGCTTTACAAAGCTATGACTATGGAAGGAATACTAAACGGGCACCACGTAAAAGCTTACTTTACACAATTTCAGCAGTGTCTTAAAACTATGAGAGATGCATGCAACCCCCTTTCCCCAAAAGCCTCATCCGCTATAGTAATCTTGGGAACTTCGCCAACTTCCAGAGGATACTCACAATCCAAGTTCAAACTTAAACTGCTCAGTGGGTCTCAGGCTGTGTGCTGGAACAAAATGAAAAACAGGCATCAGAAGCACGATGATGGTGAGCAGCAGCGAGGAGAGAAGCGAAGAGAGCCGCTGGCAGGTCTGACCATCCTTTTTATACACCAAGTAAAGGCTACGGCCTTATCTGCTACTGTGATCTTCAGCCCCCATTGAAGCATACGTGGGCTTAACCTCGTTATCTTCGGTATCAGGTGGGCTACGGCCTTATCTGCTACTGTGATCTTCAGCCCCCATTGAAGCATACATGGGCTTGACCTCGTTATCTTCGGTATCAGGTGGGCTTAATTGCACCCTATTGTCTCTCTGGAGGTTGCTGAATGCTATCCCATGAAGGAAATGGGTTCTATCTTCCCTCTGGGCCAGGGCCATCAACACCTGTATTGAAACTATCTCAAGTGCATTGTTCTCCTGCAGGTCTAGCCTGGTGATGTCACAAGCTCCTTTTATCTTGCAGATAAACTAATCACCTGCCTGTCTGGGTTTTTGCTACTTGTGGATTTCGAGAGTTGCCCCTCTAAACACATACACAGGGCTGAGGTTGCTGGGAAGTTTAGTCAAGGTCCTGCAGCCCCAAACATGGCTGTTTTTTTACTGCTTTGAGTTCAAAGTCCTTTTCCCAGCTCGTAAACGACTCGAATCTTGCCTGGAAAACCTACAACTGTAAACCTACAACCCATCACCCCACCCCTCTGTGATAATGCTAGATTGTGGAAGCAAGCAAACAATAATAATGCCATAATGACCGCACTTAGCTTATGTCACTCATAGCTATTGAAACTACAAGTACAAGTTTTTGTCAACTCACAAACAGGCTGTTATTTTCCCATTTTTAAAGGGCAGTCTATTTAAATAATTTGACAACATGACAGTTCCACAGACTTTATTCACCCTTTCTGAGCGCTTATGTCTACTTTAAAAATGTATGACTCACACGCTGTAGGATAAGTCCCCCTCTCTCTCCAGTGAAAATGGGTCTGTTTGAACTCAACCTTGAGTTCAAATGGCCCTGATAAATTGGGGTTTCTCTCATGTGTGATATACGTACTACCCACATCCCCATACTGGCAAAATTAAGATCAGTTAGTAATGGGGGTGTGACTTCTAGACCCAGCTTCACAGCATAATTTTAATACACCACAGTCTCCATAACTCTGTGAAAACCTAGACATGAGTTGAAAATTGCACCTATTGTCTCACAAGCATACATATTTTTATTTTATTTTCCCTTTTTCACCACCCTCACATAACAGGAGCAAAGCTTTTGTGGTTTAGTTTACACATGCAAAGTCCAGGCATCAGCAGTTCAGCTGTCAGCCTATATCATCCGAAAAGAGGAACAATGGTTTTAATTTAATGGACTCATTAATCTTCCATGGGAGGATTAGTGTAAAAAAAGGCAAGGGAAATGAATAGTAACATTTTAATTGCTTTATGGTTAATGGAGATTTAGTGGCCAATATTTTTCTGCAACAGTGAGATCAGCAGTGCACATTTAACTTCCTCGCATCTCAACTTTTCCATCCTAAACTTCCTTCCTAATCTGCTGTTTTTCCAGTTTGAGTACTCTGCAGCGGAAATGGCTACAATTCAGAAGCCGCATGGCTATTTTCTTTCCAACAAATCAACGAGTACCTTCCATGTAAATGATTGCACTTTTTCCGGGGAGGAGGAAGGGAAGGGTGGAGGCAGTAAGGGTTTGTTGCGAGACACACTACCACTGCTAGCGAGGCGGAGGATTTGGCGCTCAGCCAGATTGCCCATTCACTGCATCGGGTCCGGAGAACCCCACTGTCGTTAACTGATGGAGAATCCCACCCAATATTTATATTTAAATATGAGGCAAGAGCATTATCTACTGTTTCATTTTTTCAATCACTTTAGGGGGGAATATCCTCTCTAACAGGCTTTACCACCTCCTGGCTAGATTACTTGTGACACTTCTGCCACTGTTTTGATGTTCTTCATAGCAACAATTAAAAAGAAAAAATACTGTAGATCATAATACATTTTGATCAACAAGACACTAATTGTTTGGGGACCTACCTTCCAACAACCCTTGATCAGCAAGTACATTCGCACCTCATTACAACACTTCAAAATTATTTAATTGGTTGTAAAATGTTCTGGAGCCATGAAATACTCTATATAAATACAAACTTCCTTTCTATGTAATCAGAGAATGCACAATATCCATAAATCAAACTGCTACCCAGCCAGCAGCGCCATTATTTTTAAGTCTTAAATGACAGTGGTGTGAAAGCGGACTAATCACAGGCAATCGTGATCACCGTTGATTTTAATGAAGAGGATTTATGAAATTTACTTTGTAGTGGTTTTTGGCACAGGCATTGGTGGGATAAAGAAAACGTCTCAGGGAAATATAGCACGGTGTATTTAACGATGTAAGTCACTTATATTATAACTTCATCTTTTGCATTGTTCATAGTTTCCTACATTGCAGATGCTCTGGGTGTGTGGGGAAATCAAGACTTCTTTAATACTATTGTCCAACCTCAGATTTATTCTTTTCTGAAAGTCTCTTGTTTTCAATGAATGAGTAAGATCCTACTTAAGGTGTACTTTGTGTTTGAATATCCTTGTGAGAAATAAACAAACCCCGCATTCTTGTCACAGAACGTCCACATCACTTCAACAACATGGTTTAAAGTTACATTATTCTTTTATAGAGCTTTTCACAGACTTGAATGAAAGTATACTCAAAGTGCACATTGACTTTATTTGATAGTTTGGAAACTACTTTAACTGTGATTACAATCATAGAATGACGCAATAAGATGGAGACCATTGAACCTATCAGCCGGGACTTTCCTCAGTCGTTTGCTGCGTAAATGGCGGCATGCGTGCAAAATTCCATAAGAGGCCAAAAATGAGCATCTCGCCGGCGAGATCGCACAACATGAAAGTCCCTGCCCACCGCCATTGATGTCATTTCCAGGACAGTTAGGAACCTCATTTAAATACATGTGAATCTCATTAGTGGGTTTCCCTTCTGTATCAACCCCCACATTGAGTTTTCCCCCCTTGCCGACATTGGAGAGGTTTGCAATAGGCCTGGAGTAATGTGAACCAGGTGAAGAGACCATGCTGGGAACACACTATTGAGCACAGTCCCCAAGGGGAGAAGGAAATGCCTAGGCAGTATCCTGAGTGTGCCTTCTGACACTGTCTACTGCCCTGGGCACTGCCCCCTCGCACTAAGGGGTGGTTCCAGGGGCAGTGCCAAGGGGGCAGTGCCCAGGGGCAGTAGGCAGTGTCAGAAGGCACACTCAGGATACTGCCTAGGCATTTTCTTCTCCCCCTGGGGACTGTGCTCAATAGTGTGTTCCCAGTGGTGAGGGAGAGCGTTCCTCATGTCTGTTTGAGGGCTTTTGACGGGCGAAAATTTCCCCATGTACGGTGAGTGGGGGGCTCCCTATGTCCTGGGACGGGGGCGGGGGGGAGCCTGCGGGTTATTTTTTGGTCATGGAGATCAGAGCGCCCTTTACAGAAGGCATCCCAATCTCTGGAAAGCTGACATTGACGACTGAGTGGACTCAGTGTGACGCAGTTGAAAATGCCGTCAGCAATTGTTTTTCAAAGTGCTGGAAAATATGACGAGAAAAACCGGTACCGCATTTCTGCATAGGCCAGCATTTGGAATAAAAACGGAAAATTTCACCCATCATGTCTGCATCAGCTGTTTGAATGATCTATCACTGACATCATCGCCCCAAGCTGAAAAACATATTAACTTTCCAGGGACTGAAACACATTAATTTCCCAGGGACTGTCCCCAGTCAAACCACAGTGCATTAGCCCAGAGTGAAAACGCACTCCTTTGTCAATTTCATCTTATGGATGCTAAAAGTTCTCTGGACCTGTAAAACAGAATCCTTTGTTTTAAGAAACAGGACCACTGAAGTCAATCACAGTCTAACCCCAGGCTTTTAACCCTTATTTTGCCCAATACGTTTATAATCCAATTTTCTTAAAATCCTCCAATCGTCAAACCAGTTATCGTTTGAAAATTACATGGCTGGTTTAGCTCACTCGGCTAAATTGCTGGCATTTAAAGCAGACCAAGCAGGCCAGCAGCACGCACTCCCTGGACAGGCGCCGGAATGTGGCGACTAGGGGCTTTTCACAGTAACTTCATTGAAGCCTACTTGTGACAATAAGCGATTTTCATTTTCATTTCATCTGCTCACACCATCTATGCAATATATTCAAGATTATAAGTTGCTGTGCACATTTTTTCTTCGCGTCACTTAGAACATAGAGCATCAAACATACAGTGCCCATTCGGCCCATTAAGTCTGCACTGACTCACTTAAGCCCTTACTTCCACTCTATCCCCGTAACCCAATAACTCCTCCCAACCTTTTTGGTCACTAAGGCCAATTTATCATGGCCAATCCACCTAACCTGCATGTCTTTGGACTGTGGGAGGAAACCGGAGCCCCCAGAGGAAACCCATGCAGACACGGGGAGAACGTGCAGACTCCGCACAGACAGTGACCCAGCCGGGAATCGAACCTGGGACCCTGGCACTGCAAAGCCACAGTGCTATCCACTTGTGGTACCATGCTGCCCTCTGGTTCTTTTGTGAACCTCTGGTTCTTTTGTGAATTACCTTAAATTGGTCTCCGATGTACCATTCTAAAAGGGAAAACATTTTTCCTTGATTATTCTATTAGTACCTTTCGCGGTTTTGAACTCCTCTATCAAATATCTGCTGACCCTTTTCTGCCTTAGGAAGAACAATTTCAGATTTTCCAAAATCGTCATGTAAATGAACTCTTACATCCCCAGGTATCATTCCAGCAAATCTCTTCTCCCACTCCTTCAAATGACTTCAACTTTAAAACGACAATATCTACACTAAAAGTGGAACTAATGGATTTGAATCCGGATTTGTTGCAAAGACCTGTATAACTCTTGGTATGAGGACTGAAAGCAACTACTTTATTACCTCAAAGTCATTAAAGATAAATGCTATTCAATTTAACTTTATAGTCCATATGGAAATTCATTTGGGATACATTACTCATAGTTTAAAACATTGCAGATAAAAACAATAAAAAAAGACAATTACTTCATCACAGAGATTTCAAGGGCAATCTGACGGAAAGGTTAATTAGGCGGCATTTGTGGCGGGATTTGCTGGGGTTTCTCCCCGGCCCTGTCAGTGAGTTCCCCACCGTTTCCAACCACACTTAGGGCTCAAGTTAACTAAATGGGAACAAAGTCCCATAGTGAGCGTATTCAGCCGCATGTTTACTGGCACTTGCAGTTCCAAAATTCACAATGTTATCGAGCGTTACTGGGTTAGATAGAGGCCTCAGCGGGGGATGCGCGGCTGAAGCAGCACATAGCCCCATTTTATGCACTGAGGTGTTCCACTTGCTGGAATTCCTCAGTAGCGTCCCAATCTCTGGAGCTCCTGATGCAATCTCCGACCTCCCCAACTCACTATGAGGGTGTGCCCCTGGCCTGATTGCCACTGTGCAAAAAAATGCCACTGGCTGTCACCTGGGCACCTTGGCAGTGCCAGGCTGACACCTAGGTGGCACTGCCAGGGTGCCCAGCTGGTGTCAGCAGTGCCAGGCTACCACCATGCCCAAATGACATGCCCACAATTGGTGGGATTCACATCGCAACATCTCATTAGATACCGCAAGATGTTGCGAGCCACATAGATCCCGGGAGCGGATCACCCAGCTTCTATCAGCCACATTGCGCACGGTGCGCTGCTTTTTGGGCATAGCCTGGTCATTCATTCTTGCCCTTCATCGCTTTTTTGGACCCTCCAAAAAAGGAGGGCACAGGAACAGGCTCTTCAGCCCTCCAAGCCTGCGCCGACCATGCTGCCCGTCTAAACTAAAATCTTCTACACATCCGGGGTCCGTATCCCTCTATTCCCATCCTATTCATGTATGTGTCAAGATGCCCCTTAAACTATCATCCCTGTTTCCACCTCCTCCACCGGCAGCGAGTTCCAGGCACCCACTACCCTCTGTGTAAAAAACTTGCCTCGTACATCTCCTCTAAACCTTGCCCCTCGCACCTTAAACCTATGCCCCCGAGTAATTGACCCCTCTACCCTAGGAAAAAGTCTCTGACTATCCACTCAGTCTATGCCCCTCATAATTTTGTAGACCTCCATCAGATCGCCCCTCAACCACCTTCGTTCCAGTGAGAACAAACCAAGTTTATTCAACCTTTCCTCATAGCTAATGCTTCCATACCAGGCAGCATCCTGATAAATCTCTTCTGCACCCTCTCTAAAGCCTCCACATCTTTCTGGTAGTGTGGCGACCAGAATTGAATACGATACTCCAAGTGTAGCCTAACTAAGGTTCTATACAGTTGGATTGGATTTGTTTATTGTCACGTGTACCGAGGTACAGTGAAAAGTATTTTTCTGCAAGCAGCTCAACAGATCATTCAGTACATGGGAAGAAAAGGGAATTGAACAGAATTCAAGAAAATACATGAGAATACATAATAGGGCAACAAAGTTGCAACATGACTTGCCAATTTTTATACTCAGTGCCCTGGCCAATAAAGGCAAGCATGCCATATGCTTTCTTGACTACCTTCTCCACCTGTATTGCCCCTTTCAGTGACCTGTGGACCTCTACACCTAGATCTCTCTCTGACTGTCAATATTCTTGAGGGTTCTGCCATTCACTGTATATTCCCTACCTGTATTGGACCTTCCAAAATGCATTACCTCACATTTGTCCGTATTAAACTCCATCTGCCATCTCTCCGCCCAAGGCTAAATGATCTAAATCCTGCTGTATCCTCTGACAGTCCTCATCGCTATCCGTAATTCCACCAGCTTTGTGTCATCCACAAACTTCTAATCAGGCCAGTTACATTTTCCTCCAGATCATTTATATATATTACGAACAGCAAAGGTCCTAGCACTGAACCTTGCGGAACACCTCTAGTCACAGCCCTCCAATCAGAAAAGCACCCTTCCATTGCTACTCTCTGCCTTCTATGACCTAGCCAGTTCTGTATCCAACTTGCCAGCTCACGCTGATCCCGTGTGACTTCACCTTTTGCACCTTTGATCACTGGGGAGCTGAACCCACAGGCCAGATGAAATCCTAGAGGTCAGGCCACCCTTTTTAAATGGTGTCCTGATTTAAGTGGGATGAGGATCCCTCACACACCCCCACCCATGGGCAATGACATCCCGCATACACATGGGCATTATTCCATACCCTCCAAGTGATGACACCCCACTATGGGTCCCCTCTGTTCAAGCCTTCCTTTCGGGGCCCCCCTTCATGAACCCCCCCCCCCAACAAACATTTCGGAGGCCGCTTCATACCCGCCCTTCACCTCGATCAATCTTTATATCCTCCCTCCACCCTCTTTTCATGGGTCCCCCTCAGGCCCTGACCCTTGGCTGTGCCATGCTGGCACCTGGGTACTCTGTCACTGCCACTTGCAGGCTTTGCTGTGCTACCCAGGGACTTTGCCAGTGTGGCAGTGCCAAAGTGCAGCCAGGCATTGCCAAGATGCTTATATTGAAGGGAGAGGGCCAGGATGCCACCTTTCCCTGCTCCTGACCACCCAGCGGTGTCCGACCCAGGTGTTGTTCTGTCTGGTCCACATTTGTGTGGACCAGTACTGAACGGCACCCAGCTGGGGTCTCTCTGGGGAGGCTGGTGGATGCCCGGAGCCCGATAGATGCCGGGTCTGCCCACCGAAGTGGGTTTAAAACCTACTTAGGCATGTGAGGTTTGGTCCTGCCCACTGTGGTCTGGCAGATCCCGCGAGGCAAATTGGCCATCGGGAAGCCCAGTCTCCTGTTCGGGCACAACATGGCTGGTAGATTACACCCTCGTTTTAAATAAAATATCAATTCAAAACTATTCCAATGCATTAAAAAATCATCATTCTGGGCAGTACTGTGGAACAGTGGTTAGCACTGCTGCCTCAGTGTGCGAGGAACGTGGGTTCAATTTCAGCCTTTGGTGACTGTCTGCCTGGAGTTTGTATGTTCTCCCCGCGTCAGTGTGGGTTTCCTCCGGGTGCTCCGGTTTCCTCGCACAGTCCAAAGATGTGCAGGTTAGGTGGATTGTCCAAAAGTTGAGGTGGGTTACGGGGATAGGGTCGGTGAGTGGGCCTAGGTAGGGTTCTCTTTCAGTGCAGTCTCAATGGGCCGAATGGCCTCTTTCAACACTGTAGTGATTCTATGATCAATACATCAGTTTCCTGTTAAATGTTGTTGTAGGGAGGAAAAAATTTGTCCTGCGTCTGAGGGATTGCAGCCTTTTCCCTGAATACACCCAACAGTAATACTGAAACAAGGGATGATTCTCATTGGTTAGTGGTACTCTTTACTTCTGCTAAACTTCTTCAAGAGTAGATTTTGTTCAGAACAATCTGCTCATCAAATACCCTATCCATCTGGCACTGTGGTTTTTCTTCTCACCTGTGCGGTGTTCAAGTATCGTGGCTGGGCTCAGAGTCTACCTGGCTCTGAGTCCAATCGTGTGTTCAACCCCATTTATTTGTGGCAGTTTTTAACTGTTTCAGTCCCATACTTTGGAACTCCATTTCCAAGCGTTTTCCTGAAACCTCCTCCATTCAAACTCGCCATAAATTTCTGGTCAAGATTCTGGCCATCTTTCCTGATCTTTCCTGTCATAAACTCAGAGGCTATTTTCCTTATCCCTATTTATGGGCTACCTTGGGATATCTCAAACTGAAGGAACTATATAAACTTTTGTTCGGATTTTATAAATACTAACATTAGTCAGTGTGCTCTCCCTAATGAAATGGAAGTCTAGGAAAGGCAGTAGCTATCTCATCTCCCCCTTCCTGTCACACAGCCACAATCTCCACTTGCTACTAGCTATTACATTATATTGTACCAGGAATATCGTAGTGCAGTGGTTCTGATACTTTACTAATATTCCAGAATGAGTTCAAGTCCCATAATGGAAACTTGAGAATTTGAACTTTGTTTAAAACATAATTTAGATGTAAAATGGGTTCTGTATTCAACTGATATCCCACAGGGAAGGAAATTGGTAATCCTCACCCTGAACTGAACCTAGTCCCACCCGAATGGAATTGGTTCTTACTTGGCCTTTGAAGTGATTTAGCAAAAGTTGTATTGAAGCCATAATGGTGCAAGAACTAGGGGCAAAAGTTGAAGTCCACTTTTCAGTACGTTTGGCAGGGTATTCCTTGATGACAGCAGTGCCAAGTATCACGCCACTATTCAATGGCATTTTTCCCTTTTTTGGGTCTCAGGGATGTTCCCCCCCAACAAGGCACAATTAGAGTGACCTGCGAATGTCTGTTCGCAGAGCTGGACACCATTTTGAGTGGTAGCCCCATCTGCTCCCCCCCCCCCCCACTTCAGCCCCTCCCTGCTTTCTGGCCGCCTCCCCTCACCCCACCCCAACTTTATTGAAGCCCCCGGTAACTCCTGCTCTCAAATTGGCAAGGCCTCAACCCCCATGCTCAACCCCTGGCATTGCGAACAGGGCACCCAGGCACCTTGGCACTGTCAGCCTGGCACCCTGGCAGTGCTGCTGTAACCCTGGCAGTGCCAAGGTGCCCAGGTGCCAGGGGGAGTGCCAGGGTACCACCCTGTCCTGTCCCTGACCACCTGGGGATCTCTAATGCCCTGCGGGACCTCCTCAAGGTGCCATTACACCTGCTCTGTGTTTGGGTGAAACAGTACTAAACGGCGCCCTGGCGAGTCTCACAGGTGCGGCCTTTGAGTCCTGGACGCCGGGTGAATCCGGCGCCCAGGTATTTAAATGAGTCTAATGGCCTTAGCGAGGGCGAGATCCAGATCACATCAGATGAAGCAAGTCATGCGATTCGCGACCAGCCTGGCACGGACGATGATTTGGGACTCTCCCGGGATTTACCTGGCATGCCCGGCTCTGTGCTGGGTGCAACGCGATCGCTGAATCGTGCCCTGGATCTACCACCACTGCCTACTCAGAGATCGACAATAAGTGGCAGCCTTGTAAATGACACACATTTCCTGAAAATAAATTTTAAAATAAGTCCCTTCATTAAGCATAGTTCCAGATTGTGCAGACTAGGGATTCGATTTTGTGAGCAGTTTTGGAAGGTTACGTATGCCTGCCATTTCCCTTTCCACCCCAAGGAAAATTCACTGACCATGATAAGACAAGAGATGGTATGGATAAGTCAGCTATCATAGAACATAGAACAGTACAGCACAGTACAGGCCCTTCGGCCCACGATGTTGTGCCGACCATATATCCTAATCTACGATCAACCTAACCTATACCCCTTCAATTTACTGCTGTCCATGTGCCTGTCCAAGAGTCGCTTAAATGTCCCTAATGACTCTGACTCCATCACCTCTGCTGGCAGTGCATTCCACGCACCCACCACTCTTAGTGTAAAGAACCGACTTCTGACATCTCCCCTATACCTTCACCCAATAGGGGGTGGTTTAGCTCACTGGGCTAAATCGCTGGCTTTTAAAGCAGACCAAGCAGGCCAGCAGCATGGTTCGATTCCCGTACTAGCCTCCCCGGACAGGCGCCGGAATGTGGCAACTAGGGGCTTTTCACAGTAACTTCATTGAAGCCTACTCGTGACAATAAGTGATTTTCATTTTCATTTTCATTTTTCATTTCAATCACCTTAAAATTATGTCCCCTCGTGACAGCCATTTCCGCCCTGGGGAAAATTCTCTGGCTATCCACTCTATCCATGCCTCTACCTTATGCACCTCTATCATGTCACCTCTCTTCTTTCTTTGCTCCAGTGAGAAAAGCCCTAGCTCCCTCAACCTTTCTTTACAAGACATGCCCTCCAATACTGGTAAATCTCCTCTGCACCCTCTCCAAGGCATCCACATCCTTCCTATAATGAGGCGACCAGAACTGAACACAATATTCTAAGTGTGGTCTAACCAGGGTTTTATAAAGCTGCAGCAAACTCTTGCAGCTCTTAAACTCAATCCCCCTGTTAGTGAAAGCCAACTCGCCATACACCTTCTTAACAGCCCTATCAACCTTGGTGGCAACTTTAATGCATCGATGTACATAGTACGTTTGTGGATGACACAAAGGTTGGTGGAATTGCAGATAGCCATGAGCACTGTCAGAGGATGCAGCAGGATTTAGATCGTTTAGAGACTTGGGTGGCGAGATGACAGATGGAGTTTAATCCGGACAAATGTGAGGTAATGCATTTTGGAGGGTCTCATACACGTAGGGAATATGCAGTGAATGGTAGAACCCTCAAGAGTATTGACAGTCAGAGAGATCTTAGTGTGCAGGTCCACAGGTCACTGAAAGGGGCAATACAGGTGGAGAAGATAGTCAAGAAGGCATACGGCATGCTTGCCTTTTTTGGCCGGGGCATTGAGAATAAAAATTGGCGAGTCATGTTGCAGCTGTATAGAACCTTAGTTAGGCCACACTTGGAGTATAGTGTTCAATTCTGGTCGCCACACTACCAGAAAGATGTGGAAGCTTTAGAGAGGGTGCAAAAGAGATTTACCAGGATGTTGCCTTGTATGGAGGGCATTAGCTATGAGGAGAGGTTGAATAAACTTGGTTTGTTCTCACTGGAACGAAGGTGGTTGGGGGGCGACATGATAGAGATTATGAGAGGCATAGACTGAGTGGATAGTCAGAGACTTTTCACCAGGCCAGTGGGGTCAATTACTAAGGGGCATAGGTTTAAGTTGCGAGGGGCAACGTTTAGAGGAGATGTATGAGGTAAGTTTTTTACACAGAGGGCAGTGGGTGCCTGGAACTCGCTGCCGGAGGAGGTGGTGGAAGCAGGGATGATAGTGACAAATACATGAATAGATTGGGAATAGAGGGATACGGACCCCGGAAGTGTAGAAGACTTTAGTTTAGATGGGCAGCATGGTCGGCGCAGGCTTGGAGGGCCGAAGGGCCTGTTCCAGTGCTGTACTTTTCTTTGTTCTTTTTTCTTTGACCCCCAAGATCCCTCTGTTCCTCTACACTACCAAGAATTCTGTCTTTAACCCTGTATTCAGCACTCAAATTCAACCTTCCAAAATGAATCACTTCACATTTATCTAGGTTGAACTTCATCTGCCACTTCTCAGCCCAGCTCTGCATCCTATCAATGTCCTGTTGTAACCTGCAACAGCCCTCAACACTATCTACAACTCCACCAACCTTCGTACAATCAGCAAACTTGCTACTCCACCCTTCCACTTTCTCATCCAAGCCATTTATAAAAACCACAAAGAGCAGGAGTCCCAGAACAGGGGTCACCGACCTCCAGATGGAATGTTTTCCATCCACTACAACTTGCTGTCTTCTTTCGGCCTGCCAATTTTGTATCCAGACAGCCAAAATTCCCTGTATCCCATGCCCCCTAATTTTCTGAATAAGCCTACCATGGGGAACCTGATCAAATGCCTTACTGAAAACCATATACACCACATCCACTGCCTGACTTTCATCATTGTGTCTTGTTACATCCTCAAAGAATTCAATGAGGCTTGTGAGGCATGGCCTGCCCCTCACAAAGCCATGCTTACTATCCCTCATTGTGATGCTGTACCGGTTGAACCTAGCCAACTCCCTCAACGGACTGAGGAAGTGATAATAAGTGAGTAAATTCAGGTCAAGATCTGAAATGGTAGCAGTAGCTGTTCAGTCATTATCTCCCTATCCTGCATAACGAGATACACAGCCACAAACTGCAAACCACCAACTAACTTGCTCTTTCAGTCAAGTTAATAACTGAAGTACATTAGACTAGAGAAGTTGCATCCCCTACCTTATCACCAAGCAAAATTGTCAAAAATAAACAGCAGTAATAAATCAGCTGAGAACTAATAGGCAAACAAACAGGTGTTACCTTTATTTCAATGTAATTGTGAGGTTTCTTTTGGAGGAGGCACGATTATGAGACAAGTGATGAATTAATTGGCTGATATTTATGGTGCTCACAGAGTGTTGGACAGCTCAGGACGTCTGGTTTAGACATAGAACAGTACAGCACAGAACAGGCCCTTCGGCCCTCAATGTTGTGCCGAGCAATGATCACCCTACTTAAACCCACGTAACCCGTATACCCGTAACCCAACAATCCCCCCATTAATCTTACACTACGGGCAATTTATCATGGCCAATCCACCTAACCCGCACATCTTTGGACTGTGGGAGGAAACCGGAGCACCCGGAGGAAACCCACGCACACACGGGGAGGACGTGCAGACTCCACACAGACAGTGACCCAGCCGGGAATCGAACCTGGGACCCTGGAGCTGTGAAGCATTGATGCTAACCACCATGCTACCGTGAGGCCCCTTTGTGATGTGGCGTGATGCCAACAGCACAGGTTCAATGCCCATACCAGCTGTTTATCCATAAAGGTCCTGTCTTCTCAAACCTGCCCCTTGCCTGAGGTGTGGTGACCCTCAGGTTAAATCACCACCAGTCAGCTCACTCTCAAGGAGGGGACAGCAGCCTAAGAATTTTTGGGACAATGGAGTCTTCAATTTCACAGGGTGACTATCAAAGTACTGTTTGTGTGGTGTGAGATTACAGACTTTGAATTACTGCAAATCAGGTAATTTCATGCAAGATGAAAGCATTGGGCTGTTCTCAGGATATTGTGCGAATGATTCAATTATTTTTATCTGTCGAGACAATCTGCACATTAATGGTCTGGAGGCTTTTTCTTTTGTGAGATGTGGGATTGTTATAAGGGGTCTCAATAAAGACATCAGGCATCAGTGAAGATTTGCGCTTTTAAGACACCAGTTACCTGGTAAAAATGTTGTCCTGTTACCGGTGCCTCGCTTCCATGGAGAAAGATAAGGTTACTTGTTTGATGCATTGCGATATAGAAGGCTAGAAACAATCCAGTAATTTTTAAAAGAATGTCGGTTACCATCATAATTGCGGATTGAGTTATTCCAGTGATGTGTCTTACGGCTCAGGTTTGAGTGCCAAATGGCTTACATTTTGTATATTGATCCTATGGCATCTGCAGGTTATGTTTCAAGGAAGAAAGTGCTTCCATTGTAATGTGCAAATGAAGAAAAATCTGTCCAAGCAGGCATAAAGTAGGTCTCTTGAGAAAAGGTTGAATGATGGCAAATGCCTCACATCAAATTGCTGTCATTCTTTCTTCCTAAAAAAAAAATGACCTTTCTCTTTCTACGATAGAACTAATGTAAGAAGGCCTCAGGGGCGTTTTATGTTGAACAATGTTTTGTTGCAAAACTTTGGTGGAAAAGAGATTTTGGAGGAAAGAGTGCTGCAACAAAAAAAAAACACAGTGCAGATGATGATGGAACGAAAAAGAATAGAACATTAGATGCAATGCAGGACAGTGAACCAATCCTTTCAGAAGGAATTCCCGTCACCGACCAGAATCACACAACCTTGAATTGCAGAATTTGAAAGTCCTATCTATCAGCAGACTGGCACAAAATCCCAGCTTTGAGGCTGTTCCCAGTGTCAGCATGCAACTGGAAGGAAGTGAAGTGGATGAAAAAAAAAATCTGTGATTCTGGCCGGACCTGAAACTAGCGCCTGTAATGAGTCCCAGACACTCAGTGCAAATCCTCCATAGATGAAAAAACCCTCTTGCTGAATTTGGCATGTTACACATCGGCAGGCTCCTGGAACGCAAGACCACACTTAAGAAAAAAAAAATCATTGCAATATTGAAATTCTGCTGCCTTTTAACTAGCCCATGCCACAAGACAATCAACCAATGATACAAGTAATAACAGCTTCAATCTCGCAATTATCTCAAAAGGGGAATAAAAAAATCTGGAAAGCATGCATCTAGCATAATGGCAATTCTCCAGGAGCTGGCCATGAGCTTGTGGATCTTCGGGACAGGTGCACGAGGCAGGAGATGAGACGCAGCGAGGGGAGAGAAACAGAATGTAAAAACACATGGAGACATCCTGTGTTGAGTCACTGTAATGGAGCAGCAGGCTAGTGCTCCCAAAGTGCTTCTCTGCCTTTTGATCCCAAGCAATTAGAAGGTCTTGGCAAATCGCAGATCTTCTGTCCACCCAGATGGCAGAATAGCATCCGTTTGTTCGCAATTTAAATATTACACATCTCTGATGAGGAGCAGGTTGCAGCAACAAATATGTTGAAGCATTTACCATGTAAGCCAGAACCACAGTTGAACAATTTGCTCACATTGAACCTATGCAACAGCACTTGTTACCATTGTTCGCACCTCAATTGGTTATGCTCACACACAGCAGAGAGTGAGAGGTCAAGAAACGATTGTTAAAGACGTGAATTATATTTTCCTGGGGAGTGAAATAAATGAGAAATTTAATGATGAGTGACCAGGTTTTCCCAGAGTTTGTGTAAGAAAGGGAATAAATTAGGAGAAGGTAGACTGACAGAAATCAAAGGCAAATTGAGGTCAGAATTAGAAGGACAGAAATACATATCTGCAATTGAGTTTCCCAGAGGAAGGAAACTGTGACTTTAGAGCTACAACGTAACAATAGTGTGTTCTTTTGATGTAGGATCTTGGGGGGCAAAATGATTGCTCGGGAGATGAACAATTAGTTTTTAAGTTTGTGGAACAGCCTATGGGCTGTTCTTACAGGATCATGATGATTTCTCCAGAACAAGATCAAGGGTTCTTGTCCTGATGGGATCATTTATCAAATGCAACATCCAAAGACAAATTAATAGATTTGATAACATTGATTGGATTTACTTCATGGCAGTAAACAGGTTAGGGGTAGTCTTGTGGTGCAATGGGTGGTGTCCCTGCCTCTGAACCCTTCGGGTGTACATTGTCATGCCTGTTTTGTGCACAACAACATATGTAAGGTTTTCAATAAGGTTGCCAAATTGTGGACAAATTTTCCATAGTAGTTGATTAACCCTAGGAATAACCGAAGTTGAGTGACGTTCGTTGGTCATGGAGCCTCTGTAATAGCTTTCATTTGTTTTTTGGTATTTTATGCTGACTCTTGCTACCAACTACATGTCCAAGATATTGTATAGATGTCTGGAAGAAATCACATTTATCTTTCCTGGCACAGAGCCCAAGCATTTGAAGTCATTTCAGCGTCGCTTCTAAGTGCTTCAAGTATTGCAAGTGGGCAACAGGCAGTTTATGGATTGTCGTGTTTTCTCCAAGCTGAGAAGCCTCCTTCTTCAGGCTTCGATTTAATTCCGTCAATAAGCTTCTTTGTATGGCCTCATTTTTCAAACCACACGCTAAACAATCTCTAATTATGAATCGCCAAATTCGCAATACTCTGCAAGTCGCTTGAGGATTGCAGTGATCTGCAGAATATTTCCCCCTTCTAACTGATTCCTTTCTTCAAATCAAAATCCCTCTGCAATAATCAACTGCTTTGGTGAATAAAGATCTTCTAATATTTTAGCAAATTCTTGATATGTCTTACCCTCAGGTTTCTCGGGCTGAAGTAAGCTTCTTAGCAAATTAAAAGATTTGCTTTCAATTGTGCTTAGGAATACAGGGACCTTAATTTCTTATGAAATTTTATCGGCAGGAATGTATATATATATTTTTTAATTTTGAGTACCCAATTTATTTTTTCCAATTACGGGACAATTTAGCGTGGCCAATCCACCTATCCTGCACACCTTTGGGTTGTGGGGGCGAAACCCACGCAAATGCGGGGAGAATGTGCAAACGCCACACGGACAGTATCCCAGAGCCAGGATTGAACCTGGGACCTCGGTGCCTTGAGGCAACAATGCTAACCACTGCGGTGCCGTGCTGCCCTTTGGCAGGAATATATTAAAGGAACCTCTCTGAATATAATTTCCGGTTCTCTGAGTCTTCATCAAAAGAGCACATTGCAAAATTTCCTGCAATTGTTCAGGGTATCGGAATATCCTACCCCCTTCACTTAACTCAGTGCTCTAATTCATTCAAGGTGGATTATCAATTTGTAACAGCTTTAACTTGCATACTAGTTATGATAATTTGCTCTCTGCCACATTCTATCTCCATGTCTTACTGTACTGTACGTGGCAAGCCCCACAGCCTGGCTCCTTGGAAATCAGTTTGGGCCATTCCTTTAGATTTCTGCCCCAAAACCTTAGTATTACCAATGACGGTGATTTCTGACCTCCTGTAATTCTACTGATCAATTGATCTGTTAAAGGTGCTCCATTCCAACGGTATTTTCCTTCCTGAAAATTATTATTTTTTCTTTTTTCTGATCTGTTCCTGGTCACCTGTTGTCTTTTTGTAAACTGTTATATCTTTAGACAAACAGTATAAAATAAATAGAATGCTGAAGCATGAGGGTTTAATGCAAGATCAACAGATGTTTACTGAACAGGTCCTCACTGTACAACATTTGACAAGAGACCAGGCAAAAGCCTGCAAAGTAGCCAATGATGGCACGCATGTTTTTGGCTCCGTTCTTAAAGAGACAATGCACACAAATACAGTAATCCCCATATATAAAATGTATGTATTTAAAGAGAGTCGTAAAGGAGGAGTGAGTTGTGGAGAGATTCAGGAGCGGACTTTCAGAGATTATGGACTAAACTGCTGCAAACACAGACACAAATTATAGGCATAAAGAATAAGGACGCATGAGAGACCAGAGTTTATTTTTATTCTTTCACAGGATGGAGGCATCGCTGGCTCAGCCAGCATGTATTGCCCTCGAGAAGGTGCTGGTGAGCTGTCTCCTTGAACTGCTGCAGCCCATGTAGTGTAGATACACCCATAGTGCTGTTAGGGCAGGAGTTCCAAGTCTTTGACCAGGCGACAGTGAAGGAATGGCTGTGTAGTTGCAAGTCAGGATGATGAGTGGCTTGGAGGGGAACTTGCAGGTGGTGGCGTTCTCGTGTGTCTGCTACACTTGCCCTTCTTGGGTGGTAGAGGTCACAGGTTTGGAAGGTGCTAATGAGGCAGCCTTAGTGAGTTGTTGCTGTGCACCTTGTCAATGGTACACACCTCTGCCACTGCATCAGTGGTGGAGGGAGTGAATGTCGAAGGTGGTGGATGGGATGCCAATCAAGCGTGCTGCTTTGTCCTGAATGGTGTCAAGCTTATTGAGTGTTGTTGGAAATGCAGTCAAGTGGAGAGTATTCCATCACACTCCTGACTTGTGCCTTGTAGATGGTGGACAGGCTTTAGGGAATCAGGAGGTGAGTTACTCGCCGCAGGATTTCTAGCCTCTGACCAGCTCTTGTAGCTGCAGTATTTATATATTTATAAGGCTGATCCAATTCAGTTGCTGTCCTCTGGTAACCCCCTGAATGTTGTTAGTGGGGGGTTCAGTGATTGTAATACCATTGAATGTCAAGCAGAGATGGTTAGATTCTCTCTTGTTGGAGACAGTCATTGCCTGACACATGCGTTAGAATGTTACTTGCCAATTATCAGCGCAAGCCTGAATATTGTCCCGGTATTGCTACATATGGACAAACTGCTTCACTAGTTTGAGTTGTATTTCTCAAAGGGTTGCAGACTTCACTCCTGGGCTTTGGAAGGAGGAGGCAGAATTAAACCCGCTGTGAAGCAAATAAATGAAAGATAACAAATAATTTCTCAATCAATTTGGAATAAACACTGATCAAAATCAACAGGGTGCTTGCTACCAAATGCAACAACACCATCTTGGCCTTGTAAAATATTTATAACTACACCACCATTACACAAAGCCGCATACAAAATGAAGGAAGATAAAAGGCTTTGAACGAAAGCCAGTGTATTTATATTGCAGCTGTTTGCGCTGATATAGGCAATTAATTCTGAGATTATTTCACGCAGTTTGAACCAATATTACATACAAATGAAAATCTTGAGATAATGTTGAACGGATTAATTTTGTAGTTGGTATATTTTCAATTCAAAATCTAATAATCCTGAACATTTCAACATATGTGCCTACTCCCAGGTGCTTCAAATAAGCAACACCAATTAATTGGCCTGAATTTGCATGAAGAAATGTCTAATGCAATGTGCTGTTAATTGGACATTCGCAATGAGCATGGCAGGCAGCAACAGTTTTCTTGAAAAATACTTTCTACTTATTTAAACTAATGGTTAGTCATGCCCATATATGATAATGTCAATGAATTTACAGTTCAATTTCTTGGTGCAATCGGCAATATCTTTTTCAAGGAGCCAAATTTCCCAACGATTGAAGGAAGGAGTCAAAGGAGAAGATTTTACTTTTTAAAACTTATACTGTAACAAACAATCTAAAATCAGCTTTGACCAAACATCATTCAATTGTAAACTAATAAATCAAAATAACGAAAAAGTAGTTTTCTAATGAGTGTTAACTCACACAACTGAAATGTTCCCTGTGAAACTATTTTCCGATATGTCACACTTCTGGTCAATGCGTATCATTAAAAGACCATTTGGAAAATCATCCCTAGCTTTACAGCAAAGATTCACTTCTCCCCACCATGCTAGGTTGAAACTTCCAGTGCCCTTCGACAAGCATTCAACTCCACCCTGGTATTCCTAAATACGATTATCACCAGCAAGAAACAGTTTGACCACTCCCCATCCCTTAAATCTCCAAGAGCCCTTTCTGTTCCATTCTCTCTCTTTTGAACATAAACCAAATTTTTAAGGGCACTCTTCTCGGTCATTTGCACAAAATAGTTTCCCTGCTTTTCCACAATATTAGTTTATTTGTTCCTGCACCTTGGCCGCAGCTGTCGTTTTTCTGTGAACTACTGTGAAATGCGTTAAAACTGCCATTCTCTACCTCAGTGAGTTCCTATTTGAATTTCTGTCCCCAAGGTGATCGATTGCATTGGAATTTTCTCGAATTTTCTCGAACTGAGGGGTTTATCAGGAATGCTAATTATGCATTCCTTTCCAGAATTCTCTGCTTTACTTTGAGTTTAAAGGAACATTTAAAACATAATCATCCTAGTGGGCAGCACGGTAGCATAGTGGTTAGCACAGATGCTTCACAGCTCCAGGGTCTCAGGTTCGATTCCCGGCTTGGGTCACTGTCTGGGTGGAGTCTGCATGTTCTCCCCGTCGGTGCGTGGGTTTCCTCCGGGTGCTCCGGTTTCCTCCTACAGTCCAAAGATGTGCAGGTTAAGTGGATTGGCCATGCTAAATTGCCCTTAGGGTCCAAATTGCCCTTTGTGTAAGGTGGGGTTACTGGGTTATGGGGATAGGGTGGAGGTATGGGCTTGGGTAGGGCGCTCTTTCCAAGAGCCGTGCAGACTCGATGGGCCGAATGGCCTCCTTCTGTACTGTAAATTCTATGAAATCAATGAAATCCTGCAAAGTTTAGCGTTCATGGCATTCCATACAACAGTAAATTATAGTACGGAATCACAGTGTCATAGAGGTTTACAGCACAGAAAGAGACTCTTTCGCCCAATGTGTTCAGTGGATTGGCCATGCTAAATTGCCCTTAGGGTCCAAATTGCCCTTCGTGTAAAGTGGGGTTACTGGGTTATGGGGATAGGGTGGAGGTATGGGCTTGGGTAGGGCGCTCTTTCCAAGAGCCGGTGCAGACTCGATGGGCCGAATGGCCTCCTTCTGTACTGTAAATTCTATGAAATCAATGAAATCCTGCAAAGTTTAGCGTTCATGGCATTCCATACAACAGTAAATTATAGTACGGAATCACAGTGTCACAGAGGTTTACAGCACAGCTCTTTCGCCCAATGTGTTTACAGTAGCCATCAAGCACCCAACCATTCTACTCCCATTTTGTGCACTTGGTCTATAGCTTTGAAATCTATGACATTTTAAGTGCTCATCTAAATTATTCTTTTTTTTTTTTATAAATTTAGAGTAGCCAATTATTTTTTTCCAATTAAGTGGCAATTTAGCGTGGCCAATCCACCTAACCTGCACATCTTTGGGTTGTGGGGGTGAAACCCACGCAGACATGGGGCGAATGTGCAAACTCCACACGGACAGTGACCCAGGGCCGGGATTCGAACCCAGGTCCTCAGCGCCGCAGTCCCAGTGCTAACCACTGCGCCACATGCTGCCCTATCTAAATTATTCTTAATTGTTGTGAGGGATCCTGCCTCTATCATCCTTTCAGGTAGTGAGTTCCAGATTCCCAGCACCCTCTGAGTGAAAAAGATTTTCCCCAAATCACGTCTAAATCTCCTGCCCATTAACTTAAATTTATGTCCTCGGTTATTGACCTCTCTATTAAGGGGAATGAATTCTTCGTATCTACACTTGCTATGTCTCTCAATCAGGTTCTCCCTCAGCCTTCTCTTCCCAAAAGAAAACAACCCCAACCTACTCAACCTCTCTGTGTAGCTGAAGCGCTCCAGCCCAGGCAATATTCTAGTGAATTTCCTCTGCATCCTTTCTAGCGCAATCACATCCTTCCTGTAGTGCGGTGTCCAGAACTGCAAACAATACACTAGCTGTGGCCTAACAAGTGTTTTTTATAGCTCCATCGTAATCTCCCTGCTCTTATAGTCTTTGCCTCAACTAATAAAGGCAATTTTACCATATGCCTTCTTAACCAGTCCTCGCGCTTTGAGGGATCTTTGGACAGGCACCTCAAAGTCCCTCTCATCCTCTGTACTTCCTAACATCCTGCCATTAATTGTGTATTCCCTTGCCTTGTTAGTCATCCCAAAATGCATCAACTCACATTTTTCAGGGTTGAACTCCATTTGCTACTGTTCTGCGCACCTGCATAGTCATTCTACATTAGTCTGTAATCAACGGCTTCCCTCCTTATTATTTGTGGTGATATGAGTGGGAGCACTGCCATTGATGCAGAGCATTAGTTTCCCATTGGCTCTGACTGGTTATGTGTCTCTCGTCCGATTGGCTGGGACTAGTCATGTGAATGTGCACCAATTGGTCGAGAGGCAAGTAGACCCCGCCTCCGAGGCGGGGTATAAGTACCCAGGTTTCCCGGCGGTCGGCCTTTCTCTGTAGTCGACCACCGGGCTAACAACTAGCTGATTAAAGCCACAGTTTGGATCTTCATCGTGTCGCGAGTCCAATTGATAGTACATCAATTTAATCAGCTAGAATTTTGGAATGGAGTTACGCATCAAGCCTGACTGCCTCCGCACCAGCCCGCATGGTTCAAATGCGTCTGCAATCTTTAAACACTGGCAGGCGTGTTTCAACAGTTACCTGACAACTGCAGCAGCAAGCCCACCAAGGAGCAGAAACTCCACATCCTCCACTCGTGCGTGGGCACGGCGGTATATTCAATGATTGAGAACTAAAGCGATTATGATGCGGCCATGGATATCCTGAAAGGACACTGTCTCCGGCCGGTCAACAAAGTATACGCAAGGCATCTCCTTATGACTAGACAGCAGTTCCCTGGTGAGTCACTTGACAAATTCTACCAGGCCCTCACAGCTCTAGGGAAAATGTGCACCTGTCCCCAAGTTTCGGCGACCGAGCACATGGAACTTTTAATTAGAGACGCTTATGTTGCCGGCATGCAATCCTCCTCTATCTGCCAACGATTGCTGGAGAAGAATGCCCTCAGCCTAGCTGAGGCACGGACCCTTGCAACCTCCCTGGAGGTCGCTGACCTGAACGCCCGCGCATACGCCCCCGGCCGCGCAGTAACCCCCTGGACTTCATGGCACGCGCCACCCCCGTCCTCCGCTGACCCCGACCCCCCCCCCCCCCCCCCCCCCCCCAGGCCTGTGTTGCGGGACGCTCCGACAAGCTATCGGGGCCCCGCTGCTATTTTTGTGGCCTCTCCAAGCACCCCCGCCTGCGCTGCCCGGCCCGCTCCGCTCTATGTAAGAGCTGCGGGAAGAAGGGCCACTACGCGGTGGTCTGCCAGACCAAGTCGGTTGCTGCTGTTCCGTGCAACGACCGCGGATCGCCCCCCCCCCCCCCCCCGGCCCCCCCCAGGGCCCACGCCATGCACCGACCTCTCCGGCCTGCCTCCCGGCCCCCGCAACAGGCCCACGGTCCTCCCAACCTCTGCTCCCAGCTGCCCCGACCGGCCCGCGGATGCCACTGACACTGCCCCCAGCTGCCATGAGGTCCCCACGGGCGCCACCATCTTGGGTCCTGGACGCCACGTGCGGGTCATGGGCGCCGCCATCTTGCGACCCCGATTCCACGTGCGGGCCCTGGGCGCCGCCATCTTGGGCCAACACGGAAGACCCTGCCAGCGATTACTCTGCCACGAAGGATGACCTGGAACTCTCGCCACGACTTGCTTCCATCACTCTCGACAAATCGCGACCACGCTCGCTCGCCAATACTACAACAACAATCCAGTTCAACGGACACAAGACGAAATGCCTACTGGACTCCGGGAGCACGGAAAGTTTTGTCCACCCCGACACGGTAAGACGCTGCGTGCTCCCCATCCACCCAGTTAAGCATAAAATCGAATTGGCCTTGGGTTCGCACTCCGTCCAAATCACCGGGTGCTGCATAGCGGAACTCACGGTCCAGGGGAGGGTTTTCAAAAACTTCAAACTCCTCATTCTCCCCTATCTATGCGCTCCAGCATTCTTGGGCCTGGATTTCCAGTGCAACCTGCAGAGCTTAACTTTCCAATTCGGCGGCCCTATTCCCCCCCTTACTGTCTGCAGCCTTGCGTCCCTCAAAGTGGACCCCCCTTCCTTGTTTGCTAATCTCACCCCAGATTGTAAACCTGTCGCCACTCGGAGCAGACGATACAGTGCCCAGGACCGGACCTTCATCGGGTCCGAGGTCCAGAGGCTCCTTAAGGAAGGAGTTATCGAGGCCAGCAACAGTCCCTGGCGAGCCCAAGTGCTGGTAGTTCGGACTGGGGAGAAAAACCGGATGGCCATTGATTACAGTCAGACCATCAACAGGTTTAACAGCTGGACGCGTGCCCCCTCCCCCGTATTTCCGACCTGGTTAACAGGATCGCAAAATATAAAGTCTTTTCCACGGTGGACCTTAAGGCCGCCTACCACCAGCTCCCCATCCGCGCGAGTGATCGAAAGTACACTGCGTTTGAGGCAGATGGGCGCCTCTACCACTTCCTCAGCGTTCCATTCGGTGTTACTAATGGGATCTCGGTCTTCCAACGGGAGATGGACTGAATGGTCGACAAGCACGGTTTACGGGCCACCTTCCCGTATCTCGATAACGTCACCATCTGCGGTCACGACCAGCAGGACCATGACATCAACCTTCAAAAATTCCTCCGAACTGCGAAACTCCTTAATTTAACCTACAATAAGGATAAGTGCGTGTTTAGCACCGACCGTCTAGCCACCCTTGGCTACGTAGTGCGTAACGGAGTGATAGGCCCCGATCCCGAACACATGCGCCCCCTCATGGAACTCCCTCTCCCCAATTCCCTCAAATCCCTCAAACGCTGGCTGGGCTTCTTCTCATACTACGCCCAGTGGGTCCCCAACTACGCCGACAAAGCCCGCCCCCTCATCCAGTCCACCTCTTTTCCCCTGTCGATGGAGGCCCGCCAGGCCTTTAACCGCATCAAAGCGGATATTGCAAAGGCCACGATGCGCGCTATCGATGAGTCCCTCCCATTCCAGGTTGAGAGCGACGCATCTGACGTAGCTCTGGCGGCCACCCTGAACCAAGCGGGCATACCCGTGACCTTCTTCTCCCGGACCCTCCACGCTTCCGAAATCCACCACTCCTCGGTGGAAAAGGAGGCACAGACCATAGTCGAAGCTGTGCGATATTGGAGGGACTATCTGGCCGGCAGGAGATTTACCCTCCTAACAGACCAACGGTCAGTAGCTTTCATGTTCGATAATGCACAGATGGGCAAGAGAATGCCACCATTTGGAAGATCATCCTGCTGGCCCTATGGTCCAGAGATCTCCCTATCCCCCGTTGGCAAGAGGTCATCCCCGACGCCCTTCACTCAATCCGGTCTCTCTTCTGTTCTACCACTAATCAAACACCTCATGAACGTCTTCTTGTTTTCCCCAGGAAGTCGTCCTCAGGATCCCCTCTCCCGACCTGGCTGGCCACCCCCGGGCCCATCTTGCTCCGGAAGCATGTGCGGGTTCACAAGTCCGACCCGTTGGTTGAGCGAGTCCAGTTACTCCACGCCAATCCGCAGTATGCGTACGTGGAGTATCCCGACGGTCGGCAGGATGCGGTCTCGCTTCGGGACCTGGCACCCACCGGCGTGCGGCCTTCTCCTCTTCCATCAACACACCCCCCCCAACCCCAATTCCCCCCAGCACCCCCCGCGACCACACGACCCAGCGCATATACCCCCCTTCCCCGATTACAGCGTCTCCACCACCGGCCCAGGGTACGGAGGCAAGGACGACCATCGGCCTGACGTCACCGGCTCCACTGCGACGGTCCACCAGAACATCACGGGCACCCGACAGGCTGATCGTGACCATCTGATGAAACCATGGGACTTTATTGACTCTATTGTAATTTTTTTTGCATCCCAATGTAGTATGTAGTATTGTTTAATTTTGCCACGAGCCAGTGGACAGCCCATATCTTCGATTAACTCTACTCATATCACCAGTCCTCGGACCCCCCCTTTCCCTTCCCCTCACACCCCCCCCCGCCTTCTTTATCCACAAGGGGTGAATGTGGTGATATGGGTGGGAGCACTGCCATTGATGCAGAGCATTGGTTTCCCATCGGCTCTGGCTGGTCATGTGCCTCTTGTCCGATTGGCTGGGACTAGTCATGTGACTTCTCACCAATTGGTCGAGAGGCAAGTAGACCCCGCCTCCGAGGCGGCGTATAAGTACCCAGGTTTCCCGGCGGTCGGCCTTTCTCTGTAGTCGACCACCGGGCTAACAACTAGCTGATTAAAGCCACAGTTTGGATCTTCATCGTGTCTCGAGTCCAATTGATGGTACATCATTATTTACCACCAATCTTTGTGTGATCTGCAAACTAACTGATCATGCCTCCAACATTTATGTCTAAATCATTAATGTTCACTACAAGCAGCAAGTAGCCCAGCACTAATCCCTGTGGTGCACCACTGGACACAGGCTTCCCATCAGAAAACAACCTTTCACCATCCCAGTTGATGTTACTACTGGTAAGGAAGGTCTCAGAATGGAACCCTGGCCTGGATTCACCGCCCAGCGATGCCGGCAACATGCATTGCGATCAGTCAGAGAATCGGATGTCCGGCCGAAATCCAGGTTCGGCGCCCACCGTTGTGCTCCAGCCTCCCGCTGGCAGTGGGATTGGTGTTGACGCCCACATGCCAGCGGGAGGATGCTAATGGATGACAATGAGTCCTAATGACCCATTTGCATCTGCTTAGTGGGCCCGGCACCCAAGTCCCTGGGCTCTCATGATTCTCCGGTACACTGAAAAGGGCCGGTCATTTTAAGTGACCTACATAATGGCCACCCCGGGGCCTCACGATGAGGATGTCAGCTTGGAGCTATATCTGGTGGCCTGGTTTGGACATAAACATCAAGATGATGGCCCATTTGTAAGGAGCACCAGTGGCTCCCGCCCCTGCACCCCTGCACCTGTGGGAATGGCTTGGCCATACTTGGGCCCATTTCCATGTTGGTTTTGCCAGTCCCTTTCAGGGCTCAATGTTCCTTCTGCTAATCAAAGTGCACTACTAGTGGATGGAGGTCCACTGAATGCCGTCTATCACAACGTAATGACAATCGAGAAACTCCGCCTCTCCTTCTCTACCCACAGGATTTCGGAGGTCCTCGTGTCAAATAATGGGCCCTTGTTCACGAGCCAAGAGTTCTCGGACATCTTGCACTCCAACGGGGTCCACCATGTCAGGACTGCCCCCTACCATCCAACATCGAATGGATTTGTTGAGCGGGCCATACAGATCCTGAACAGGGTTTGAGGAAACAGGGCACTGGCTCGTTGGATACCAGTTTGGCCCAATTTCTGTTTTCTCACCAGACTACCCAATGCAGTTACAGGGATTGCCCCTGAGGAGCTTCTGATGAATTGGCATCTACGGACCAGATTGATGTTGCTGTTGCCTGACACAGAGGCAAAAGTGAGAAAAGCACAGGATCTTCAGACCGCGGTTCCACATTGCAAACGTCCGGTTTGTGTTTCTGTCTCGGGGGACAAGATTTACATCCGTAACTACGTTCAGGGTGACTGCTGGCTTAAGGGCATTGTTCTGCGATGGACCGGGCTGATCTCGTATCGCCTGAAGTGGGGCACAAAGAAGTCAAGTACCATGTGGATAAAAGTAAATTACTGCTGATGCTGGAATCTGAAAGAGACATCTGGACTCCAAACGTTAGCTCTTTTCTCCCCCTGCAGATGCTGCCAGACCTGCTAAGATTTTCCATCATTTTCTCTTTGGTTTCAAGTACCATGCGGACCACCTTAGAGTCAGGTTCCGCGCCCGCGGGTTGCTCGTCCGACAGTCCCACAGGCCCTGTAGGACCCCTGCGAAGTCTCCGCCCCACTATGCCGTATGGCGGCCGCACCGTTCCACCGGACTCGCCATCAGACTCTTCTGATTCGGTAATGGACTCAACTCCCCTGGTACCGGGGCTGCAGAAGCCTCCCCCGCCAATGCCGCAGGTGCCCAAAATTCCCCACCTGTCCGGACGGAAGAAGCGCAACCCACTCTGCTACTTGTCGATGAACCCTCCTCTGTCTGTCGCTGTTGATGGTCAACTATTTCTTAAGAGACGTAACTGCGTTCAGGGTGACCGCTAGCTTAAGGGCATTGTTCTGCGATGGACCGGGCTGATCTTGCCTCCTGCCTCCCCGTATCGACCTGGTCGCGCATGTGACGGCAACGCCACAGATTTTGGGGGAGGGAAGGAATGTCATAACCTGGGGTTAGACAGGTCATGGGACACTTATGAGACTGGGGGATTGATATTCCCAAAGGACTATGAGGAATATACACTCCCCCACTGAGGAGCAGGGGTGCCCTTTCTAAATCATGTTTAAAACTGAAGGGGCATGAACTGTCTGCTGGCTCCTGTTCCAGTTCTGTTGCAGTAAGCTTTTTTCCTTTGACTCAACTTGTTCAGCTTGGTGTGTACCCCTTTCTGGACCTTTTAATACACTGTTTTCATTACCTAGTTTCTGGAACTAGCTTTCTTGCCCATTACTCCTTCGCACCGCTTTCCAGCTGATAGCAGGGCTGTGAGAGCCACATTTTCTCTCACTGCTTCGTTTCAACGGCTGTGAATTCAACTAAAATTAAACTCAAAAATCCTTCCTACCCTAAAGGTGCCCCTGGTTGCTAAGCAAAACCTCATTCTTTCTCCAATGCTCTGGTTTACCCTTCACATCGTAAAGCAGACACATTTTGAACTGAAATCAAAAATCTCCATGTATGCAAATGCCTTTGTTTAACATGAATCTAACTAGACTTTTACCCTGATTGCATAGAAATACTAAATTAAGCTCTTTTAAATCTATACCTTATTTCTAGTATCCAACAACACTACCATAGATCACTTAAAACTATCTTTTTACTGACATGTATACTTTTTGCATTATTGCCTCCCACATCTGATGGACCTGTTCACCTTTTAGTGGTTTTTCATGCTCTACTCTAGACAGTTTGAACATTCCTTACAATGATGTACTAATAATTTTTCAATGGGGCAAACATCTAAGGATATAATTTTCTCTTTCATGCATCTGGATTAACATACTGGGCTTTATTTCTAGCAGGCCTGGTGATGGATGATTATGTACTATTCTTACAAGTGTAGTATTTATAGCTGCTGTGTTCATTGGTGTTGGTTCCTCCATTCTCCTAGGGAGCCTCTGGTTACTATCTTCCTATAGCAACCCTGCTAAGATTGAACATGCAGATGGAAGCTGTGCCCTAGAGTTCTATGCCACTATATAATAACACTATGTAATGCTGCTGCAACACTCAGCAGAGACACAAAACCACCAGCTCACAGCGTTTCTGAGCTCAGCTTTCTGTCTACGGAAAACTAGCTCAATGGATGTGTGAAACAACATGACACTTTTAAGACTGCCTTTGTAGTCCTCTAACTTGTTGCTATATCTTCTGTAAAAGTATAAGTTGGTTGGATATAGATTATAAGGTTGGATACATAGATTATAATGTTAGCAAAATAATTGTAATTTGTAGCACTAGCTGTCTCTCACCAAGACAGAACAATGGGGAAACTCAGTACTTGAAAGACAATATGGCAGCATTGTGGTGCAGTGGTTAGCACAGCTGCCTCACGGCGCTGAGGTCCCAGGTTCGATCCCGGCTCTGGGTCACTGTCCGTGTGGAGTTTGTACATTCTCCCCGTGTTTGCGTGGGTTTCACCTCCACAACCCAAAGATGTGCAGGATAGGTGGATTGACCACGTTAAATTGCCCCTTAATTGGAAAAAAAATGAATTGGCTACTCTAAATTTATTTTTAAAAATGCTTGAAAGAAAATACTAGGGGTTCAACATTATTCTCCTCTCCAGCATCAACAATACAGTAAAGGAAGTAAAAGGTGCTGACATTTTGGGAGAAAGTCTGAGATAATTATTCTCTGTGCCTGGGGCCACTCTGAGAATTCATAGCCTCCAAGGAAGCAGAAGAAAGGAAGTGAAACTACCTTTGGCAGGCAACGAGATGATTTTATATTTCATCAGATCAGGGATTAGATTCTCCAGTCCTCCAGCCGTGTGTTCCTCAGCAGCTTGCCATTCGCTGGCGGCGGCATTCTCTACTCCCGCCGCTTGTCAATGGGATTTCCCACTGAAGCCAGCCCAAGCCGCTGGGAAACCCACAGTGGGGGCTACGCTGCTGGCGGAAAAAGAGAATCCCAGCGGCTAGAGAATTCCGACCCAGAAACGAACTAAAGGTCAAATATGATATTAATGAGATTAACAAAGGTTGGGTTATGTGATTGTTATTATAACAGTAAAAGGAATTTTCTCCCCAATTGCACTAATACAGTGGTCATTCAGGTCAATGTAGATGTGATGCAAGGGGACAGGGCAAACCGAGATCATTGGATGCAAATACTTGCAGCAGTTAGTACGATAAGCAGTAAGTCAGTTACAGTAGAATCATGGATTTAGCAGAGAAGCAATATACGATGAAGCTTAGGTTCGTGGTAAATGTCATCAATGCCCTCAATAATTATGCAGGGACCTGAAGATAGAATATTTGGATAACACATAAACACCTCCTTAAATATTGGGGCCCATAAATATTATGAACTTGCCGAGGGTGGCACAGTAGTTAGCACTGCTGCCTCACATAATTAGGGACCCGAGTCCAATTCCGGACTTGGGTGACTGACTGTGTGGAGTCTGCACATTCTCCCCGTGTCTGCATGGGTTTCCTCCGGGTGCTTTGGTTTCCTTCCACAGTTCAAAGATGTACAGGTTTGGTGGATTGGCCATTATAATCTCCCCTTTGTGTCCAGGGTTGTGCAGGTTAAGTTATTCGGTTATGGGTTAGGGCGGGATGGACGGGTGCATGGGCCTGGGTATGAAGGATTGGTGCAGATGCGATGGACCGAATGGCCTCCTTCAGCACCGTAGGGATTCCAGGAGGCCAGAGAGGGTGCAGAGGGCACAGAGTAAAACTAGCAATGTTTGGAATTGGAACATCTTACTGAATAAACAGCAGGAATTCATTCTAATTTATTTCCTACATTTCCTACCCAGCCATTGGCCAATTGACTTCAGAGCATATGGGTAGGTGTGGGGGGAGGTTGACCGTTGTGGTTAAGGGAGGCAGAAAGAGACACGGATCAGTTAAGGTTTCTTTGAGGGGCTGGGGAGCAGACCCACTACTTGGCCCACAATGGATACTGTAAACAGCTTTCACTTCCAGCTTTCACTTTCTTGACCCAACTATTTTTCACTCTTGGTTTTCCTGAGCTCTAGAAAATCTACACATTAACTATTAAACTTAAATTAGATGCCCGACCACACAGGTTGGAGCCTGATTTAAATATGTTAATGTGATAACCTCCCTGTCCAAATCATGACACTCACATGACACAAAACTCAAGGCCATACAAAAGGCAACCTGGAAATATATAGTAGGTTGGGAAAAGGTTCCCATTTAAAATGTTAACCTCATCCCACCCCTTCATTCCCTTCCTGTCTGTTCTGGGCAGATGGGGCTAATCTCAAGGTCATTATGCTTTCCAGGTATATTTGTCTTGCTCATACAAGTGTTTAGAAACTTTTTCATGTTGGTTATCCTTGTGCCCTGCCTCTTGTATGAATAAATATTATCGATGGACGTCTCCAAAATCCCTGGGAAAACTGCAGGAAATTGCTCAGAATGCCCTCTCATTTTGTCTTAGCATAAAATAGCTGAATTAGTCCCACTAGTCTGCTTCTGTGTTATTACCTGTTTACGACATTTGAAGGACACCTCTTCATGATAACATTTTGATTTGCTTGAACTTGAAACCATGGAGTGGATTTTATGGTGAGACCTATTACTCGCTCCCCAATCGAAAAGTCAACCTTGAGCCTTGCAATGGTATTCAAGCTGCCTGCAGTGATAATTGGCTGGCTGTAGCCTCCATTGTTCACGGGACCACTGCCCTTATCTGGCAGGAAATGTAGCTCAGGAGAGCTGCCAGTCTATGTATACCTGTGAGGGCTTGGAATTTCCCTTTAGTGACTGTTTATCACTGACCCTCAAATGAACTAACGCCTGGAGTGAATACTGGCCTCATTTTAACTTGTCCTGCCTGGCAGGAGTCTAACAGGAACAGATTAGCCACCCCCTATAGACCCAAACAGATTGGCCACCCATTTTAGACCTAACCCAATATTGCTTTTGGTTTGGAATGGTTCCCTGCATTTTAGATTTTGGACCTCAAACTTATTTAGCAGCTATGGGAGCATTCAACAACAATAACTTATATTTATATCGCACCTCTTACCTTCATAAAATGCCCCGAAGGACTTCACACGCGCTATCAAAGAAAATGTCACATTTGTAAGAGATGTTCCTTTTCTGCATTGGCACCAGTACCGGGGAATAGGGAGCTGCTCCTTTGGGACGGGTTCCACTTGGATCATGCTGGGACCAGAGTCCTGGCAAGTCAATGAACTTGATAGGGAAAATTCATAATCGGACAAACCTAAAAGCTTTGTATCTGTGCATAGCATTCAGAATAAAACTAATGAGATAAAAGCACAAATATAGACAAAGGGATATGGTTTGGTGGCAATTACGGATACATGGTTACAAGGAGACCAGGTCTGGGAGTTAAGCATGCAAGGGTACTCAGTATTTCAAAAGGATAGACAGAAAGGAAAATGAGGTGGTGTCGCTTTGTAAGTAACAGGGATCAGTGCTGGAGTGAGAAATGATATAGACACTGGAGAACAATGCGCAGAAATAAGAAATAGCAAGGGATAGAAGTCCCTGGTGGTAGTAATCTATAGGTCCCTAATAATAGTTCCCAGCAGGACACAGTATAAACAAGGAAATACTGAAGGTTTGTAAAAAAAGGTGTGACAATAATCATGGGTAATTTTATTATAAAGACTAGATTAATTAAATTGTCAAGGGCAGCCTCGAGTGAGAGTTCATAGAGTGTATTAGAGATTGTTTCTTGGAAGAGGGCAGCATGGTAGCATAAGTGGGGCAGCACGGTAGCACAATTGATTAGCACTGTGGCTTCACGCGCCAGGGTCCCAGGTTCGATTCCCCCCTGGGTCACTGTCTATGTGGAGTCTGCACGTTCTTCCCGTGTCTGCGTTGGTTTCCTTCCGGTGCTCAAATTTCCTCCCACAGTCCAAAGACGTGCGGGTTAGCTGGATTGGCCATGATAAATTGCCCTTAGTGACCAAAAAGGTTAGGAGGGGTTATTGGGTTACGGGAATAGGGTGGAAGTGAGGGCTTAAATGGGTTGGTGCAGATTTGATGGGCCGAATGGACTCCTTCTACATTGTATGTTCTATGTAATACATGGTCGAACCAACCGTGTGGCAGACTATTTTGTGTTTAATATTATGCAATGAGATGGGATTAATTAATAATTTTCTAGTAAAGGATCCTCTGGGGAAGAATGACCATCACATGCGTGAATTTAAAATTCAGTGTGAGGGCAATAAACTTGAGTCCCGCACTAGTGTTCTGATGTTCAAACAAGATAATTATGTAAGCATGAGGACAGATTTGACCCTTGTGGATTGGGCAGAAAGACTGAAAGGTAGGACAGTTGATGAACAGTGACATACATTTAAGGAGATATTCAATTCCTCCCAACCAATATACATTCCAGACAGGAAGAAAGATTGTAAGAAGGGGAAGATGCGTCTGTGGCTAAGCAAGTAGTTTAATGACAACAGAAAAACAAAAACTAAGGCATACTGCATTTCATAGGCCAGTGGCAGTCTGGAGGATGAGAAAACTCTGAAAGACCAACAAAGTATTACTAAAAAAGTAATAAAAAGAGCAAAGTTAAATTCTGAAAGAAATCTAGCGCAAAATATAAAAAAGGATAGCAAAATATTTTACATGTATATAGAAAGGAAGAGAGTAGCTAAAGTCAATTTTTTGGAAGACGAGACTGGGGAGTTAATAATGAGGAACATAGAAATGGAAGAGACACTAAATCAATATTTTGCCTTATTTTTCACAGTGGAGGACGCACGAACCAACCCAAAAGTAACTGGGAAGAGGCTGTTGAAAAGGAAGAGTCCAGCTGTGGATGCGGGGGGCCATAACCGGCAAAGAATCCATGAAATGGAGTGCAGCTATCACTATATCAGCCGATGTCGGTGTATTGGTGCAGGTGGCCTGGCGGGAGCAGGGAGCTGGCTCAAAGCATCGGCGTGAGGTATTGCGGAGCGGGAACGGTGTTCCAAAATGAACTGATGTACTGCTAACAGCAGAGCCCACTGCTGGATCCTGGATTACGCAATAGGGGAAAATCGCCCTTACTTCTTCAAAAGCCCCAACAGGGGCTTGTAGTTGTTGTCAGCAACGAACGGGTGTCCGTATAGAATTTCTTAACTCCAGATACCACTGCCAAGCCTTCTTTCCCGATCTGCACTTGCGATGGGATGCTCTGACCCATCATCCATTCGATGGGTGAGCACAGCCTCGAGCCCGTAGGGGGAAGAATTGCACATAAACAACAGCAGCTTGGTTGGGTCAAAATGAGCTAATAGGCGAGACGATGACAGTTGTTTCTTCACCGTCATGAAAGCTGTTTCCTGCAGGATGTTTTCCATTACCGCTGGAAGTTTGCGCAAGCGGAGTGAACCCCAAAGGGCAGCCAGGTATACTCGTATAGTCCTTGGTTGAGGGCCATGAACCTACTTGAATCCGGGGCCAGAGGCAGCTGCAGGTCAACAGATAGCTCATACCCAACTTGGAAAGCGTGCAAACGCCGCTGAGCTTGGTGCATAGGTCCTCTGTGTGAGGGACAGGGTAGCCATCCAGCTGGGAAAGACGGGTTGACCGTATTTTGTATTCTCCACAGAGTCGGATGAGCCGTCGGGCTTCATCACCGGCACGACTGGTGTCACACATCAGAACATTGGACAGGACGTTTTACTGTCAATCCTTCAAGTCGATCTAGTTACACATCCACTTTGGAACATAGTAGGAATGGGACAGGCTGGGCATAGAAATATCTTCGCTGGGCATTTTGGTCAACGCTGATGCAGGCCATCACCCGTCTGATACTGCCTAACCCCTCTTGGAACACGGTGGGGAAACTGGCCACACCCTCGCGTCCTTGCGGGTGCATTCGCCACACTCTTTGCCAGTCCAATCAAAGGTGGCGTAGCCAGTCAAGGCCCAGTAAACTTGGGCCACTGCCGTTTACGACCGCTAACGGGAGGTTCGCCATCTGTTGACCGCACTCCACCATGACCATCGCTGGACCTGCTATTGCCAATGCTTCACCCGTGTAGGTAGCAAGGTGGGTGTTGGTGTCCCGAAGGATCAGCATCTGGAGGCTAGAACTAATACAGTTGATAGTTTGGCGGTTGACCACTGATACTGCCGCGCCCGTGTCTATCTCCATTTGGGCTCTTAGTTATGGGAGAAACCTCACCCCCTCGTTACCGGGGTGAATTCATATTCAGAGGCGGTCACCTGGAATCTAATTGTCCTGATACCGTGACCTCCATGAGGGTTATAACAGTGTACTTAAGTGTTTTTCTATAATATAACTTTGGAGGAGAGAGTATTTTACAGGGAATATTTACATTTTTCCTACCTCCTGTTTGAAATGTCACCTACACATTCTGTAATTAACCTTATAGTGCACAGGATGATGTCTTAATTGCAAACTGACAAATTTACACTGGTAATATTTCTGACCTTTCTCCACTTGCCCTGAGAATGTAGTAGTGTGACTTTTTCCTTGAAGAGCTGCAATCCTTATGGCGATAGTGCTGTTAGATAATTTCAGGTGATTGACCTCAAGGCAAAAAAGCCTTTTATACCTTTGAATCAGACGGTGTGTAACTTGGAGATGATGATGTTCCTATGTCATTACTTTGGAAGTAGAGGTTGCAAAGGCGAGCAAGCACCTTTGATGTGAGCTTGGTAAATTGCTACAATTTGTCCAGTAGACCATACATCCTGTAATCAGAGTGCACTGAGGTTAATATCAATTTCAGTGATGGTCATTACCTGGTACTTATTAGGTCCAAATGCAGCTGGATATTTGCTAGCCTAGGTCTGGATGCTCTTCCTGCACTTGCTGTCAGCTTCCATATGGGTTGCTTCATCATCAGAGGAGTAGTAAGTGGAGTTCATCATTGAATAGCTCCAATTCTAACATTCTGACATGGGGAAGTTCATTGATAAAGCAGCAGATTTCATGTTCTACGATAATCAATTACATCCAACTCTTTTTACCACTTGCATTTTAATAACTCATGTATTAGCATGTACAATGAGGAGCTATGGGGTTCAATCTATATTTCATATGTGATACTAGCTATAATTTGTTTGAGAGTTTTCTGCTTGGGCTGCCAGGTTAAGGGTATACATCTTATCCTACAGTTTCTCATTGTTCATGCATGTTCTATCTTTATCGAAGTTTGATAGAAAGCTGTGTGCAACACCGAAAGAAGTGACATCAAAGAACATTATAGATTAAAACAATTCCTTTCTCAAGTACGGTTGAATCCAGTCGCTGGATGTTGTCAGTAATGGAATAAGGAATTGATGATAAACAACAGGATCGAAGCAACCTGGATATCCTAATTCCTCGATTGAACAAATAAAAGTACAGCATAGGAACAGGTCCTTCAGTCTCCAGGCCTGTTAATGATGCCCAAATTTTTTTTTAAAACCTTCTGCCCTTACTCGATCTGTATCTTTCTATTACTTCCCTATTCATGTACCCATCCAGATGCCTCTTAAATGTTGCTAATGTGCCTGCTTCCACCACATCCTCTAGCAAGGCGTTCTGGGAACCCAAAACCTGCCCCTCACACCTCCACTAAACTTTCCCCCTCTCACCTTTAACCAGTCCTCCCTTTAAATTGCCACTTCCACCCTTGGAAAAAGCTTCTGACTTTCCACCCTATCTATGCCTCTCTAAACTAGGATTCTGTCCATTGTGACTTATACAAAGAATGAATATTTAACTGGCCTTTTCAGATGAATATGTAATAGATTAACTGTTGCAAAGATCTAAAGATGAGCAATATATTAGCCTCTTTACTGTACTGTGTATTTGTGCTATAAAGCTGTGCACAAAATGAAAATCGTACTTTTCCATGTTTGGCAGCATTTTTCCCCATTCAATTAAGTGAGGACTTTCTAAATAAGTCTCCAGTTGAACGATATTGCAAGAAAGTGGAGCAGGATGCAGCAGAAATAGTGTAAAAATAACATTATATAGGCTTGAAATATTTATTTTAAATTTTTGAAAGTTTTATTAAAACTGCTGTCATGCAATTTAGCAATGTTGATCAATTAGAATGGTTTGTAACACTATACAGCATTTTGTTTCTCATTGAATGTGTCCTTCACAAAGCTCTGTAGTCCTGTAAGTTAGTAATTAGTAGTCAAGAGTGGGATTTTCCGGCTGCGTCCACCCAACGACCGGAGAATCCCACCTGAGGTCAATGGACTTTTCCATTGTCCGGTCTCACCGTGGCATTCATGCGGCGGGTAGGGCAGAATAATCCAGCCCTAAGAGTCCTTCCTGTTATTTTCTTTGTTCCCATTTGGTTTATGTTATTTGTATTATTTTTGGTCTGTGAACCCATAATCTTGGTGTGCCTTTAAGCAGAAGACTAAGGTAAAACAGCTTGCTTGCCAGGACACTGTGTTCCCAGGTTTTGAGTTTTGGGGTGGCACAGTGGTTCGCACTGATGCCTCACAACAGCAGGGACCTGGGTTCAATTCAGGCCTCGGGTGACTGTGTGGAGTTTGCATTTTCTCTCCGTGCCTGCATTGGTTTCCTCCGGGTGCTCCCGTTTCTTCCCACAGTCAAAAGATGTACAGGTTAGGTGGATTGGTGATGCTAAATTGCCCCTTGGTGTCCAAAAGTTGGGTTGGGTTACGGGGCTATGTTGGGGGCCTGATCCTAGGTAGGGTGCTCTTTCAGAGGGTTGGTGCAGACTCAATGGGCCAAATGGCCTCCTTCTGCACTGTCGGGAATCTATGAATCTATGAAGTAGTCAGACTCCACAACATTGAGTGGATCTTAGGAACCAACTTTGGAGGGACTCGGTTGGATTGGTTGACTGGCAACTGGTGGGTTGGCCAGGGACATTGTTCTGCTAGACAACAGTCAGTGATTGTTCCTGCATGATGCTTTCTGAGAGAACTTAGCAGAAGTGTTTAGACCTTGGAAGTGAACAGAATGCTCTCTCTCTCTCTCTTCTGCTTGCTGAAGTTAAAAAACTGTTCTGTTGTTCTTGAAAGCAGTGAGTGCCTGACACATCCTTTGTTGTAAATCTGAAAAGAAGTTGAGTCTTCAAAGAAAGCAAACAACCTTGCAGAGGAAGCCATCTCAAACCTATGAGGACGGATTACCAAAACGAAAGCCTGAACTGGATGACTCTTATTGCTTGGAATTGGTCAATAATGACTTATAAATCTTTTGCTATTTCCTTTCAATGTTAATTAGTTGATCTTCTAACCCTAAATTACCTTCCTAAATTTATAAATTATATTCCAAGATCCTCCTTGGAAAAGCCAAAGGAGTGATGTGAATTGATCAACAGACATAGATTATGCAAACTGCATTATTGAGTTTGGCAAAACAAGAAAGTGGTAGAGTGTAGCAGCATAATTTTCTAATTCTTAAAGAAGCTACTGCACCAAGGTCACATTTGGAAATTGAAAAAAACTGTTTGCAGTGAGTATATGGGTGGTCTTTGATCGCAAGTATCTCCTTCTATACCAATCACTGCTTAAGATTGAAGTACAGTAGGAAGACTTACAGGTTGGTTTGGAATCACTAGCTTTCGGTGCGCAGCTCCTTCATCAGATTGAAGGGCTTCATGCACTTTCTATTTATTTGATAGCTAGTGCTGATGTGGTCAGATGTACTATCTGTCATCTTGTGCTTGACTGATGTTTAAGACTGACCAATTTTCAAGCGAGGATCTATTGATAAGCTCGCAGATCTGGTTGGACCATATTCTACTGTGATCTCCAATAGATTGCTTGAAATGGGATTGCCAAATAGCTTTTACTGTTGCCTTGTGAGGCTGTGTCATTGAAAATTGATTTCAGGTGTATGCCAGTGTAACACTGCCAGTATAACATGGCTTCAGGTTCCAAGCAAATGAAGTATGCCTGCAGTCCAATATGAAGTTGGGTTTGAAGGTTGCCTCCAAGTAATTTAAATGCAATGACTCTTTTCAGTGTTTTTACAAAATAAGCAACTGCTCTTGCAACATTTAGAAAATAAGCATGCAATGGCAGACATTTTTCGTGCGAGTCCTTGAGAATAGCTGGCCACAACATAACTTGAGTCTTGGCAACTTTCGTAACCGAGGAAGTCAGCAGTAGTAGAACAAGGATTTATTGAACTAGGTACAAACCTCTGCCCATGGCAGTAACTCTCTCCCAATCTAGTCCCTGTTGGAACAACCAACAGCCCCGGGCCCTGCTTGGGCCAGCTTTATATGCAGGTCTGATGAGCTCCAGTTGGCTGACCTTTGCCCCCACTTCGGAAGCATATACTCCACGAGTCCCATGGGGTGATCGATAATGGTTTCCCCATGGCCCTCGCGGGGGGTTACGTCAGAGTAAACAGCGTAATCCTCTACAGGTGGTGCTGTCAGATTGGTGGTGCAGGCTAAGTACAGCCAGAGATTCATATACTCATTTTCAAGGAAGCGAACATCCTTAAGTCTATCCTTTAAGTGTCCACAGGAATGTAATTTAGATCACCTGTGAAGCTCGTTAGCCCATTGCTACTTGTGTTTTCTACTAATATAATTGTGAAATATCACATTTGCAAAAAACCCCCAAATATATAAATTTGCAGAAATCTGCTGTCCCGTGTGAATTCAAGATTTTTGAATCCATCGTGACTACTCGAATGCAATGCCAAACGTTCCATATACGTTTCTGTGAACCAGCCGGTATTATGCATGAATCAACTTTTCTTTCACCCTTTTGAATTCTATTTGTTTATGCAGCTTGACCTGATATGACCAAGTTGATGCAGCAATTCATGAGCGGATGCAGGTGGAGAATTATAATCTTAGTCATCAGTATTGTACTTTTAATAAAAGGCAAGTCGTATATGAAAGCTGCATATTGTTAATTTAAAAACCAGAACACACATGCTTCAAATACTAAATCCTGTATTGATTATGGCATTAGATATTGGTATTGTTATGTAGTTTAATTACCGTAATTTCCGGACTATAAAGCGCACCTGACTATAAGCCGCACCCACTGATTTTGAATTTTTTTTTTTATTTTGAACATAAATAAGCCGCACACGTATATAAGCCGCAGGTGCTTACCGGTACATTGAAACAAATGAGCTTTACACAGGCTTTAACGAAATACGGCTTGTAACAAAAATAAAAAATTAGCGGTAAAGAATAGCCTACCAAGAAAGTCATTGGTCACTGTGGAGCGAAATCAATCCGATTAAGCTCTTAAGATTAACATAGAATCACCAGTTTGAAACATTAAAAATAAATAAATCATGTGTAAAAAGAAGTATTTTATTACTGATCGTAATCAAGATATCACCAACCAAGGTGATCAGAGTCACTATCCTCCTCTTGTGCACTGAAACCACTGAAGTCATCTCCTTCAGTGTCAGAGTTGAATAGCCTCAGAATTGCTTCATCCGATGTTGGATTGTTTTCATTGTCGCTCTCATCACTTTCATCCGGAGGCAAATTTCCCGCTGAGCTCATGCTGCCCTCTTCAACACGCAGCAATCCAGCTTTTCGAAACCCGTTGATGATAGTGGATTTTTTAACAATGCTCCACGCTGTCAGGACCCACTGGCAGACTTGACCATAAGTTGCTCTTCGCATGCGGCCCGTTTTAGTGAAGGATTTCTCCCCACTTGTCATCCAAGCCTCCCACTGAACACGAAGCGCCACCTTAAATGCACGATTTAAACTGATGTCGAGTGGCTGTAAATACTTTGTTGTGCCCCCAGGAATCACAGCTGGAATTGAGTTTGTCCTCTTGATGGCTTCTTTCACAGAATCTGTTATGTGGGCCCTCATGCTGTCCAAAACGAGCAATGCCTTGTTCCTGTGAAAGAATCCTCCCGTCGCTTGCCGTAGCACTCCGTATGCCATTCATGCATTAGGCTCTCCGTCATCCATCCTTTCTTGTTGACTTTCACAACAATTCCTGTAGGGAATTTTTCTTTTGGTATCGTCGTGCGTTTAAAAATCACCATCGGTGGAAGCTTTTCTCCCGATGCCGTGCAACTCAGAACACAGGTGAAGTGCGTTTTTTCATGCCCAGTTGTTTTCAGCAGGACGGATGATTCACCTTTCCTGTTGACAGTCCGAGTGAGAGGCAGGTCAAATGTCAGAGGAACCTCATCCATATTTATGATATTGTGCGGGCCAATGGAATGCTCTGCTATCTTTGCATCAGTGAATTTGCGGAAGTTTGAAATTTTTTCCTCGTAGTCGGGAGGGAGCTGCTGACACAAACTCGTCCGTACCCTGATGGACAGGCCTTTACGTCTCATAAATCTGAGACACCACGATGGTCCACCTCTAAAATTCTCAAACTTCATTGCGGTGGCGATTGTTTTGGCTTTCAGTCGGATCTGTACAGTTGAATCACCTCGGCCATCTGCTCTCTGCATGTTGACCCAGTCTTCGAGCTCATTTTCTAGTTCGGGCCATCTGCTTTTCTTCCCTCTGAAAGCTTTAGTTGTCTTTTTGCACTGAGTCAATTCCTCACGCTGCTGTTTCCAACGTCTTATCATCGACTCATTAAGACCAAGCTCTAGTGCAGCAGCTCTATTTCCTTTCCCAACAGCCAGATCGATCGCCTTCAACTTGAAAGCTGCATCATATGCATTTCTCCGTGTCTTTGCCATGATGAGGGTGACAAAATGACTACCGTAATCAGAATGATGGGATGTTTGAGCGCGCTCGATTTAATCTAAACAGTAAACTAAAAAGTTACATTGTTTTACCTTGACCCGTTACGCAATTTCATTGGTTTAGTGAAAAGAAAGCGGGAAAAATCCATAAATAAGCCGCGTCGTTGTATAAGCCGCGAGGTTCGAAACGTGTGAAATAAGGCGCGGCTTATAGTCCGGAAACTACGGTAGTCATTTTCACAATTAATAGTTTCATATTTTGGAACTAAAAGGTTGATAATAAAATGTGCCAGAAAACTTTCTCCTTTATTAACGAGGGAAAACTTCAAATATATTATCAATATCTCAGACAAATGAAGCATAGACACTAACTGCAGGTTGTTTTGCTAAATGAATTTGAATGTAATGGGAATTACTATTCTGAAACAACGCCCCCCCCCACCCCCCGGCCGGTTTTCTTTCCTCATTTGCGTGCTTTGTGCCCCTGTTTCTGAAAACCTGTCTGATTTGTGTTGTGAAGAATGTGACCAGCAACCAATCATGGGAGGTGTTTTACCAAACTCTGATGAATGTAACTAGCTTGCAACTGCAAGTAACTTTATGTTCAAATCAATTCACAGAAACTGTAAAGTGCTTTACTACCCTTCTGAGTGACTGCATTGTCCCATCGTTTTAGGAACCATCTACCGAGCAGAGGCTTTCCACATTAATGCCCGAGGCCATGCAGAACATCCGTAATAAACCACGCTGAAGCACCCAAGTTGGTAAAGTTGTTGAAGACATATGACAGTCAAGCAAGGTCTTTGAATTGCAGCTTGCTGAATGTCACCATGATTGACAACATATTTGCTTTAGGTTGAAGGCCTGCAAGAAAAACTCATCAAAGATAAAACAGCTTCAGAAATGAATTCTAGGATTTATTTATTTCCTTTTTATATTCGGTAAGAATGGCCTGACCAACATTTATCTCCCAAACGATATCTAAAACAGGTGATGTGGTCATTTATTTCATTGATGCTTTGTGGGAACTTGCAGTTTGCAATTTTGGTTGTGGGTTTCCTACATTACAATAGTCATTGGTCTTGTAGCATTTTGGAACAGCCTCCAGTCTTGTTTTGTTTCTTCAAAAGAAAGCAGTAGATCAATGCATTCAAATGAAACTGAAATGTGGACGTTGCTGCAGGTGTTTGTTTTACATTTTTGCTTTTCGAAGGGATGACTTTTCAACTTTTCCCTACATTTGACATCAACAGGTTTACATTAAGGCTATTTGTGAGTTTGGCTAAGTCACCTATTCCTCAGGATGTACACCATCACCAAACAGAACATCGGCGACTAGTTTTCTCTTTGCCCGGATTATCATGAAGTACAAAAGGTACCCATCCAGTGGTTCAATTGAGCCCTTCCTTAATTAATAGGTGGCACACAGGCTCCCCTCTTAATTCAGATCTGAAGACCTGTATTTGACTTACTTGATATTGGTCTCGACTGGTCATCTAGGGGGTGATTTGCAGCCCACAATCACCGTCAGAGAGAACGGCAAAGTGGGCGGAAAATCCAGAGAGAATCGGGAAACATTCTCTCTGAAGAGGTTGCGTTTCCTGATTTTCCCCGCCTCATTATTGCACAGACCAGTTTTCACTCCATATCTTGAGTCTCTAAAAAATAAACTAAGTCAGTGGGCATGGTTTACTAGGGCGGGAACCTCAATGAAATGAATTATAATAAATTTCATTATGATTAATGGGCCTCCCTGCCACGTGATCCCCCTCATTAACGTGGCAACAGCTTTTTAAAAACGAGGATCCCTCCGGGGACACAAAAGTTGGTATCGCCCCCGGGGGAGAGGGACTTGCCCAGGCAGTTCCCTGGCACTGCGTCTTGGCACAGGTTGGCAGTGCACCAAGGGCAATGCCAAGGGTGATCCCCCGTGGGAGCTGCATGGGGGGGCTTCCATTTATGTGTAGTGGGGGGAAGAGCAGTCAGTGAGGAGGGAACCTGCAGGCACAGGAGGTGCAGTGGAGTGGGTGTGGTGGTGGTGGGGGGGTGGGGGTGTTGGCAGTGGTGGGGAGAAGCCCCCAGTGTTGGTTTGGAGTGACAGGGTGCGGGAGGGATGGGGGAACCCCCGATACTTCCGTGGTGGGGAAGGAGGGCAGAGTTGATGTTTATTTCTGACCGGGGCTCTCTCTCTCTGTGGAGCCTGGTGCCGGCTCCATCGTGTCCCACTCCACCAGACTGATAGCGTAAACCATGCCTGCTGACCTATTTTCTTTGAAGAGGCTGAAGATCTGGAGTGAAAACTGTGCAATTGGAGAACTACACACCAGTTTCCGTCTGAGCCTGACACTTTCAAAAAATATGGTGAGATTCCACCCTATGTTTTCATTAGTGTCTTCCACCTGGAGTTAGTTTGGGAATGGGGTGGGATGAGGCAGGATGAAGTACTCTTGTGGACAGAACTTTACCTAATCCCAGATTTATTAAAAAAAACATTTGTGTTCCCTTTACCATGACTTCTGGTGCCTTCAAATATTGCTTTCAGACCTTTCATTTGTCATATGTCATTTAAATTGGGCAATGGTGGAGATATATTCCTCAAACCTGCAGTTTAATGACCCTGCATATTCATGGCGCCCCACTGGGATTCATCAGGGATTCCTGAAGCTTTCTCTTTATTGAAGGAATTCTGCAGTAAAAATTCAAATCATTCATTGAAAATGTTCTTGATTTAAACATGAAAAGCGCAATTTCTGTAAATCTGAGGCCAGTGAAACAAACGATAATAAATCTTGAAAAGATGAATGATTAGATGGTGCTTTCAATGTAAACCAAAGATATGGTGCACTTATAATTTAAAACTAATGAGCTGATAGATCTTCCCCGCTGTGAACAGTTGGGTGGTTGAATTGACCCTTAAATGGTTGACCTTACAACTGTCATTCACTTTACCTATGGTGCGACAATAGCAGCTACGTGCAGTTACTCCTGAATAATTACTACCCAGCATTTGAACTCTGTATTTTTGACTTTTATCACTATTTGCTCGCTTTTCCCTTTCAGGAGAAGTGCAAAAAAACTAACGTTATTTCTTGAAGCACCTTGTTTGATCTGCAAACAGTTTCAGCTGCTCGCACTCGGTGAAATTACCCATATCACTATATAATTACAGCTTAATTATCCTCCAACATCTCATTTGCTGCATTATTTCTAAAGACAATAAATGGAAAAGTGACAGCTGGGGTTTGGTCCTGCTCCATTTGTCAATTAAACAATCTATTTGCCCTTAGAGTGGATTGCATTATGCTCGCTAGGATTTAAGCTTGCATGAAATAAAGCCACCTTATTATAATTCTGTGACTAGTTTTCGAAATCGCTTTGTTACTTTTTTCATTTTGTCACAATTCATCGGCAAAAGTAGTTTGCTCATATTTAAGTATTGTTGTAAAAGTTTCTACAAACTGGCTTACCCTTCAGAAAGGTAGCTAATCCAACCAGGTTGTAATAAATATTTGTTCTGCCGCCACAGCATTTCTAGCCTAGGGCTTGTGCTTGTCTTTTCTATTACCATTCTTTAATAGAACACAGTTGGATTTAGTGCAATTCGCTGAGAAATGAGGAACAGGCTATTTAAACTTTTGCTCATGTCATGTTTGGGGCTATTTTGATCCATTATTCTGGACATTAGCTCAGTCACTGTCATAGTCAGATTTTGTTCATAAAGTTGTACTGCCTTCTATAGATAAGGATGGCTTTTGTCTCAAAAGAATATTTGTTTCATTTATAGTAGCAATCTCCCGAGTCACATAGTTTCAAGTTCAAGGACAACTCCAAGGATTGAGCGCAAAAATCAAGAGACCCTCCAGTGTAGTCCTCAGTGAGTGCTGCACTGTTGGTGGTGCAGTCTTTCAGATGATACATATTAAATCAATATTGCTTGGGTGGATGTTAAATATCCCAAGACGCTATTGTGGTGAGCCACTTATGGCTACGTAAGGCTGTTGTATATATGTTCACTATTGTTCTACTGTTCTATTATTACTATCATTATCTCCACTGTTGTATATACTTACTGTTATTGCTGTTCTGTTATTGGTTGTTGCTGTTGTACTGTTGGAATGTTGTTATTGGTGCTGCTGTTGGCTCCGCCCCTCTGAGGTGGTATAAAGCCCGTCGATCTGGGGCAGTCTTGCAGTGCGGGAGGAGCTACAGGTTGGCACACTTTAGTCTATTAAAGCATCGATTCACTACTACTCAGCGTCTCGACTGAATTGATGTCCATCAACTATTTTGAAGAAGAGCAGGGGAGTTATATGGTGTCCTGGTCAGTGGGTTCATTTGTCAATCAATATCAAAAGGACAGATTAATGGAAGTTATAACACTGCTGTGCACAAATTAGCTGCTGTTTTTCCTACATTAGAACAGTGACTTGTTGCAATTCCCCGGGCTAGTGCACAGTTCAACCTCACTTGACCCGGAGTCGCAACACAATTGAAATTTACAAATAATTCTTAGAAAACACACCTGAAGTCTTTCGCCCTGGGCGGCCCAAAAGCTATTCACCAGGTTTGCAAATTTAAACACAATTAATTTGATTAATAACAATAACTATAATTAAATATGCAGCAAATACAACAGGTTAACTATTATCTAATTCCTAACTCCCCCCTCTTTAACTCACCCCACCCTCTAGACACACACACGCGCAAAAGACAGACAAACAAACACAGATGGGGAAAAAAGGGGTGCAAAAATAATGACGAAAGTAAAAGTATAAGAGGCTTTGTTTAAGATGATTGTCTTCTTGCATACACTCCTCTGGTCTAGGCTTTCAGTTTGAGGTTTCTGCTTTCAATCTGTAATGGTTTTCACTGTAGATTCACCCAGGTTCTCTGTAGATTAAGAAACACAGCAGCTATGCAGGTTTTTCTGGAGAAAGAAATAGAGAGATTCACAGTTTCTGCTCTGAACATCCAGGAGCCAACTGTCCTTTCCTTGGTTCTCTGAAAACCTTCCCACTTCGGTAGGCCCCAATCAACACCTGCCACTAGCCAACCAACTGCACTAAGTTTCTCTCATCACTCTGGTGCCATAAGGTCTGAGTTCCACTGTCCAAAAGCTAGCACAGTGCACTATATTGTAACTTTTCCGTTCCTCAATTTCTCTGCTCCACTTAAAGGTAAATTCCATTAAACATCCATGGATCAAAAATGATAATGGCAAAATAAAAGAAATGGGAAATAAGGGAATCAACAGAAAGGTAATGAGTAGGAGATTTAGAGGAGACTTGTGGAAAAATCCTTTCATCCTGAGGGTGGTGAGAATTTTGTAGCTCATTGCCTGAAAGGGCGGTAGAGGAAGGAACCTTCACAACATTTAAGAAGCCTTTAACATAGAAATGCTGGAAAGTAGCATTAGAATAGATAGGTGCTTGATGGCTGGTGCAGACACGATGGGCTGAAGGGCCTCATTCTGTGCTGTAAAGCTCTATGACTCTGAGAGAGTAAGAGTGATACAATATTGCTGTTGTTTGGGTGGATACACCATTACCTGAACTGTCAATTGTAACCACGAGGTCAAGCTGGCACTGTGCAAACTTTAGAGGATACTACAGAGTCCGGGTCTGCACCTGGTGATTGACTGACCATATGTGGCATACAGCCAGGCTGGCAGGAGAGATTTGTCTATGTGTCAGCTCTCTGGAAGATGATGTTGCATACAAGTTCTGTTCTGTTACATGGGAATGAGATAGGGACTTTGATGAGGTAGCAGACAGGACAAAGTTGATGAGGCTGCAAGCCGATATACTTGGTGTATTGTCAGGCCTGCTGGACAGCCTCATGTCACTGCTAACAAGCGTAGTATAGTGCAGCTCCAACATGGCATGGGGCATCTTGGAGCCCAGCCTTTGTATGCTGGCAATGGTAGCCAGCTCCATAGACCCACCCATAATGCACATAGGCAATGTGTCAATGTCCAGAGCAGCACAGCCAGAATACACCAAACATCTGGGCGCAGCAGTGGCAGCTCAAGAGATCCATGTTTGCTGTCATGCCAGTTCAGACGTATGCCATTATGGCTGCACAGCTCGGTGCTCAAACAGGTATGCAGGCTCTCACGGCAGCTCAGCAACTGTCTAAAAATCGATGACTATGATTGGTGAGTTGGTGCTCTGGGTGAGTTGTCCTCACATAGTCGGGTGGTGGAAGTGACTCATCATTTAGGTGTAAATGAGGTGTCCCTTGTCTCCGAGCAGCTGACCTCTGGTTCTTTGTGGTGGTCCGAAGGTGACAAGAACAGCACATTGCCTCAAGGTGAAGGCATCTTGCCTGCAGCCAGCAGAGTAGGCTTTCACTAACATGATGGTTTGGGCTCCTTTGCGGCTCATGTACCTCTTCTCATTGATATGTGAAAGCTACAGGAACCACGTGTGCACAGTTGATGAATGCCTTCACTTGTGAGAATCCAGATACCTGGGCAAAGCCATGTTCTCACTGATCTGTTTTCCTTTGGTTTGGGAAAAAAGTTTGAAATTGTACTCTTTGCATGCAGGGCCGCCATTCCCTTAGATGTAGCAATGGATGATGTATTGGGATATGAATGCAATGCTGCCTGCTCTACCTGAAAAAATACAGTCCCATAATAGCTCAGAGTGACAGTGGCTTTGGCAGCAACTGACAGAGCCATCCTCATCCTGGTGTGAAGCTGCAGATCCTGGTGAAAGTAGCACAGGACTGGGACTATGACCTTGGTGAATCTTAAGCATGCTCCTGGATGTGGCGGAGTTAGAAGAAGTGCTCCCTGAAAACCATGAAAGTATGGCATTCTGTGGCAAGCCCTCCTCCTCTTGTGTATGTGCATAGCTTCCCTTCTCTGCCACCTCTGATCTATTTGTCTGTTGTGTCACAGGCCCCGAGGAATTGCAATAACAGCATCCAAAGCTGTTCCCCCCTTTGTGTGGACAGGGCACCAAAACTCTGCTTTCCCTGTGTGGATAGAGCAACATTGCCTGCCAAAACCCAGCAACGCATCACAGCACTCCAAAAACATTCTCAACCTTTGCAAAGCAGATGCAAGTCAAAGCATGTCACCTGCAAGTTGGACGGCTGGTCCTTTAAATATTGCTTATCGAGCAGCAGAGGGTGTTCCCTTGTACAAAGAATGTGCGTTCAGCTCTGATTGATTGGCACAAGCATTCGTTGGAACTGCGTGATCGAAATTGTCCAAATGTGCATCAAATTGGCCGGAATAATATTTGACGCCATTAATTGCCCACCTCAAAACTTCCGCAAGTGCCAGACACACCTGTGGCTATGCCCTTCTCATTTAGAGGCACTGCCTCGGCCATGCTATGCCTAATGTGTTTGGAAATGCTGAGTGCATCATTTTCTGACTAATGGTTTACATAGAGCTGACACCAGCAGCAATTGCTCAACTGAAAAGTTGTTTCATGAGCTAGTGAAACTAAAGTCAACTGGGACAGAATCTGGAGAGGGAATCCAGCCAAATCATATCAATTGATGGCTTGTTTCTGGAGTCTCAATATATATATTTTTTAATTATTGTTTTAAAGTAATTTATAGATTAAGTTAACTGAAAGTGTATGCTGTTTTTAAATGGGGTCCTGCGTATTTACTTTCATTTGTCTATCAAGAAACCAAACTATATGACATGTTAGATAATCAGGAAAGATGCTAAGTACCCTGCCTAGAGCTTCAACAAGCCTTTTGTCTGCCTTTGCTAAGTTCCAAAGGAGTCATGGATGACTGAACTGAAACAATTTCCATCAGCAAACCAACCATGACTGATAATGCTGCCTCAACATGGAAAATTAATGAAGGTTCACAAGACAGGCCCGGTCTGAGAAACATTGCAAATCATGGATTATGGGTTTGGAGGTACATTAAGCCAGATCTATATAGTTTTGTGTATATGCACTCACACTAACATTTTAATATAACTAGCTAATACCCCTGCAGTTTCAGGCTGTATAATTCTAATTAGATCCATTCATCATTACAATACTAAACATTGACTTGAACTCCGGGGATCCTTGATAGACTACAAATGGAGAATGCATCATTAGGGAAAGAAATGTTCAATAAGCACACAGTGGTGTTGAAGTTCTCGTCATTGTCCCAAACATACAAAGCTTTGAGATTTTATTGAAAATATGTAAGATTCATTGCCCCCATTATTATGACATTGCAGACCTATTTATTGCAGACTGACTAGTGCTTGATATTTAGCAAATTGCAATGCAGCGTTCCTCACGCCTACTCCTCCAGCTATGTTGACATTAATTGATAAATAAGCCATTGAAGTTCATTTTGCTGTCTCTTCAGAAAAATCGTTAATCCCTTTTTCAGGCCTGTAAGTTTGAATATTTATAAACTTTGCAAGTTGAAATATTCAACTTCAATCTTAAACTTTACCTTTTTATTAAGCTAATCCTTTGGGACACTTTTAGCAGGAGCCTTTGTGACATACATTCCTTCAGACAACAAGGGCTGACTCCCATGTTGTTTCTTCAATGCTTTCAGCTAAATAGATCCCAATGCTCTACTTTCAGTGTAATTGTTTTGATGGGCAAACTGTTGGCAAATAAGGCAGCAACACGGTTACGGTTATGAGCAGCAAGGAAGAATTTGCAAACAATAGCTGTCATTACAGCAATCAACTTTGTTTTGAGGGAGGAGGAATACAGACAGAATATTGCATACATGAGTATCTACATAACACAAGTTATCCTATTGGTATTGCTAATATGTTTAGGATGTCTGTCCCTTTCGGATAGTACAGCCGAACAGGATCACCTTACCTGAGGGACCAACGGGGACCGAGAGTGAATGATCGCCCCCCCGAGGGTGCCGTCCTCCCTTGGGCAGAATACATCTAGCAAACATGTAGGTCTTGGAGCTGTGCTTCAAAACCTCCAGTACTAAGTTACTCTTTAGTAATAATACCATCTTGGCGCAGTGGGTTAGCCCTGTAGCCTCACAGCGCCGCAGTCCCACGTTCAATCATGGCTCTGGGTCACTGTCTGTGTGCAGTTTGCACATTCTCCCTGTGTTTGCGTGGGTTTCGCCCCACAACCCAAAGATGTACAGGTTAGGTGGGTTGGCCGCACTAAATTCACCCTTAATTGGAAAAAATGAATTGGGTACTCTAAATTTATTTTAAAAAAAGTAATAATGCCTTCTTGTTCCGAACCGAAGTAAGACGCCTCTTGACAATGGCAGAAGTGTGCCAGCATACATGACATATTGGAGACAAGGGGCGGAATTCTCCGACCCCCCACAGGGTCGGAGAATCGCCCGGGGCCGGCGTAAATCCCGCTCCCGCCGTGGCTGGAATTCTCCGCCACCCGGGAATCGGCGGGAGTGGGAATCACGCCCCGCCCATTGGTGTGCCCCCTGAGGTGATTCTCCGGCCCGCGATGAGCCGGAGTACTGCCGCTGACAGGCCAATCCCGCCGACGTGGTTCAAATCACCTCTGGTGCCGGCGGGATTGGCGGCGCGAGCGGACCCCTGGGGTCCTGGGGGGGGGGGGGGTGGGACGATCAGACCCCGGGGGATGCCCCCACGGAGACCTGGCCCGCGATTGGGGCCCACCAATCGGTGGACGGGCCAGTGCCATGGGGGCACTCTTTTTCTTCCACCGCCGCCACGACCTCCATCATGGCAGAGGCAGAAGAGACCCCCCTACCGCGCATGCACCAGTGGTGACGTCAGTGGTGGCACCATCGGCAGAGCAGAAACCACTTCGGCGTGGGCCTAGCCCCTAAAGGTGCCGAATTCTCCGCACCTTTGGGGAGGCCCGACGTCGGAGTGGTTGGTGCCACTTCGCTACGCCAGGACCCCCCAGCCCGCCGGGTAGGGGAGAATCCCGGCCAAGGGGCGCGATTCTACGCTCCCACGCCAGGTGGGAGAATCGCGGGAGGGCCGTTCTGCCACCCCCCCAAACCCCCCCGTTTTTCCCGGCGACCCGCGATTCTCCGGCCCGGATGGGCCGAGCGGCCTGCCGTTCCCAACCGGTTCTTGCCGGCGGCAACCACACCTAGTCGCTGCCCGCGTGAACATGGTGCCAAAAGTGAGTATGGGGCCTGTGGGGGGGTGGAGAGGGGAGCGAGCACCACGGCCGTGCTCGGGAGGGGACTGGCCCACCGATCGTCGGGCCGGCGTCTCAAAGAGACGCACTCTTCTCCCTCTGCCATCCCGCAAGATAAAGCAGTCACGTCTTGCGGGGCAGTGGAGGGGAAGACGGCAACTGCGCATGCGCGGGTTGGCGCCGGCCAACCTGCGAATGCGTGGCTGACGTCATTAGGCGCGCCGGCTGTGACATTCTCTGTGCGCCGGGCCTTGACACCAGTGACAAGTCCCCCGGCTGAGATTTACGGCACGGCCCTCCTAGCCCCCCGGGGGTGGGGGGGGGGAAGAGAATAGAAGGCCAGGAGCGGCCTCCGACGCCGTCGTAAACCTCTCCGGGTTACAGGACGGCGTCGGGCCTTGCGGAGAATTCCGCCCAAAGTGTTTCAATTGTATGGCACATCCTACCTGTGAGTACCCAAATTAATTCAAGTTTGGGAAAGAGGGATAACTCATATGAGTGCCTGGTTTGAATAGAGAGCTGGTGAGGTATTGTCAGACCCTTTGGGGCGGGGGGGGGGGGGGGGGGGGGGGGGGGGATTAGCCTTCAGGAGCAAGAGAAGCAAAACCTGAGATAAGTGAAACTTTAAAAAAAAAGGACAGGACTGTTTGAAGTGTTTAAAAATACATACCCTGCTGGAAAAAAAAAATTGTGGCCCAGATTTGAAAAGAAGAAATAGAAGGCTGAGATATGCTGCATTCAACACGTTTAGAGGCTAAAAAGAGTAAAAGGGAAAGACAAGCCTCAGGGGTCCAGGGAGGGAGATCCATGCACTGTCCAGCAGAGAAGTTCTAGAGATTGGGGGAAAAGACCCCACCTCTTTTAAACAAAGCAAAATTAAAACGTTTTTAGACATGCTGGATCTCCCAATTGACAAAAAGATCGATATTAGAGGAAAGAAAAGCGCACTTTCCAGCTAGCCAGAAAAAAATGGCAAAGCTGCAGAAGTATTTGTGGAAGTCTTCTAACAGGAAACAGAATTGAAGTTAAACAGTTTAAAAAGGACCTAAAAAAGAAGGGGCTGTAGTTTCCCGCCAAAACTTCAAACGTACGGAGAGAGAAGCGGCATATGTGGCAGCTTAAAAGAATGTTGATGGCATTAACGCGGGAATGCATTTAAAGTTGTGCAACATTTAATGCAACAACCACAAGAAGGAACAAGGGACTGATGTGTTATCTGAGTTGATCTAACATCGACTGCAACTGGATGCAGTGAGACTCAAATCAGGCATCCGACACAGGAGATGGTCCAACACTGTTTCATTGAACTTGCTTGTTGCCCGTACATAATCTGCTGTGGGTTGACACTCTATTAATCTAAACTGATAACCTTAGACTGGCTTGACCAGACGAGCTCTCTGTCACATGGAGAAGGTGCTCATGGCCTTGTGCACTCTATCTCTGTAGCTGTATCCAGTGAGAAGAGGCAGAGTCTTAATGCCTTGTGAGTTTTATAGTGGTAGTGTCGTGTCTGGTGATTGGTTGTTCTGTGTCGTGTGTGTTCATTGGTTATCCTGTGTGTCAATCACTGCCTGTCTGCATCTCATTATATCCATGAGTGGATATAATGACAGGGACAAGGGACAGGAAAATCAGAGAAGATCCCAGATCGAGTGTAACTCCAAAAAGCGGTTCCATAAGCAATGCAAGACCTCAAAGGAGCACTGAGACCTCAAAGGAAGCAGATAAGAACTCAAAGAGGAGCTCAAAGGAGGTAATACGTCCTCAAGGAAGAGGCAATGCTAGACTTGGAGTAAGCAGTGAAAAGAAAGAGTACCAAAAGACCTTAAATGACTAAATGAAGAACTGAAAGCAAGCAAGGCCAGTTGAGCCCCATCCTTTTGTATTATAATGAGAAATTCCTTGAGAGTTTTTGCAAAAAATTACAAGGAAAATTATAAAGCTATAATCAGTCAGAAAATAAGGAAAGCCACAGCAGGATTAGTAGTAAGAGTGAAGAAAAAAGAGTTGGATGAACCCCAATGAGAATTACGCAAATAGAAATTGAGGTAAAAATTTGTGACTCACATTTAAATGAGAAGCGGCCCAGCTTTATCAAAGCAAAGAGAAAAAAAAGCCCATGAAAAAGGTAGAAGTAGCAAGGAAATCTACTAGAACAAGTAAGAAACAGGACAACATTCACTAGCAAGTGGTGAAGGAACTGGAATTATAGCATGAAGATGTGAATCAAAGATAAAAAGAGTTGAGAGAAAAAGCACAAGCAGAGATCCACAACAGTGGCCTCAGCATGGAACTGGAGAAGAGGTAAGGAAATCCCATGCAATGGATGTTACTGGCTTTGTGGTGGGTGAAATAACTACTAGTCCTTTGTGAAATGCAACGAAGATTCGATCCATGGTGCTCATGTGGGATATCCTATATCATCCCCCACAAGGGTCACCATGTTGTTGAAACAGAAATTGGAGCCATTATTGGGCATTCTCTATTGGTCTTCTGCAGAGCGGCCGAACTTCTCCAGCGTTCTGGCTGCTGAGGAGGACTTAGCGATGGACAAACCCAAAGAGAGAACACAACAGTTGAAACAAGTGAGCAATTCCGGAGAACTGACTAATATAACAAGAAGAAGGAAAAAATTATGAATGTAGAAGGAGTGTCTGCTGCAACTACAACAAAATTAATATTTCAATTCTCTAAAAAAAAACATGCAAAGCATGAGATGGAAGAGATCGTTATCAAATGTTGTTAGAAGGGAGTGAATGGATTGTGAAAGCAGAGCATTGGACTAAAGAATGATTGCGATTATCCTTGAAAAGAGAAATATATTCTGACAGAAAAAAGCTGCAAAGATGGGCCATTTAAAATTGTCAATTCACCTAAGCGTACTTTAGATGAACATCAAGATGAACGGCGCCAAGGGCCCGTGTTCGATCCTGGCCCCGGGTCACTGTCCGAATGGAGTTTGCACATTCACCCCCTGTCTGCGTGGATCTCACTCCCACAACCCTAAAAGATGTGCAGGGTAGGTGAATTGGCCACACTAAATTGCCCCTTAATTGGGAAAAAAAGAATTGGGTACTCTAAATTTATTTATTTTTAAAAATCCACATCCATGGAACCAACAAAACCAAATCAACCACAACATTAAAAAATCTATGCCTCAAGGACAAGTGAAGGATACTTAGCAATCTCTTCGTTTAACTTATTTTTTGGGCTCTAACTTCTCTTATCTCTGATACCTATGTGTACTGCGCTGCATTTTTATTATCTTTCCCTCATGTTTAGTGGTTAATAAATTTTCCCTTTCTTTAACACAAGGAAACCTTATTTGATTGACTCCTTCTTGCTCACAACTTAAATAGTTAAATAAATTTGCATTCAGAAAAGGAATAGCCTTGCGATAAAGAAACTTAAACCTTTGTTACGACCAACCGAGGAGGTTGAATAACAGAAAGTCAGTTCACCCCTTCTCACCTAGTCATAACACTGTTCAGGGGCGGCGTGGTGGCGCAGTGATTTGCACTACTGGCTCACGGCGCCAAGGACCCAGGTTCGATCCCAGCCCTGGATCAATGTGCAATTTGCACATTCTCTCTGTGTCTACATGGGTCTCACTCCGACAACCCAAAGATGTGCAGGGTAGGTGAATTGGCCACGCTAAATTGCCCCTTAATTGGGGAAAATATAACTGGGTGTTTTAAATTTTTATATATATATACCGTATATATTCGCGTATCCTTCGATCTCGCGTATCATGCGACCCCTAACTTTTCGGCCCAAAAACATGCTTTTATAGGATACCTCATGTATCATGCGAGTCACGTTTTTGACATGACAGCTGACACTCAGGTAAGCTTTCCGCCTAAAACTGCCGAATGAGAAACAGCTGTTTTGCTGTTTCTAATCACGGAACTAAACCCGATAATAAACAGTCACGGTACCTAACAGGTGACACAATCGACCCTTAGCAAAAATGGAGAAAAGATCAGCGAAGAAATATACAGCCAAATTGAAACTGCAAGTTGTTGCCGAAGCGGAACAAAGCAACAATGTTAAAGCTGGAAACCTGTTTGGTGTCCTTGTGGGTTAAAGAGGCATGGGCTGGGATAGATGGCGATTTGATCGTTAAAGCATTTTAAAAATGTGGAATAGCAAATGCTTTGGATGGAAGTGAAGATGATGCTTTATTCGAAGATGTAGGAGAAGAGGATGAAAATATTGAAGACCTGGAAGATGATCAGTATGACGACTGCCTCGATGAAGAAGAATTCCAAGCTTTATTTGACGATGACAATGACAATGAAAGCGAATTCGAAGGATTTTAGTTCACCTGCATTAGTTTGTTTTAATGATGTTTTTACATTTTAATAAATGTTAAATAACCAATGTTTTCCTGTTTCATATATCATTATGTTCAAAAATAAATACCTGTATAACAGTTTCATTAACTACTGGATGCTATGTGACTTATCTTAACCAGCATTTCACACCCGCAATTTTTGTACCTCGCGTATCATGCGACCCCCGAAATTTAGGCTTCAAATTAGGTGCTCAAAAGTCGCATGTTACGCTTTAATGGTTTAATGGAAATAACAGATCGGGATGAGGAGTCGGGATAAGGTGTTACTTGTCCTAATTGGACAAGTTTTAAATAAAAGCTGAAGGTTTTTCTGGGAAAAAAATACTTCCACAGTGAGTGAGCTGAAAAGTGGATGTAGCATTAGGATATATCCAGAATGAAGTGTACTTCAAAATTTGATATTAAATCAGATTAGGAGGAAGAAATATTTACTTTTTTCTTATAGTTTTGATTAATAGAATCATAGAAACTTATAGCACAGCAGGAGGCCTTTCATTCTGCTGTGCCCGTACTTCGAAAGAGCAGTTGTACTGTGTTCCAATCTAAGATTTTTTGACTACATCGTGATGAGTTCCTCTTCCTCAAGTACCTGGCTGACTCCCTTTTAAAATGACCTTCCGTCACCATTTCAGAGATTGTTTCTGAATCTAACAATTTTCTGAGTGAAAAGATTTCCCCTCGTCTCCACCTTAGAGCTTTTGCCAATGATTTTAAATCTATGACCTCTGAAAATCATTTTCTGGCATCATGGGACATATTGGCCTGGATTTTCCACACTCATTCAGCAAGTTCAGCGACTGGAGTGGAAAATATCGTGAGAAGGCCAAAGTCGCATTTCACGACGGCGTAAACGCGGGACGCAATTGACCCCGCCCGCCACCCCCAGTCAGTGACAGGGTGCCAACATCACAAACATCATTTAAATATTTTAACATATAATTTCCATCCACGTCAGCATGATGGCAGAATGACATGAAACCCAACTGGTCTTCCTCGGCATTTTAGTCCCAGAGGAGCTCAGGTGAGTGCAGGACTCAGCGGGGAGAGGGCTATGCCCGCAGACTGCCCGGACACGACACACTGGCTTGTGATTCATAGTGGGACCTATCCTTTAAGTTCTTTGTTCAAAGTCCAGGACTATACGGCGGAGAAAGCCGTCACTGCTGTTTTCCCGCCTGTCTTCGGCCTTTGCTGATTTTCAGGAAAATCTCACCCAATCTAAACAGAAGTGAAGTGATGTTTAATTTTGGGCAATCTTAAGAACCTCAGTCATCTTCAATAACCCACACCATCAACTTATTGTGGGTCAAATGGCAATACTCTCTTCTACCTCTTTTAAGACCTTATATGTTAACTGAGGTGTCAATCTACCAAAGGGGAAATCAAAAATCAGTCGGGATTATCCGCGCAACACTGCGTGTTTCATGGTGACAGAGATGGCCTGCCAGTGGCTGGAACTTCTGGTCCTGTCATGATCAACGGGGTTTCCCATTGAATGCATATCTCACCGCTGGGTAACCCGGGGTGGGGGTGCGTCCTCTGCGGGACCAGAAGATCTCCTTAACTTGAACAGCCAGAAAGTTCCGGTGCAGGTTTTGAAACCAATATGATGCAACAAATAAAATCAATTAGTCGGATTAGAATCAGTAAACGGCAGTTTTTTTTCCCAAGCATGCTCATGATGAAATCCTTGTGGCTTCGGTTATGGCAACTGAATCACCTGTGCCTTTTAAATCAGCATTGAATCTTGGGAAAGGAGACTATCTCTGTGTAAGAATTTTCTTCCTTCGTAAATGTTTCTCCTTCCCTGTGAAATGTCCAATGGTTTTTGAGAACCAAGGGACTCAAAGAACAAAGAGCAAAGAAAAGTACAGCACAGGAACAGGCCCTTTGGCCCTCCAAGCCTGCGCCGGCCATGCTAAATCTTGTGTAAACTAAAATCTTCTACACTTCCGGGGTCCGTATCCCTCTATTCCCATCCTATTCATGCATTTGTCAAGATGGCCCTTAAACATCTTTATCGTCCCTGTTTCCAACACCTCCTCCGGCAGCGAGTTCCAAGCACCCACTTCCCTATGTGTAAAAATCTTGCCTTGTACATCTCCTCTAAACCTTGCCCCTTGCACCTTAAACCTATGCCCCCTAGTAATTGACCCCTCTACCCTGGGAAAAAGTCTCAAATTTTATTTCCATTCAATATCTGTTCTTATGTTCTGTTTATATGACCACTAGCCATAGATTTTATTGTAAATAATTTTATCTTTCCTCAACAAAATTAAGATCAGACAAGATAGTGTAAGGGTGGAGTAGAAGAGTCATTTTGTTATTCAGTGGGCAAGTACACTGGAGATCTGTAATAGCAAAGATAAACCAATCTTTCATTCCGTTTTTTTATAAACCCCTTCAGTCAGTCAGTCACTGGTTGACCACCAGGCATTGTTGCCTCATATAGATTTTAGATTGTTTGGGATTTCTACTTTTCTATTGGATACAAACATTATGCCAACTGACAAGTGCAATAATGTATAGATTCTGAAAGCACGGCTTGAGTGCTACTGTATTACTGAAGCCTCTTAATTAGATAATAAGGCATTTTCTCGGTCTTCTTGAACAGTTCCCGATAGCAATATCTGGATTAATAAAAGCAAACGCAATGTTCTGATACAGATTATTGTATGAGTATTTTATGCACCTTATGAAGTGGAAGGAGTTAAGACAGCAGCAGTAAAGGTGAGCTGATTATTTTGAAATGCCACCTCTTCATAGAATTTACAGTGCAGAACAGTGAGGTCTCAGTGCTCCTTTGAGGTCTTGCATTGCTTATGGAACCGCTTTTTGGAGTTACACTCGATCTGGGATCTTCTCTGATTTTCCTGTCCCTTGTCCCTGTCATTCGGCCCATCGAGTCTGCACCGGCTCTTGGAAAGAGCACCCTACCCCCTACCCAAGGTCAACACCTCCACCCTATCCCCATAACTCAGTAACCCCACCCAACACACTAAGGGCAATTTTGGACACTAAGGGCAATTTTTATCATGGCCAATCCACCTAACCCGCACATCTTTGGACTGTGGGAGGAAACCAGAGCACCCGGAGGAAACCCACTCACACACGGGGAGGATATGCAGACTTCGCACAGACAGTGACCCAAGCCGGAATCGAACCTGGGACCCTGGAGCTGTGAAGCGATTGTGCTATCCACAATGCTACCGTGCTGCCCCAATCTTGTATGCAGGATGATAATGAATGATAGTGTTAAAGCTTTTACTATGATTGTCATGATTCAATAAGACTGAAAACAATCTTCAAAGTCTGTGGAAAACGTCATTTTGCAGTGAATAGGAGGAGGAAACTTTCATTATTGCAGTCCATGTCGGGTTGAACACTGTTTTCGAATTCAAATGGATAACATGCGTTTCCATTGCATTGTGCAATCTTCCAAGCACCCACCACTCCCCAGTGGTGCACAGCCTTGCGACTGTATTTCTGGAAATGGTACAGATCAAATAGAGAGGAAATCATCTTGTTGGCTGTCTGAGTAGAGTTTGATTAACATCCCACAGTAGAGCTTTTTGTTCTTATTTTCTAAATTGAACTCTGACCCATGTGCATCCCATCTGTGTCTGTATCCATGCATATTCCTTAAGCATTAATGATGTTAATGCTTATAATGATGTATAGCACTGTAACAGACAGACCGCCTGCTAATAGGTGAATATGTTACCGTATATAAAACGTAGCATTTGATTTTTTTCCTTTTGCTAATTGATCTACTGTGTTCAGTCCTGCTCAAGTGCATGCAAAAGGAAATCTACTAATCAAACTAGTTTGCTGAGTGTAATTGATGTTGTAGCCCTCAGTGCAGATGACAAGTCTGGGTTTTGTGTTTTAATGCAGGACTTTCTGATCTTGGTGATGAAAGAGAACCATGCTGTGCCATGAGTGAATCAAGCTGTGATATCTGTAACATGAGCACATTAACTCAGTAAACCTTAGCTTGATCAAAATGCAAAGTGTACTCCCAGAGAAGGGATTTGTTTGTGTGGCGGCAGGAGTTAAGGTTCGAAATGAGGCCCACGCATTTCAACCTTCAGCATAATATTTGGAGCGTACAGCACCAAAGATCATGTAAAAAAACTTCATTGTTGTTGACTGAATTATTAGTTTTCTATTAAAACATAGAACAGTACAGCACAGAACAGGCCCTTCGGCCCTCGATGTTGTGCCGAGCAATGATCACCCTACTCAAACCCACGTATCCACCCTATACCCGTAACCCAACAACCCCCCTCCCCTTAACCTTACTTTTTAGGACACTACGGGCAATTTAGCATGGCCAATCCACCTAACCCGCACATCTTTGGACTGTGGGAGGAAACCGGAGCATCCGGAGGAAACCCACGCACACACAGGGAGGACGTGCAGACTCCGCACAGACAGTGACCCAGCCGGGAACCGAACCTGGGACCCTGGAGCTGTGAAGCATTTATGCTAACCACCATTCTACCGTGCTGCCCTGAATATTGATGCTTGAATTTATGTCTCAACTATGAAACTTCACCATGAACATTCATCTATACATTTTTCATTTGAAGCGCCTAGATTTGTGTCAGTGGTTTGCAGATTGAATGTGCTGGTTGTGTCAATGGAGCATGAGAAACCTGTGAATAGGAGCATCTTCTTGTTAAAACATTAAGAGACCAGCATACATGTAATCGAGGCATCTTTGTATGCAAACTGATCTAAACAAGAAAATGCAAAGGCTTACTTTTAGGCCACATTTATTGGGTTAGTATAGACGTAAGGCCATTGATATGAAACATTGGGTGCAATTTTCCATTATGGAGATTAAATCCGGTTGGAAAGTCAGAATGATTCCCATTGAATGGCGGGATGGCTAAGCAAATGCGGGCTTTCACTTTTCAACTCCGCAACAATGCGTCAGCAAAGAACCCAGGGTATCTCATGGTGGGACAGGAAGAAAGAGCCCCGCTTGCTGTCACCGCACAGTGTCGAAGATCCTGACACCATACTTAAATGGCACCCTGACAGACATTCAGTCACAACAGGCCAGGTGTTGTGCTGAAGAGGAAAACTGTGACACCAACGAAGTGAAACCTTTGCACCACGTTTCAGCGAGGACTCCAGGGCGGTTCACCTATAGCTTTCTAGGAAAGGTGGGAGGTCCGCACAAAAGGAGATGGGAGCCGGAAGTCCTTCCACCTGACATGCCAGCCCAGGAAGAGTTTACCAGGGTTAGCACCAGCAGTGAATGTCTGCCAGCCACTTTACGCTCACCATCTCATGTCAGTTCCTGCATAAACAGCATCTTAATCCCTTACTGGGGAGGGCTCAGCACAGGTAATAGGCTTCTGAACTTCTCTTCCATCCAAAGTGCTCACAATCAATCCATCTATCTTTATGCAGGACATGATCAATCCTTTATCAATGTTTGAAGAACAGGCCACAGGGCTTGCTAGTGAGCAGAGGGATTGTTCCTGTGTGGAAGGCGAGATCAACCTCCTCCAACAAGCCAGTGAGGGCATCCAGTACACGTCCACCTGTCTGCTCAATCACTAACTCCCTCTTCCCTCTATTCCAGGGGTCAATAAGAAAAGACATAAGACTTCCTCTAAAAGAAGATGCAGCTCCCAGATTACTTCTGAGGAGGAAGCAGACCTGATGAAGAACCATCACTCTATTTAGCTGCACCCTCCACCAATGCAGATACACGCATCTTGGTAGGTTTTAGATCTAGAGCAGGGGTGGGCAAACTACGGCCCGCGGGCCGCATGCGGCCCGCCAAAGGTATTTCTGCGGCCCACCAAGTCATTAAAAAAAAAAAATTTTTTTTTTAAAATTTTTTTTTAAAATTTTTTTTTTAAATTAATGGAGGGGGGGCTGTTGGGTTACTTACTGGTATAGGGTGGATACGTTTACTTGAGTAGGGTGATCATTGCTCGGCACAACGTCGAGGGCCGAAGGGCCTGTTCTGTGCTGTACTGTTCTATGTTCTACATGAGGCGCCCAGAATCATAACCGGGTGAAGTAATTATTTTACTTAATATACTATGCGGCCCTTTGTGAATTGTGAATTTCTGAATGTGGCCCTTGCACGGAAAAGTTTGCCCACCCCTGATCTAGAGTATGCTCAGGTTAATCAGAAACACCTCTTCAAAAAAAAAACAATAATTTGCTCTATTGAAGGGCCTTGTGACAGACTGTGTTGCATTGTATCTCCCCTCAGGTTACACGATGTGAATGATGAACAGGCATCATGATCCAGGTCTTCTGGTCACCGAGGAGCCAACCTTCTAAGCGCTGAGGTTCTTCAAAGTTCTGCAGCAGCTGCGAGTGAATCGAGATGAAAGAGACACAAGATCTCCTGCGTACCTAGCACAAACAACCCTGATCTGATTTATGTGATTACAAATTAGCTAGACTTTCAGAGAGTGAAATGTTTTTCTCTTTATGAGTCTCACTGATTGCTACCAGGCAGCTCTCAAGGCCACATGTGCAGGCAATGGTGGCCCGCTTTATGGGAAAATTGAGATTGCAAAGTGTCCCACAGCTCTGGCAGCCTGACTTGTTTAATCTATGCGGAACTGCGTTGAATGCTGAGCTCTACTGAAAAAAACATCAGTTAGCATGGTAGCATAGTGATTAGCACTGTGGCTTCACAGCGCCAGGATCCCAGGTTCGATTCCCAGCCGTGTCTGCGTGCGTTTCCTCCGGGTGCCCTGGTCACTTCCCACTAGTACCGAAAGATGTGGGGCGGAATTCTCCGCTCCCGTGGAAAATCGAGAAGGCCGTCGTGAACTCGGCAGAGTTTCACGACGGCCTCGGAGGCCGCTCCTCTCACCTTATTCACCCCCACCCGGGGGGCTAGGAGCGGCGCTCCATTTTTCTTGGCCGCCGGGCCTTGTTGCTGGCGTCAAGGCCCGGTCCGCCGAGAATGACGCGGCCGGCGCGCCTAATGACGTCAACCGCGCATGCGCAGGTTGGCCGGCGCCAACCCGCGCATGCACGGATGCAGTCTTCCCCTCCGCCGCCCCGCAAGACATGGCGGCTTGATCTTGCGGGGCGGCAGAGGGGAAAGAGTGCGTCCCTTTGAGACACCGACCGACGATCGGTGGGCACCGATCCCCACCCGACCCATCAGGTCGTCCCCACCCGAGCACGGCCGTGCTCACTCCCCTCTCCGCCCCTCACAAGCATCAAACCAGCGTTTGGTGCCATGTTCACAACGGCAGCGACCAGGTGTGGTTGCCGCCGTCGTGAACCAGTCACGAACGGCAGGCTGCCCGGCCCATCCGGGTCGGAGAATCGCCTGTCGCCGTGAAAAACGGCGAGCGCCGATTCTTCCGAGCGGGGGGTGGGAGAGTCGCGGGGGGGCGCCAGGGGGGCATGTCATGAGTCGCCCGGCCCTCCCGCGATTCTCCCACCCGGCATGAGGAGCGGAGAATCACGCCTGTGCTGTTGGGTAATTTGGACATTCTGGATTCTCCCTCTGTGTGCCCGAATGTGGCAACTAGGGGCTTTTCACAGTAACGTTATTGCAGTGTAAGCCTACTTGTGACAGTAAAGATTATTAAAAAAGAAAATTTTAAATGTTACCTCGCTTATATATTTGTGTATCACCAGATGTGAGATTCTGCAAAGGTCCTGAGTGGAGTTCTGGAATGATCTGCTGGCAAAAATGTTCAGTGCAGTGGTAACCTTCAGAGCAACTGGTATTGGATGTCCTCAAAGTCCTTGTGGCATGAGTTCCTGTCAGCAAAACTGGTAGCTTTAGATGAGCTATATTTGTGTTGTTAAATATTAGAAATAAGGTATGTGGGTTTAATTTAGTGGATCTGTGTAAAAGTAGTAAAACTCTTGTTAGATTCATGCTAGACAAAGGTGTTTGTGGGGTTTGGTTCAAAATGTGCTGCTAGTGTGCTTATAGTTTAATAGCATGAAAAGTAAATGAGCTGGGGGAAGTAATAAGTCATTGCTTAGCAACCAGAGGCACCTTAAGGGCTGGAATGCTTTTTGAGTGCTGTTTTAACTGAATTTATGACAGTTGGTTATAGAAGGCCAGCAAGGAAACATTTCTCTCTGTTGCAGAAAACAAAACCATACCATGGAATAACGGTTAAGAGAACCAATACCGTAAACTTAAAGAACGGCTAGTTACGGAAACTAGAGAAATGAAAAGAAGTTTCCAAGAAGTCTGAAGTTAAAGGAACAAAGCAGAACTGGAGTTAGAGCACAATAAAGCCACACATAAAGCCAAAAAGAAGTTGGCTCATCAGAGGTCAGAAATATACCTGAAATTGTTCTAAAATTTGTGTGAAACTACTACAGTTTTAACGGAGATTTTGAAGAGTCACTCATATGACAATCATCTAGAGGGAATTTGAGAAGGAACCCACAAAAGATCGATTGAGCGACACTGCCTATTTGATTCAGAGTGGGGCGTTATTTTTTTAAAACTACACATTTGTGAAGTTAAGGGGGTTGGGTAAAGGAGTATTGTATGATAATCAAACTTTTCATGTTCAATAATTTGTTTTTCTTTTTAAAACTAATTAACGGTCCTCTGACTCTATTCCACCATGTTTTCTCAATAAAAGTAAAAGTTACAATCTTTTGAGCCAAGGTTCCCTTCTGGAATCTTCTCATCCAGTCATAACACCAATTGGGATTGTAAAGAAGATGCATTATCTAAAGCACTATAGGAGGTGGTGTGTTCTTAATGAGACATTAAACTAAGACCATGTCTGTCCTCTCAGGTGAATTTGAAAGATCCCATGGCACTATTTGGAGAGCAGAGCAACTCTCCTGGTGTCCTGGACAACATACTCTGCAGGTCCCATCAGGTAAAGAGAGAAGTCAATGGACACATTTTTCTACTCCATCGTGACTGTGAAAATGATAGTCGTCATAGCTCTCAAGGAGCTTCTTTGAGAGAGAGTTGACTGACGTTGATTTAACCTGAGGGTCACCACATCTCAGGTGAGACTGAAGGCAGGACCTTCATGAATATCCTCAGCTGGTATGGGAAGTGAACCCACACAATTGCTGTCACTCTGCATCACAAACCAGCCATACGGCCAACTGAGCTAACTGATCCCCTGTGACTCTACTGGGGTGTCAGCCTCCATTTATATTTTCTAGTTTCTGGTTTAAGGTATAAACACTCAGACTCAGCATTAAATCCAATGCTGAAAATGATCATTACTTTCATTTCTCGGTTTGAATATTCTCTTGACCTGGAGACAAGAGTGCTGCCATGTAGCCAAAACTGACACCCAAAGTATCTGCATGTTTGTTGCATTAAGTTATGGTGTTTGTTACGATGAGAGCAAATGTAACTGATGAACAACCCAGACCCCAGAGTGAGGTTCATCTCACTGATCACAAACTATTTTCTTTATGAAAATGAGGAGGAAGGACTACTGACCTCAAAATCATAGAACTCCAATAACACAATTAGAATTTTTTTAATTAAAAGATTTATTAAAAAGAAAAAAAGCCTTTCTGCACACAAGATTAAAGTTACACGGTTAAAATAGTTGTACAGAACAACCCCCACAAATATCTTGCTTATCAAAAGTACACAAGTAAACATACTTCTTGGCATAATTCCCCTTAATGTTTTTTACCATAAAAATGCAATCTTACCCAAATCAAGGAATTGTTGTCACTTTGATAAAGGTAAACGGCAGAACTTCTCAAACACTTCCACGCTGATGTGGAATTCCACAAAGAGGTTCAGAAACAAACTGCTTTTTGAAAACAAAGGCTCCTCTGGTTGAACACTGGGTGTTTGCCTCCAATTATAAACTTTCACAGCAATTCCCACATGAAGGAACTGGTCTTCAGGGCTTTTGCCCACGGCCACCACATGCGTTAAACATTCCTCCTAAAATATTTCTTTCCCCTTTCACTGCAGGTTCCGTTGTCCTCAAACACCTTGTTGAACCCAACTTCTGTAAATATAAAATTCTGACATTTTCTATTTTGCCTCTAATTTTGTTTCCATAAAATTTACTGCCGTGATTCTCCATCCGGTGCAGCGCGCCCCCGGGATTCTCCATCTCGCCAGCCAGCCAATGGAGTTTCCCATTGTGCGCAGCCCCATGCCGTCGGGAAATCCCCGGGCTGCCGACGCAATGGAGAATCCCGACAGCGGAGAATCCAGCACACTATATCTTCCCCTGTTTACTCATGGAACCTTTGTAAGGTACATATGTTTCTTGTCACCTCAGAACTCCCTTTTGAAATTGCACAGTTGAAAAACCAAGTTTTCCACTTATTTCACACTGCAAATAAATTTTGGGTCCAACTTATTTACTTGTAACTGAAACTCACCATTACTTCTCAGTACAAATGCATTTCATTTCTTAAACCTCACAGACAACTATTCTGTAGTGACCTTCTCCCTGTTTAATTATCCTTGGACACACACACACACACACACACGTTATATTTTACTATTATTTTGAAATGCAATTGGATGTGGACTTGAAAAGGAACAGTTTATCGGGCTATTGGGAAAGAACAGGCACATGAAACGAGTCGAATAGCTTTTCCTGGGTCAGCGCAGGCACTGTGGGCTGAATGGTCTCTTTAGAACATAGAACATAGAACATTACAGCGCAGTACGGGCCCTTCGGCCCTCGATGTTGTGCCGACCGGTGAAACCATCTGAAGCCTATCTGACCTACACTATTCCATTTTCATCCATATGTCTATCCAGTGACCACTTAAATGCCCTTAAAGTTGGCGAGTCTACTACTGTTGCAGGCAGGGCGTTCCACACCCCTACTACTCTCTGAGTAAAGAAACTGCCTCTGACATCTGTCCCATATCTATCACCCCTCAATTTAAAGCTATGTCCCCTCGTGTTGGTCATCACCATCCGAGGAAAAAGACTCTCACTGTCCACCCTATCTAACCCTCTGACTATCTTATATGTCTCTATTAAGTCACCTCTCAGCCTTCTCCTCTCTAACGAAAAAAACCTCAATTTCCTGAGCCTTTCCTCGTAAGACCTTCCCTCCATACCAGGCAACATCCTAGTAAATCTCCTCTGAACCCTTTCCAAAGCTTCCACATCCTTCCTATAATGTGGTGACCAGAACTGCACGCAGTACTCCAGGTGCGGCCGCACCAGAGTTATGTACAGCTGCAGCATGACCTTGTGGTTCCGAAACTCAATCCCCCTGCTTATAAAGGCTAGCACACCATATGCCTTCTTAACAGCCCTATTAACCTGGGTGGCAACTTTCAGGGATTTATGTACCTGGATGCTGAGATCTCTCTGTTCATCTACACTACCAAGAATCTTGCCATTAGCCCAGTACTCTGCATTCCTGTTACTCCTTCCAAAGTGAACCACCTCACACTTTTCTGCATTAAACTCCATCTGCCACCTCTCAGCCCAGCTCTGCAGCTTATCTATGTCCCTCTGTATCCTATAACATCCTTCAGCACTATCCACAACTCCACTGACCTTCGTGTCATCTGCAAATTTACTAACCCATCCTTCTACACCCTCTTCCAGGTCATTTCTAAAAATGACAAACAGCAGTGGCCCCAAAACAGATCCTTGCGGTACAACACTAGTAACTGAACTCCAGGATGAACATTTGCCATCAACCACCACCCTCTGTCTTCTTTCAGCTAGCCAATTACTGATCCAAACCGCTACCGTGGGGAACCTTATCAAACGCCTTACTGAAATCCATATACACCACATCAACCGCTTTACCCTCATCCACCTGTTTGGTCACCTTCTCAAAAAACTCAATAAGGTTTGTGAGGCATGACCTACCCTTCACAAAACCGTGTTGACTATCGCTAATCAACTTGTTCTTTTCAAGATGATTATAAACCCTATCTCTTATAACCTTTTCCAACATTTTACCCACAACCGAAGTGAGGCTCACAGGTCTATAATTACCAGGGTTGTCTCTACTCCCCTTCTTGAACAAGGGGACAACATTTGCTATCCTCCAGTCTTCCGGCACTATTCCTGTCGACAAAGACGACATAAAGATCAAGGACAAAGGCTCTGCAATCTCCTCCCTTTCTGTGTAGCATGGTTGAATAAATGGTTTAACACATGGATAGGATGAGTATAGAGGGATATGGCACAATTGCTGAGGGTTTTGGCAAAGGTTGGTATCATGACCGGTAAAGGCTTGGAGGGCCGAAGGGCCTGTTCCTGTGCTGTATTATTCTTTGTTCTTTATTAACGGCATTCAAAAGGCATCTTGACAAATTAGAAAGAGGCAATCTGTATACCAAAGTAAATTAACTGTGCAAAGGCATTTAATAGCGATATCTAAATTATAATTCTTCAAATATGCACTTGCGACTACAGAGGGTTAACTCATGGCCTGGGGTAAGGTTTTCTAATCTTTTTGATATTTTGGAAGAGTGAAATAGAGACCACATTAATATCATACAGAATGTGTGACAACAAATGCAAGTAGGCAAATGTGTAAAATATTTTTTAATTGATCAAATTATACTTTTTGCCTCTTTATAAATAAAATAACCATACAGTTTTGACAAAAATAAGTTTTTTTTTTTAGTTTTCTGGATTATTAAGTGAAACTTTGCCCGAGGTGGATGGTTGTTGATGGGATCAACGCATCTTAAATCCAATTCTGAAAATGGCAATTATTTTCATTTCTAGGTTTGAATATTCTCTTCCTACAATTCCAATTCAGTTTCTCACTTTCATCGCAGAAATGATGTTCTGCTCTGAAACCTTGATTGAATCATGGGATAATTTGATGTGTTGTGACTTGGGGGATTTCAAGAAGTTAAAGCACTTCAAGGGAACCTAGAAATCACATTTAGAATTGCTGTCTTCTTACTATTGACCATCACAACCTTTATGTAAATAGTGAACCACAGAGGTTTGCTGTGCCCAGGAAGGCCATTCAGCCCATTTTGACCATGCTAGTTCTTTGCTGGAGCAATACAGAACTAATCACACCGATCCTCTTGTAAGAGCTATAAGGTTAATGAATAGACTTCATTCCATCAAAGGCAAATTTGTCATCCGGCTGACATACCAGTGATTCGAACATATAATATTGTCAACGCTCTCAGATTGTCTGGAATGGAAGATAAATCCCCCATGTCATTTGTCCCAACAAGCTGGGAGAAAAGGGGAGTTTTGCACCCGTTGTTGACCGAATTGCCGATTTTCAGCTAGAGATCCCAGTGTGTCTGGGGACAAAGACATCAAGCCGGGTTGAGGCCTGCTGGTATCAGGTCACTGGTTCAGTCTGAGGAAAGTGGTCTCAGGTCTCATAAAGGTCTTGAACCAGGTGCCCTGCTGCCTTTACTGTGACAGAGAGGAAAATCACCAAAATTCACAGAAACCTTACGCTGCAGAACATATTCAAATGCTTTTTTTTTTAAAAAACAGAAATATAAGAGGCAGTAAAATCCCCACCCACCCTGCCAAACTCAATTTTACTTGAACTGTTTGACACAGAAAGCATGTCTGTAACCTACTTAACATTTTCTAAGTTATCTATCTGAATGCTTCTTCAGATGAGATATTATTAAATTATCACTCTGCAAAGATAATTGGGGAAAAAGGTTTCTTTGCCTATTTATTCTCATGAAGTGCCCAAAGCAAATATTCATCTCTCATTAATGATAGTCTCTTTAATTTGTACTTTAAAAGCCCTGCTGCATTACAACGATTCTGCAATCAGCTGCCAAATCATTTTAATTGAAAGAATAAGTAGCCGTAAATGCCTGTCATAGGTTTTAGATCACCAACTGGTTGCACTAATCACACCAGAAAAGTGAATCCCCCTCTCCTCACATACACACACTTTGCACTTCCCCAGATGTTGGAAGTATTTAAAACTGTGAAGAGTGCAGTAGAGAACTTCAAAAGGACCTTGTCAAGTTGGGGGAGTGGGCAGATAGGTAGCAGATGAGGTTCAATGCAGAGAAGTGTAAGGGTGATACAATTTGGTAGGAAGAAAATGGAGAGACGATATAAGATAAGAGGTAAAATTCTAAAAGGGGTGCAGGAGCAGAGTAACTGTGCATGGATCATTGAAGGTTGCATGACTGGTGGACTGAGTAATTATAAAGCATATAGTATCCTGGGCTTTATTAATAGCGGTGTAGAGTACAAGAGCAAGGAGGCTATGCTGAACTTATACAAGTCACTAGTTAGACCTAATCTGGCATATAGTTCTGGGTGCCACACTATAGAAAGTATGTGAACGCATTGGAGAGAATGCAGAAGAGGTTTACAAGAACGATTCCAGGGATGAGAAACTTCAGTTATGAGAATAGATTGGAGAGGTTGGGACTGTTCTCCTTGGAGAGAAGAAGGCTAAGAGGATATTTGATAGAGATGTTCAAAATCATGAAAGAGGCTGGACAGAGTAGACAGAGAGAACATGTTGCCACTCGTGGAAGTATTAAGAATGTGGGGCACAGATTTAAGGTGATTTGCAAAAGAAGAAATTGTGATGTGAGAAAATACTTTTTCACACAACGAGAGATTCGCTTCTGGAATGCACTGCCGGGAAGTGTGATAGAAGCAGGTTCAATTGAGGCATTCAAGAGGACATCAGATGATTCTTTGAATAGAAATAATATGCAGATGTGAGGAGAAAATGCAGAGGATTGGCACTAAGTCCGAATGCTCGTTTAGAGAGCCAATGCAGACACGATGGGCCAAATGGCCATCTTCTGCACCATAACAATCCTGTGATTCTGTGAAGTTGAGATGAACATGCTGTGGCCAATAGATTTTGTGCAGCATTAACCAAGTCTGCTGTAGTGAAGTATCCAAAGTTGGGTCAGCTCCGGTAAGGGAATTGCCATAGCTAACAGGCCGTATTATTTCTGTTCAATGTTTTTAATCTCTGCGTGATGCTGGGAATTGTATTGTCCCTGTCTCCGCTGCATGCACAAATAGGCAGTGATGCAACCAAGAATGCATCCACATCTCCACCTTCATCCATTCTAATTAGGATTGCTGACCATATCGGGTTGTTCAAGTTTCTCCTGTTTTAGGAGGAGGGTAATGTAGAAGTGGGGTCAGCACCGGGTGAGTCACGAGGGACGAGTGGTCTGCAGCCAGAGCAGGGGGAAAGCATTGTTTGTGTGCCAACTCATGTACCACAAGGCAAGATTGTAGACAGGATGTGCTGCAGAGGGCTGAGATGAAGAATTTGGGGTGGTGCATGAGAGGACACTGATGGGCATGTGAGGGAAATGTTTGTTGCTTTTCTTGGCCTGCCACAGAGGCTGCCATTTCAGTCATGGGAAGTCTGGCACCAACTTGGCAAATGGCTCTGTGCAGAGCTTGGAACCAATCCTCTCCAGCACAGAAGTAGTGGCCAACCTGATGATCGCACCTGCTGTCCCCAGCCCTGAGACAGTATCTGCTGACTGATGTCTCAACATGCACTGGAGCATTGGCAGAAACCAATGTCTCAGTGATGATGTTTGATGTCAAGCAGGCTCAAACTACTGCCACCATGGCCGCAAATACCAATAGCCAAAGGGGCTTGCAGGAGCTCAGAGCAGCAGTCGAGCAATCTATACTTCAGATAACTAGGAGAGCGGCAGTGGCTCTGTGATACACAAAACTCCTCTCCAGATTATAAAAGCTCAGGGGGCCTGAGAAGGTTAATACAAACGAAGATTAATTTGACAACAAAAGTAAAGGCCCCAATGTGACTTACAGTCCCAAGGCCCCAATTAGGACTCCTGATCTCGCCGGTCCCAGTCCGAGCGGGCTGTTATGAGGTGATTTTTACAAGTGCCAGTTGATGATCCTCCGCCCACCAACGGGGGAGCTCGTATTCCACGAGTCCCATGGGAAGATCAATTGGGGTGTCCCCAGGGGTCTCGTGAGGGTTATTACACAGATGATGGGATTCATCCTCCCAGCCCTGCCATTCCACTAGTGCATTTGTCGTCTGTCAGCCAGCCAGCCAGGACTACTGTTTCCCATGTCAACGTGGTGCTGTTCAAATAGCCCCTCAAGGCTCAGTGCTACTCATTCTGCAAGGCCATGTACAGTCTCTCTCCCATTGTAAGTCAGCAACCATCTGCCAGTCATACTGCTGCCACTGGGATAGCGCTGCTCAGGAATACTTAGTCAGGCAAAGGCACATAAGAACATAAGAACATAAGAACTAGGAGCAGGAGTAGGCCACCTGGCCCCTCGAGCCTGCTCCGCCATTCAATTAGATCATGGCTGATCTTTTGTGGACTCAGCTCCACTTTCCGGCCCGAACACCATAACCCTTAATCCCTTTATTCTTCAAAAAACTATCTATCTTTACCTTAAAAACATGTAATGAAGGAGCCTCAACTGCTTCACTGGGCAAGGAATTCCATAGATTCACAACCCTTTGGGTGAAGAAGTTCCTCCTAAACTCAGTCCTAAATCTACTTCCCCTTATTTTGAGGCTATGCCCCCTAGTTCTGCTGTCACCCGCCAGTGGAAACAACCTGCCCGCATCTATCCTATCTATTCCCTTCATAATTTTAAATGTTTCTATAAGATCCCCCCTCATCCTTCTAAATTCCAACGAGTACAGTCCCAGTCTACTCAACCTCTCCTCATAATCCAACCCCTTCAGATCTGGGATTAACCTAGTGAATCTCCTCTGCACACCCTCCAGCGCCAGTACATGTGGAGGATTTGTGGAGTAGTGCTGGTGCATGAGGTTTTTGGTTTCATTAGATGAGTTTGTTGGTCATGGACAATCCATCTTGATTCTAAAGATCCCTTGATGTCTCACACGCACGCTCCCATCCTTTTATTCATCCCGTGGAGGCCTGGTGGCAAGAGCTGTGCCTTCATGAAGACAAGATTGTGCAGGACACAGCTGACAAACATGGGCTTGGAAAGACATGCTCAGATGTACTGCATTGCCCTTGGTATTACAGGTAGAGGAACTATTGTCTCAGAACCTGATGGTTTGCTCCAAATGTTCCGAGTGGTGACATTACTCTAATTGTACCAATGCACATGCCATGTGTTGGCATGGCTTTCATTGTACTCATGTATGGGGTAGACTATACTTAATACATAATCCATGAGAACTAGGAGTATGAGTAGACAATTCAGCCCCTCATGCCTGCTCTGCATTCAGTACGATCATGGCTGATCTCATCTCAGGCTCATCATGGCTCCCATTGTACCCATTCTTAGTGGAGGCATGGCTCTCATTGTGCACATGCCTGATGGTGGCATGGATCTCGTGTACCCATTCTTAGTGATAGCATGGGTCATTGTAGTTATTCTTAGTGTTGGCTTAGCTCTCATTATACACATGGTTGATTGGCAGGGCAATGAGGGAAGTGGAGAGTGTAAAATAGGTAGCCCTTGCCACCAAGCAGCCAGCCTCTGCTTCATTGTGGTGACTCACAGTTGGTGGACATAACTAAGTGGCTCAGGATGGATGCATTGTGATGGCTGCCAGGATAATGGGCATTTACTGCCATGATGTTGTGTGCATGATTGCACTCAAGTTGCACGTTGAGAAACTGTAGTACTTGTTCATACTGTACACTATTCTGTTGATCAGTGGAGCTCAAAGAACTGCATGTGTGCAGATGATAGCACCCTGAGCTGCTGGGAATTCTGTTAGTCTAATAAAAGAGAAAACAAAAGCCCCCGCCTCCCCCCACCCTCCACCGCTCCCCTCCCCATCCTGGTTTCAAGACCTCTATCATCTCCCTAATCCAGCAATGCATGGCAAATTGTGCAAATTGGCAAAGTTTCCTGCTCTGGCCTGTGGAAATCCATTGGCTTAGAAATTGAGGTTGTTGCAAGTCCGGTTGTAGGAGGTGGCACAGTTGTGTAAGTATCTCCTTGCTGAAACTTGGCCACCTCAGACTCTGTTCCTGTTTGAGGGGCTGGTAGAAGAAGTGCGCCCTGAAAACCCTCAGTTCAGCAATGATCTTCCCTCCAACATAAATAAGGTCAGATGTATGAGAGAATCAAACCATCAGCCCTTGACAGTCAATGGCATTACCATCATTGAATCCCCCACATCCTGGGGGTTACCATTGACCAGAAACTGAACTGGACTAGCCATATAAACACTATGGTTACAAGAGCAGGTTAGCGGCTCGGAAACTGGCGAGTATCTCATCTCCTGGCTCCCCAAAGCCTGTTCCCAACTTACAAGACACAAGTGATGGAATACTCTCCATTTGTTTGGATAAGTGCAGCTCCAACAACACTCAAGAAGCTCAACATCATCCAGGACAAATCAACCGGCTGACTGGCACCCCTTTCACAAACATTCACTCCCTCCATCACTGACGCACAATAAGGACACACCAAAACTCCTTAGGCAGCACCTTCCAAACCGACAACAGCTACCACCTAGAAGGACAAGGCCAGCAGATACATGGAAACACAACCGCCTGGAAGTTCTCCTCCAAGTCACTTACTACCCTGACTTGGAAATATATCGCCGTTCCTTCACTGTTTGCTGAGTCAAAATCCTGGAAATCTCTCCCTAATGGCACTGTGGGTGTACCTACTCCACATGGACTGCTGTGGTTCAAGAAGGAAGCTCACCACCTTCTCAAGGGCAATTAAGGACGGGCATCAAACTCTGGCCTAGCCAGTGAAGCCCATATGCTGTACAAATGAATTTTTAAAACATCCTCTGAAGAAAATAAACTGCAGCTGAGCAAGCAGAGGTGCTGCAAAGATATCACACCCATGTTTCATGTATCCAGCACACACACAACTTGCCCATCCAGCGCCCTTATATTCATGCTGCAAGTCACAAATACATCAGCTGCCATTTTAGGAGCTCCAGGCTTTTCAAGTGCCGACGTCAGCAGTGTTTGCGCAACAGGGTGATCACGGTGTCTCCCTGACTCGAACCAGGCCCTGTATTTGCCGTGTCAGCTGTCAACAGGGTCCCCACCTGGCGAAGGCGGGGGAAACCCTTGGACATTAAATTGTTCGACTAATGTTGGTCCTTTCGGGGGAGGGGAGCAGTGTCCTTGGTGGGCAATGCGGGGTTGAAGCCAGAGGCCATGAGCGGCAGGCTGAAGCCTGGGTCAGAGGAGAGGAGCATCAAAGAAAGTGCGCACCTGGAATGGAACAGCAGCAGAGCAACTCCAGTATAGGTTGAGTGCTGCACAGCCTGGGCTGGACTCTGGAGCAACTGTCTATTTGAAAAAGAATTAAGAACAGTGAGTGTCCTTTGGCAGAGGTGAGCTTGCATCAATAAGGCCAGCAACTGATTCACCCAGCGTCCAGGTCTCAATGGCAGTGCCTGGGAGACCTCGCCAGGGTGCTGTTTAGTACTGATCCACACAAACGTGGACCAGTCGTAACGGCACCTGGAGGGTCTGCCAGAGTTGCACTGCCAGGATGCCAGGCTGGCACTGCCATGGGTTGGACCCAGGAGTGGTCCTTACAAGGTAGAGGGAAGAGGATAAGTGGTGTTCCCGGGGGCCTCCCTCAGGTTGGCGGGTGAAGGTGTTCAAAACACTGGGAGGGGGTTCGGAAATTGAGAGGGAGGGGTGGAAGATCGGGGCAACCAAACTGCGAGGAGCCTTTCGCTTGCCAGCAGGAGATGCCTGAGTGGTGAGAATCTTTCTGATCCCCAAAAAATGGCAAAGGGCTGTTAGATAATGAGATGCTGCAGGAACACCCCACTAAACACATTGTTCAGCGGACTTTAACTTGAGTCCACTGAATTGCGCCCATAATCAATGCAGTACATCTGGTACCTCTGCTGCTGAACTGACTCATACTGCAATCTCCCAATTGTCCCGTATCCTTCAAAAGCTTTTTCAATTGCTCACCAGAGTTCCTGCCATTTCCGGATTCTGGGAAGAATAGGCTGAAAGGGCGGAATTGGCTGCACCCTTGGTGTTTGGCATTTATATTTTTCACTCTAAATAACTGCACCAAACACAAAACAGGTAGAAGTTTTTCAAATAAATTTAGAGTACCCAACTCATTTTTTCCAATTAAGGGGCAATTTAGCATGGCCAATCCACCTACCCTGCACATCTTTGGGTTGTGGGGGCGAAACCCAAGCAAACATGGGGAGAATGTGCAAAACTTCACATGGACAGTGACCCAGATCCGGGATCGAACCTGAGACCTCGGCGCCGTGAGGCAGCAGTGTTAACCACTGCGCCACCGTGCCGCCCTTGAAGTTTTTACGCGTATAAAAAAGCAGGCCTGGACTGGTGCCAAATTAAACACCTACAAAGTAAGAACAGGGACTTGTCAATTCAGCTAAAAAAAAAGACGCACACAGGGTTTTGGGAAGGTGGCTTCAAATGTTTAATCTACAATCTTGTTATTACATGCCAGTAGGTAGTAAATGACTGAAACTTCAGCACTAGGAGATACATGCAGTTTAGTATGAGACTCATCTTAATTCTATATTACAGCTGTAAACCAAAATAAGAACATTCAAGTCAGAGAGAACAATCCAGGAACTGGGTACACAGTTCCACTTTATTATTCATGACGTTTTGAAAGAATACTTATATGCGACAAACATATAAAAAGACTGTAATTGCTAGCTTAACATTTTATAATTAAAAACAAAACAAATACAAATTGCAAGGTTTCAAGATTTCAGAAAAGGGTTCTTCTAATATTATGATCCTGTTATCTGGAGGAACATTAAACCTTAGCTGTTTAGCATAATCTGAATGACAAAGTCGCTAAGATCCTGACTTTGACAGAAGGAAACAACTTCCAAGTTGACATTTATTAATATTGAAGTATTTGATGGGCGGCTGAAGCACCAAAATTAATTAAGAATCCGACTGACCAGAATTCTAAGTTTATTTGCGAACATTCAAATTTAATCTGATTCATGACACCAGGTCTAAGGTTGTTTAGGTTGGATGATTAAATGCATACACACCCAGTCCCAGGCAATTTATTGGGAGGAATGGTTCTATGTCCCTCGCAGTTTAGTAATGAATCTTTCTCGTACTCTGTGGTGATTCCATGCTCCTTTGTGTTGTGAGAATCCATTCTCCACTTGGTGAATGTCTCGATTTGAGGACTTGTGAATCTGCAAACAAGCCCAAATTATACAAGTATTTAATAGATAATAGGTTAATTTACTTACTCAGGAATTTGCTTCCTTTGGAATGGCGGAGCAGACACGATGGGCCGAGTCGCCTAATTCTGCTCCTATGTCTTATGGTCTTATGGGTTCTTCTGGTTGAACATCCTTATTTTCAGTTGGTGATTGCTGATTAGGGATATCTTAGGAACAGGAGTAAACCTTTTAGCCCCTTGGACCAGTGTCCCATTCAAAGAGATCACGGCTGATCTATGGCTTAACTCAATACATCCCTTCTTAGGTTTGGTTTACAAATCTTGGACTTACAATTAACAATTGCCCCCAGCATCAGCTGCCATTTGCAGACGAACGTTCCAAACTTCTATATCCTTTGAGTTGTTATGATCCCAGCTGATGCTATTGCTGGTCATTCAGATCCCAGAGTTTGGCTCAATGGATTTTATTTTTATTTTTTGTTCAAAGATGTGGTTGAACTGAATCACAGGACTGCTGGTTGACTTTTAATAAACAAATAAAACATTTATTCAACAAGAAAAGATTGACTATAATACAATGCTCCTTTACTCTCACTACACCTTCACAGATACATATAGATCTATAAGGGTGACACAAGTTACCAAGTATTTTATACCCTAATGCTCTCAGTAAGCACACATTCCATGTAAACCAACAGGAGAAATACGGTCAGTCACAACACTCTGAAACCAAGTGACCGACGCCACTCAATTCAATTTGTGTGGATTTCTCGTCAAGTCCCTCCCAGATGCTTGTCACTCTGTGAGCCAACTGGTCTCACTGAAAATCTGACTTCCACATGAGGATTTCCAATCACCACGCACGAACAACACACTTTGACATCTTCTTCCACACAATGCTTTCTTTCATATGCCTTTGCCAAGGACCCTGATCCAGGATTTCAATTTCTTATTTCAGTAAGCCTCTGCCCTGGAATGCCACATGAATTCAAACTTCCACACAATCTCTCAGGTACCCAGCCACGCCAACCAAGCACCATTGTTTCACAGGCTGTATTTAAGCTGTTAGCAACCGTAGAGTTCCTTCAGATACCTGGCTTTTCACTAGCCAACTTCACCAGCTTAACTGGGAGCTTCTCTTTCTGCTCCTTTTTTTAACTTCAGTGAATAGCGTATCTTGCTCAGATTTCAGGGGCGGAATTCTCCCGCAGTCACTGGGATGGCCCAATGGCGGCGCCAGAGCCAACCGGAACTTCCGACCCGGAAGGGGCTAACAGCAGCGTGACGCCAATCGCGATGCAGTCACCCATCACAGACACGCGTGCCATCATTGACGCCGTGCACAAAAGACACCACCGCTGGAGACACGGCAAAGTGGCCGCCTGATGCGCATCGCTGAGGTTCCAGGAGCGGGACATCGAGGCGCTCCTGGATGCAGTGGAGCAGAGGAGGGAGGCCCTGTATCCCGGACACGGCCGCAGGGTCGCACCACATGTCAGCCGGCGCCTGTGGAGTCAGGTGGCAGAGGCCATCAGCGCTGTGGCCGTAACAGCCAGGACAGGCAGCCAGTGCCACAAGAAGGCCAATGACCTCGTCAGGGCAACCAGGGTGAGTACCCGCCCCCCATTCCCCTCCTGCCCCAGGATGGGCGGCACAGCCCTAGGCGGAACCAACAAGTCTGCACCCACCCATGCAGGCTGCATTGGCAGTATGGGCTGTGAACCTATGCCAATACTCACACAACTGCTGTTTTGAAAGTATATGTCCGCCTAACACTGCTGCCCTTTATCTCTGTCACCCCTCTCTCTCTCTCTCTCTCTCTCTCTCTCTCTCTCTCTCTCTCCCCCCCCCCCCCCCCCCCCCCCCCCCAGCGGAAGCACGTTCACAACAACCGGGAGCGTGAGAGGACCGGAGGGGGTCAACCTGAATTGCGCCCCCTCACCGTTCATGAGGAGAGGGCCCTGGACCTTGCAGGAAGACCCGATGACCAGGACGTTGCGGAAGCAGAGGTCAGGGGCACAGCACCAAGTGAGACTCCCCACTGCCTTCCCCACATTCCCCCTCCCCCTTGCCCCCTTCTCCCTATTTCCTCTCTCCCCTTCCCCCTTTCCCCTTCCCCTTCCCCCATCTCCTCCCCCATTCCCCCCTTTCCCCTATCCCCCCTTCAGCCCCCCATATGCGTGTCTAACAATGCATGCTGTATTGTGTATTGCAGGACCAAACATCGACCCACCTGTCCCTGCGGATGCCGACCGCCCCCAGGACGTGCCAGGGCACCCACAGGACAGGGACCGACAGGGCCGTCAAGAATACGACGTCCCCACCCAGTGCCGGGGCGCCCACAGGCCAGAGATAGACCTGGACCGTCAGGCATCTGCCGCCCTCATCTGGTGCCAGTGCGGCGACGCCATATTGCCACATCCAGCAGCGGGGAGGGAAGCCACACCACCAGGCCCCCGTCAGTGTCGACCCAGGACACCCACACCCAGGATACCCACACCCAGGACACCCTCACCCAGGATACCCACACCCAGGATACCCACACCCAGGATACCCACACCCAGGACACCCTCACCCAGGACACCCACACCCAGGACACACCCACCCAGGATACCCACACCCAGGACACCCACACCCAGGACACCCACACCCAGGACACACACACCCAGGACACACACACCCAGGATACCCACACCCA